>NW_028321879.1:4290260-4601434 GCF_036245765.1 Copidosoma floridanum
ATCAGGAATGAGTAATCCGTAGAAGGTGAGGTAGAAAATGGCAGCATTAAACATCTTCTATAATAAAGGTCTTTGACGTATACGTCAAATATTTGCGGTGACCCAATAAACACAGAAAGGTTAAGCAAAAAAACAGAAAAGAGAGGGATCCAAACACGTTTCATCCTAGATAATTAGCTGGACTTATTAGGATGTAATTTTTGCGATGTATTCAAAATGGAGAATTTTCCGCATCATTAATAAGGGAGAGTGTTTTTAATTAAAAGTTTTCTAATTAAAAAAAAATTTGAAGGTTTACATTATTTTAAGAAATAAGTATATTTAACAATTTTAAATATACTCGTGCGTAGAAAATTCTTTTAATGTATTACTTATTAAACTTTACTTTTGAAAAGGGTTTCTAAGGACAAGAGTTTGTGTCATAGTAATAGATATTTTTCTAACCATCATGATAGTTTTTGAAATGTGATCTTATGAAACTAATCGACTAGATTCATTTAAAATTTTTAAGGATTATAATGTTATCATATTACTAAAACATTTTAAGTTACTTATGATGATATTAGTTAGAACTGAATTATTTATTTTTAATCCAACAAACGGAAAAGTGTATCTCTATTTTTTCTGTATAAATTCCTGTACAATCATAAATGTATTATCTAACTGAAATCAAGCGTCAACTTGGATGTTTCCAATTTCTTTTTGAGTAATATTAGCTAAAAGTTTTTTTGTCTCAGCAATTGCTTTTCCAGGATTCAGACCCTGAAATGAAAAAAATTATACTTTTTTAATTCTTATAACGGTAACTTATAAATCAGGAATATGTTACGAAATTTTTTGGAAGTAAAATTGTAACAAAAGAAATTTACATGTATAAAAATAGTGTTAAACTAGATTTCAAAAAATATGTTAGGAAAAAATATACATGTGATAATGTTGGTTTAAAAAAAAATAAAAAAAACCTCATTAAGGAGGTAACTTACAAGGAATCGTATAATCTCAGATATTATGTACTTATCTCTAGTCCCCAGAGGTTATTTTTAGTATTTACCCAGAATTTTCAGATGTTTTTTGAAATTCCTTAAGAAGTATTAACATAGTATTTTCTTTTGGAAAATTAGTAAATTTCAAAATAGGCAGCTTAATTGCCATTAGTGATAATTCAAGAAGAACTCTAGTAGAGAACTTGCATGCAGCAGGATTTAGTCAACTAATACTGTATGTCGCTAGCGTAACGTCAATTGAACATGTATGAGTTACAATATCACCAATAAATAGTGCATAGATCAAGAAATTGGATATTTTTCGAGCACGTTATTCAAGCTCTCATTTAAATAGATATCACGTAATAGTGACGTAAGAACTCCTGAATTTTTAAGGTTTACTCGATTTGCCGTTAAATTATGAAGATACATTAAAACAAAACAAAATAATCGTATTATACTAACAAGCCGATTCATCACTAAGAATCTAACTCATTGGTTCATACAACCGTAACAATCGATTGTGACCGTACACGTGCACAAATTGAAAGGTTGTGCGTATATTAAGCACTATGTACAGTTATACTTAAACCTATATGTCGAGTGTCGACTCTGTCGACTGCTGCACTGGACTACACGTGCGCACGTATATACATGCATACACACACTTATTGCTCTCTTTCGCTCGGTGAGTTGCATGTTGGTTGCGTTCTTTTTTGTTTGGTCCTTGTACTGCTGCTCTGTGCTTTTGGGCATATTTGTTTCAGGTTCGTTGCATGCTCCTCTACTGCAACTCCAGTCGAGAGTATTATCTCCAAGGGAGAATGCACCTGTTAGGCTTCTGGAGGACCTATACTTGTTCTAGCCACAAAATTTAAGAGAGCGTCGATCAAGGCGTTAGTGCAGACGACAGCAGTCCGTCAGGTGACGGTAAACTTCAATGTGTTACAACCTATCGACTCTGAATTATGGCATCTGATGTAGAGGAAGAAAGCTTTGAGAGCCCTAATGATATTTTGCTGACGGTTGGGGATGTGAAATTGCTTGGGGTTTACTACATACCAGGATGGCTACTTGCCGTGATATGCTGCTAGCCCAGCTTTCCACTGATGTATTAAGTATTCTTAAAACACTTTAGAACGCTTGCTCTAGTATGGAAAAGATGCTGTCTGTGTTCTTACTTCTTCCACACGCTCAATGGTGCCAACTTATGCTGACAAAGTGGCAAAGCCGGGTGCAGTTAGACGTGTTTTTTTAGATAAGAATAAGTCTATCCCAATTAGTCAAGCCAAAAGAGTAGTACTTGGCTCATATTAAAATGCACTAAAAAAATTTTCATCCTAGCAGAAAACAAAAAAAACTATTTTGAGATCTTTAAAACCTGTTGATATGCAACTTAAGGTTAGTAAATTTACATTTTTGCCGGATAGTCATGTTGCTATTGATGATGTTGCCCCTGATTCGTTGAAAAACTGTAAGAAGCTGAAAAAAATAGATATTAAAGTGAAGGAAGATGTCAAGCTTGATCCATAGATTATTATTCATAATATCCCAGTACAATACTCCAAGGATAAACTTCGTGAATCAATCATCAAGTAAAACCTTCCAGCTTGCTCTGCTCATAAAATCAAGATTTTGTACATGTACGAGGGTGCATGAAAAGAAGTTTTGCTTCTGTATTGTGCAACTTAAGCCTAGGCTTAGGGCACAGCTATTTGAAGAGGGTTGTATCTTTATTGGTTGGCACTCATGCAGATTTGCTGACCATGTTACCTTTCTTCAGTGTTACAAATGCTTCAGATTTAGACATGTTGCGGCTGACTGCAAGGGTAAGATCTGCTGTGCATACTGTGCAGGAAACCATCAGTCTAAAGCTTGTCAAAATAAGAGTTTACTATACTCTGTTAATTGTCGTGACAGAAAACACTCTATAATGAAACTGAGGCCCATAATGAAACTGGCAGGTCAAAGTGTGTGGTTTTAAAGAAAAAAACTGAGCGTAAGGTATCTTTAATCAATTACAGTTATGAATAGTCTTCTAATTCTGCATGTGAATGCGCAATCATTAATGAGAGACTTCTATGATGTGCACAAATTAATTTCCAATAAAAAACCATACATCTTTGGAATTAGCGACACGTTTCCTAAGTCAGATAATCTCTCAAATTTAGTTGATATACAGGACTACACACTGTCTTGTTGCAAGCCTGTAAAGGCTAAACTTTTTTCCCATTCTGGGCAAGACCAAGCACATGTGAAGAGACCCGAGTGTTTGCTTGTTAAGATACAGATTGGCTCGTCCAAGTGTTTGTCTGTTATGGTCTACACCCCCCCCCCCCTCAAGGCAGGTTTCTGGTCTGAGGTTGAGTCAGCTGTATTGAACTGCAACGCTCCTTATGATTATCTTATTTTGATGGGCGACCTAAGCTTGGACTGGCACGTTAAGTCTACCAGTGTAACTATTCTCCAAGAATCTCTTCAGATACTAGGACTTCAGCCAGTCCCATGTCTTCCCACACATCACAGTACCTACTCAAGTTAAACTATAGATTTATTTGCCTGTCGGAATTTTCTGATATTGATGAGTTGTTTCAAGTAGGAATCCCTTCGATTTCAAATCATGATGCAATATTTGTCAGGTTGAAGCATTCTGTACCTTTTTGTGACAACTTAGTTATTTCACGTCGTAAGTTTAACTTATTTGACTAGCTTGAATTTTGGAAGGATTTATGTGCAGCCCTCCATGTGGATTCTAGACTGCATATATACGTTGATTCGAAGGTAGTTGCTTTAAACTTCTGTAGTCACAGGTCTGTACGATAAGCATGATCCTTTTGAAGCAGTAGTAAGGAGGCACAGGCCTTTACCCTGGCTGACACCGCATCAATAATTAGAGGTCGCAATAAGACTTGGCTAGAGTATAAATGCTCTCCAAGTTTAACTCATGCAGCTTTTAAGGTGATTCGTAACAGAGTTCAAGTTGAACTAAAGAATGCGCGTTATACATATTACCATCTTAGTATATGCGAATGTAAGAATATCTCACAAAAATGGAAGATTATTAACGCCATGGGTCTTACGAATAAAGCTGACACTTAACCGATGTATGCTTCGTTTGATTTGGATATTGCGAATAGGTACTTTGTTGGAAATTACTCTGATATGCCATTGCATGACCTGCAACATAGAACACAACCTAGAATTGATTCAGATGAGATTTTACATTTGTCATGTTACAGTAGAAGATGTTCATAATGCTGTATTGGCTGCACGCTCAAATACAATCGGTTCAGATGGAATATCTTTAAATTATCTTAAAAATCACATTGATGTACTGTTGAATACATTCAGATATCTCTTTTAAGTCTTGTGTCTTTCCTGAAGCATTACAGGTAGCTTTAGTTAGGCCTAAATCTAAGAAACCTAATACAAAGTAGCTAAAGGACCACCGACTCATAAGTATTTTACCAGCGCTTGGCAAGATCTTGGAGACATTGGCATACGGACAGCTCATTAAATATATCAACGTGCGCAACTTGCTTGTAACTTTCAGTCTGGGTTTCGTAAGAGACATAACACTCAATCTGCCCTGGTTCAGATTGTTGATGACATACGGGCTCATGTAGACAATCGAGAAATTACGCTCTTGGTCTTAATAGATGCATCTCGGGCTTTTAACTCTGTAAATGTCAACCTACTCTATAAGAAGCTCATCTCCTTTAGACTGTCAGATTCAGCTTGCTCCTGGATACGATCTTACCTAACGGGGAGATCCCAGATTGTAGTTCATCATGAAGGCTGTGAAGCTGTATCCTTAAGTAGAGTGAGTGGAGTGCCTCAAGGTTCTATCCTGGGGCCTCTACTTTTCTTACTATTTATGAATGATCTGCCAGATGTCTGCGAATGCTCTTACCATATCTATGCTGACGACTTTTGTTTTTATGTTCTAAACAATATTGGTAAGTGGATGGATTTCGATGGGCTACATGAAAAGCCTGGAAAGTCTAAAGCAGCTTGATTTAGCACGCGCGGTTTTCAATCCAAACTTTCTCAACAAGTTATACCAGATATTGAGCTAAAAATAAGTTATTGTTTGTTCTGAGTCACTCAAATTATTAGGCGTAACCCTTGATGCAAATCTAACATTTAGACTACACGCTACTGACATTGCTGGCAAATGTTTTGAGTCACTGGCACACTTACGGAGAAATGCTTACTTTCTTCCAGTGAGTACTAAGCTCATGCTTGGAAAAGCAGTAGTTTTCTCCATCTTCGAATATTACCCGGCTCATTATCTAGGACTATCTAGTGAACTAACAGTGAAGCTCAGCAGGTGCATTAATGCTGCCCTTCGTTTTGTGGTTGGCATTAAAAAGTCTATATCACATCTACCTATCGTAGGTTTAAACTGATGACGTTCAAAAATTCGATCAAAATTTCTGACTGTGTACTATTTGGCCTCTATTAGGACAGGACAACCATCCTATTTATTAAGTTGCTTTGGATTCAGGATTACTAAGAAATTTATGATAAGAATGTGTCATCTTGACATAATTATGCCCTCAGCGCGGATTGATTTTTTTGCAGCTGCTTCTAGAGTTCGTGCATCTAAGTTATGAAACAAAATCCAGACGTGTGATCAAGTTTATTTCACTAAACCATTCACTTAATTCACTAAATCAGAAATAAGTAAGGAGATTGCCAGTACCTATGTTAAAGAGTGTGTTGATGTTTCGGCGATGCTTTAAGCACCAATGCATTGTGGCCAGCAGAGGAACTATGCACACGTTTTCTATTGGCTGGTGGCTCAAAGGTTTTGCTCGTGGGAGAGATGATAAGAGATGAGAGAGTGAGAAATGAAAGATCCAAATGTATGTATCGGTGATGGAGAGGAGAAGCTAACCTGTACGTATACGCATACAACTGGCTATATATCTATAGCTACAGTTGTATACTCATATGCATGTGGAAGAGCTAAGTGTACTACTTCTCTCACTTTTCCTCCCTGAAAATAAGATAAGTTCACTAAATGTAGTTGATGATTCAACTGTAGAAAAAAACACATAATTGTCAAATTATTAAAATTTTTTCTATCTTTTTTGAAAGAAATGACGAGCTTAACACTAACAACTTACTATTTTTGCTTATTAATAATGGAATGCCTGTATCCTAATGACCTAGCGCACTTAATAATGCATCACTTTTACGATACGTAAAATTATTTAATAAGAGATAAATGCATTCACCACAACGATACAGTGCAGTCAAATTTTCTTTTTTTGTAATAAATAATATTATTTACTAATGTTTGAACGCAATTACACAAACAGTCCAGTGCACTGAAGTCTTCATTTTTCAAAAAATAATTTTTATTTGTTATCTTTAAATATATAGCTTAACTGGAATGATACTATAAGGCTTGAATTAAATCTTAAGCTTCAGAACTTTACGATAAACATAAGTAACTTTTAGTCTTCCTATGCTTCATGCGTTGATAGCTCAGTTGGCTGGGGCTTGTGCACTATCTTGTCTTTTGTGGTGCCGGGTTCAAATATCACTCGGAGCAAGTATTTTTTAAAATTTTTTTTTTATATGTATTCAGTACAACATTAAATAGTTCACACTTCTTTTTCATGATTACTTACTCATTGAGTTTTACCTATGACCAAAACCTTTTTTTTTGTATATTATCTATGAAATTATTTTTTTTACAGCTTGAATTACTTATGTTGTTACAGCTACGCAAAAAAAATATTCACATGTTCAATAAATTGTACTGTTACTTTATTAGATATGAGTTTATTAATAAATACTCTACTCATATGATATTTTTCAACAATATACACAGTCTTCTCTTTTGTTCCTACGTTTATTTAATAAAGGATGACTTTTCTGAAATTAACATGCCGTTCTTCAACACATGTAACTTCTCTAATAAGAGTAAGTTATCTTTATAATATTCGGAAAAATATTAATTCCACTCGACACTCCATAATTGAAATAAGGTTACTGTAGACACCAACGTCTCTAGCGTAACACCAGGAGACGTTGGGAAAGAGCTCTAAAATTAGCTATAACACTCCAGACGTTGTAGTTTTCCTTACGATCAGCCTGGTGCTACAACAGCCGGTTAGAGAAGATCACCCTGAGACATCCAGACAGTCATGTTTGCTAGAGACTTCGGTAAAAAAAAAGTTTATCATCGGACGTCAAACTACCTTGCCAACAAATACATTACAATCTAACAAAGTTGACAAAAAACAGCCTTTAGAAATCACAAAAGTTTCAGCCATGCGTCTAGTAACAAGAGAGCAAATTGGAAGGAAAACTGCAAATGCTTTAAACGATTAGAATTTTTGGCGTCAAGAAACTGACGCAGAACATTTATCGAGACTGAAGCAACAGCATGAAAATCGACCAATAAAATTGATTATACGGGAGAAACTGCAAATCAACGGCCCTTTAGGGCCAACGATTATTTTATGGCAGAAGGAACTCACTGTACTTTTCGGCATGATTATATTTTTTTTACTTTTTACAGCTTATTATTTGATCAAATAAACTGTAAGAATTTCTAACATGTACGTTTTTAAGAAGAAAATTTTTTTTCTGAGAAGTGTTATGAATAGATGTTAAATTTTCAACTAAAAACGTTTCACATTACATGTCAACACTACGGTGTTCTATTTAGTGAGTTTCGGGCGAAGCCGAGATGGGAGGCCGCTAGTTCATACATATCTTAGGGTCTTGGTGTCTGATTTAATTTCAATCATCCATGTTCCTATCCTATCGATGTTAATTCTACATCGGGGGGGGGGGGGGTAAAAACAGATTGGTATTTTACCGACTCATGATTTAGACGAAGAAAAGCTTTTACGATTACGAAAATGTCCATTAAATAGTTTATTAAATGTGATTTTGCATCATGTTAATTAAACCGAACAGGGACTTGAGAACGGTGAAACATTCAAACCTTTAAATATCAATAACAAAAAAAAAAAAAAAACATTTTGCTTTCCGTTTTCAATTACTTTTTTTGCTACATTTTATGATTGAAATTGCAAAGGAACGTTGAGTTTCATGCTAAATTCTTTATTGAAAAAAAAAAAAAAAAAAAAAAAAAGAAACAATAATAATAATAATTGACATACGTAAATGTGGGTGTATGTGTATGAATATTTATGTGTATCAATGACAATATTTCAAGATTCTTTATATAATACTTAGAAAGCCTTTAATTTATTTTTCATCAGGTACCTAAAACCGCTGAACATCACTTTTTTCAATGTCTTTTGTTGTTTAATTAAAAATCATGTAGTGTTGATGTGTAATTTTGATAAAATATCATCTAACAATGAGTACAGGAATAGATTACATTTTAAGAGGAAATATTACAATAACTCAGTTCAATGTACTTTAGTATGACTTATGTCAGTGTAACACAAAGAAATAAATAAAAGAATTGAAAAGAATATATAAAAAGCCGTGGGCCTTTTAAATAGAAGAGTTTTTTTTAAAGAAATACTCCAATTTATTTCAAAAATCAGTAGTACCTCAGCTGACAGATAAATGAGTTAATGTTAATACTACAGCGAAATCATGCTTTTTTTTTTTTTTTTTTTTCATATTTCTTCGTAAAAAAAATAGATATTTTTGCACTGTAGACATACTAAGGGTGCGTTTTATGGTTTTATGTGTGATTGTGCCCACTTTGCATACGACGTTTTTTATGCCAAGGCCGCAAAATGCTGCTTTGCGTATGTATTCCCACTTTTCGCGTATCACATGCATCGCAAATGAATTTTTTTGCTAAGGTAGTCGTCCTATACACGTATTGTTTCTTAAATAAGAAATACAGAAAAACACTGCTCTTTCTGAAAGCTCGGGTAGCGATATATAGCTTTTTTAACTTTTTAACTATAAAATTCTTCGGTAAAAAGTGATTTAGAAAAATTTCTATGGGTCCTAATAGTTTTTATTATTGTTGGACTAAATTTCATATAACTATGAATTAGGATAAACAGTAAAAGGTGTGATCTGCTTGAAAAGTGTTAATCATACCAGTTTTTTAAAATAATGTGAAATAACTAAGTGGTTAGTATTAAATTACTTTACCTCATTTTCAACATTATACTAGTATGAAAATGATTGTAAATATAAAAAAATTCCCCAATTGATGAATTAACAAACAGTAATTGTTTCGCATCGTACGTATACAATTTTAATATTATTATGAATAAAACTTGTATGCTACTATCGAAAAAAAAGATACCAAATAAGAAAAAAAAATCTGCCGTGGCCGAAATTTAAACCCGAGAGGGTTCAAAACTATATGTCACAATGCGGTGCCTAGCCACCTCAACCACTGACACACTGAATACATCGGCATTTAAAGTAAAATATGTTCAGAGTAAGCCACAGGGTTTAAATGTAAGTATAACTTTTTTTTATTTTGGTAATTGAGTTAAAGCTCAACTGAGTGTCAAGTAAAATTATTATTTTTCTAAATATTTTCAAGATAACTTATTCTTATTAGAGAAGTTACATGTGTTGAAGAACGGCATGTTAATTTCAGAAAAGTCATCCTTTAATAAATAAACGCAGGAATAAAAAAGAAGACTGTATATATTGTTAAAAAATATTAAATAGGTAAAATATTTATGAATGAACTCAACAGTTTTTAACGTAACAATACAATTTATTAAATAAGTGAATGTTATTTTTGCGTAAATGTAACAACATAAGTAGTTCAAGCTGTAAAAATAATAATTTCATAGATAATATACAAAATAGATTAGGGCTTACTAATGCTACAAAAATTTTTTTAATTTTAATTGGACCGCAAAAGACAAGATAGTGCACAAGCGCTAGTCAATTGAGCTATCAACGTATGAGGCATAGAAAGACTAAAAGTTACTTATGTTCATCGTAAAGTTCTGAAGCTTAAGATTTAATTCAAGCCTTATAGTATTATTCCAGTTAAGCTATGTATTTAAAGATAACAAATAAAAATTATTTTTTGAAAAATGAAGACTTCAGCACACTAGACTGTTTTTGTAATTGCGTTCAAACATTAGTAAATAATATTACTTATTACAAAAAAAGAAGATTTGACTGCACTGCATCGTTGTGGTGAATGCATTTATCTATTATTGAATAATTTTACGTATCGTAAAAGTGATGCATTATTAAGTGCGCTGGGTCATTGGGATACAGGCATTCCATTATTAATAAGCAAAAATAGTAAGTTGTTAGTGTTAAGCTCGTCATTTCTTTCAAAAAAGATAGAAAAAACTTTAATAATTTGACAATTATGTGTTTTTTTCTACAGTTGAATCATCAACTACATTTAGTGAACTTATCTTATTTTCAGGGAGGAAAAGTGAGAGAAGTAGTACACTTAGCTCTTCCCCATGCATATGAGTATACAACTGTAGCTATAGATGTATAGCCAGTTGTATGCGTATCCGTACAGGTTAGCTTCTCCTCTCCATCACCGATACATACATTTGGATTTTTCATTTCTCACTCTCTCATTCCTTATCATCTCTCCCGCGAGCTGAACCTTTGAGCCACCAGCCAATAGAAAACGTGTGCATAGTTCCTCTGCTGGCCACGATGCACTGGCGCTTAAAGCACCGCCGAAACATCAGCACACTCTTCAACATAGGCACTGGCAATCTCCTTACTTATTTCTGATTTAGTGAGTTAAGTGAATGGTTTGATCTTAGTGTTGAATTTATTTTTAATCATTTATTTTTATCAAAGTTAATTTAGTTACATTGATGATTGTTAATAAACTACGTTTTTTTTCTTATCTTATAGTGTTTTTTGTATTATAATACCTAGATTTAATAATACTTTTTTGTATGATTTATGTATTTGCATATCCATTATGTAGTACAGTGTAACTAACTCTACCCTTTAGTTATGTACACACCACGCTTTTGGCTAACTTGGACCTTGAGTCCTTAGCTAATAATAAATAAAGAATCTAATCTGATAAAATATCTCTTTCTCTCTCTATCATCCCTTAGTCAGCTGCTTCTGCTTTGCGCTGATATACATAAACGTGGTGCTTCCCAGTTCCCACTTCTGCAGGCCTGCATTGCCCTGTAAGAGCCGCTCACGGTGCTATCTCACTCGTGTACTGTCGGTTCTGCTCGTAGAGCGCGATCCGATACATTGGCTTTGTAGTATACCTATGTATAGCATAAAGCAAAATTGGCCTCAAAATAAAAATTTTCACTCCTTAAGCACAAAGGTATCTAACATCAATAAAATATAAAATCAATCAAAATATTCAAAATACGTATTTTTGGATTTTTAAGAACTATTTGACGTAATTCAAGTTAAAAGTGTGATACAAAAAGCTTATTATTATAAGTGTAAGTGTAAATCTGAGTGTACGTATGTCACTGTTAGTAAATGTTACCTGTCTAATAATCAGTGAGTAGATGATTTTTCTTAGAGTGTACGCACTTATTAGTAACATAACTGTTCATTGTATTTATAGTACATTGATTGCTGCTAGATTTTTTTTGATTTTCAGGCATCGTTAAAATATATCTATTTATCAGAATCAGCTCAAAATTCGTGTACTAATTAGATCTTTTAATTCTAATAAGAATTGATAATATATCTCTCACTACGGATGTTACAGGTATTAAACTGTAAAACTATGCCTCAAGAGTGCGAGCAACTTCATACTCAGCTGAACACCACAAACGTCAAGCCGCGTTAACAGCTGCAGGCGAACCAAGAGCGTGCATTACTGCTGGTACTTGGCTAGTCAAGTCTTTAACAGTGTTAAAAAATAATGAAAAGTAATACTTAAACTGCTAGTTTCAAAATAGTTCCTAATAAATTATTATGAAAAAATGTATAACTAGTTTTGTTATTTAGTAACTATAAGTTTGTGCCAAAAGTAAAAAAAAACTTGTTTTTGAACCCAAAAAAAGTTGAAACATACGAATAAAATTCTCAATTAAACGAAGTATTCAATAAGTTGTAAGAATAAGAAATTACTTTACATTCTATCATTTATTTGTACACAAAAAAAGATAAATTTCAAAGTCAATAATTTAGTAGAAACAGCACTCGATAATCTTAGAGACACACAATACTAAAAGTGGGGAGTATCAGTTGTATTTATCTACTAGTAGCACCTCCCACTGATAAGTATGGCATTTTGCGTCTTTTGAAATTAAAATGTAACTCTGTAAAGAATAGTTATTCTAATAATTATTTATACTAACAACACGAGGAGTTAAGTAAATGTTATTTCCATATTTTATAAGACAAGTTAGGTGAAAGTGTTTACTGTTTTTTTAAACCAAGATCTTTGTATCATCATTTGGAACGTTGTATCAATCTTGCAGACGCCTAATGCCTAAAAAAAAAAAATGAAAATATCCGTTGTATTCATTTACGACCAGTAGCACTTCTGACCAGTAAGTTTCAAGAGTAATCGAGAATAAAATGATGTTAGATTTTGCTCCTGTCAATTACTTTCTTCTTTTGTACTTTTTACGCTGTATTCTAAAGTATGTTATGAATTTAAGTGTACAATATTTCACAATATTTCTTTTACGTAACTAAGTAAGAGGATAAAACTTACTTGACACGAAAAAAAATTCTGATAGCTAGTGAGGTAGCTCGGAAAATATGCGTCAAGTGCTGAGCAAATGACAGAAAATAAAATAAACATATGCGTGTTGAAAAAAATCACGTACTTTCAGATATAGAAATAAATAAGTTGGGTACCAACATGTCAATATTTTACCAGAAATGAGAGATTAAAAAAGAAAAAAAATACATATGGACACAATTACATTAAAGAACAGAACGAAAAAATAGTCGAACACAGGAAAAGATATAAATATAGAAATTCTTCGAGGTATGAACGAAAATGATTCATAGAATTAAAAGTTTATCAAAAATTCACAGAAGGTAAAAAGTAAGATTATGAAAATGAAAAAAAACTACAGTTAATAAAAAGTACAAACCTGCATACTTATGAATGCAGTTTTGAGCAATCATGTATTTTAATCTTAAACATTAAAAACAGCTTTCTGAAATATTTTTCAAAAGGCTTTATTTTTAACCAATACGAAGCTTTCTTTACAAGAACGCAAAAACTACATTAGAATCTTAGAGAAGTCGATGTATAGTTCTCAGAACTTTAATAAAAACAAAAAGTGTGACTGAAGACACCATTTTCGGAACCGCATAGGTGAGAGAAGAGGTTGAGAGGGAAACATAGATTCACACGAATGTTTACATATATCTACGCTTGGATTGTTATTTTCCCAGTTAGCCCCGAAAATGGCGAAACTAATCAGTGACTTTCGAACTCTTCAGCCACCCCCCTTATTTCCTACTCTACGGAAATGTTCAAATCCTGATAAGGATCATTCTTCCAGAATATTCTTTGCCACCCGCAATCTTAAGGGTTAACCAAGATTTTTCCGAACATCTGAATCATATCAGTTGTGAAAGCGTCCTTGCACAAGTCTACAGGCGGGTGATTGGGTACCCACGTAAGAAGTTATACTTCTATGAAATTATATGGCAGATAATACAATTATAAATATAAATATACCTTCTATCAAACGATATTGTGTACAAAGGTGGTGCAATTATCGCGGGAATGAGTATACTTACGTAAGTAGGGTATGGTTTCAACAAATTTTTTAATATTTAATAACTGAACAATTATAAATAATATATAATGGCACAATACAATATAAACAATATGAAAGCTTACCCTTACGTAGAAACAAACTTCATTAATGCTTTTTCAACGATACACGACCCGGTGGAGCGAACTCTAATCCTCGGAAAGAGCGGAAAAAGGGTACCATTAGAAGTTTTATGGACACGATACGACGCAAGTTCAGACGGGCTCGGTATATCTCAACCCTGGATCTGAGTAGTGCGTATCACCAGATTCCATTGGCAGACAAGGCCAAACCAATAATGGCCTTTACGGTACCTGGAAAGGGGCTGTTTCAGTTCTATCAGTTACTGTTCAGGCTGAGCAATGCGCCTGCAACCTTCCAGCAACTCATAAATCGGGTGACGGTCCGGAGATCGAACCGTGTGCTTACTCATACCTCGATGATATTATCATCGTGACCGAAACCTTCGAGGAACACCTGGAGTGGTTGGAGCGCTTACTCCAAAGAATATGAGATGACGAAAAAGCGAGTTTGGCCAAATAGAGGTCAGATATCTGGGAATTCTAGTAAATAGAGACGGACTTGACTCTGACCCTGAGAAAATCAGACCAATTCTGGATTACCCAGCTCCCAGGAACCTAAAGCAACTCTGACGATTACTAGGAATGGCTTTCTGGTATAGGAAGTTCCTTCCAAACTACGCAATAGTACCTAAACCTAAAGGTGGGCGCCTTAGAAAGCTTTTCTTGCTGAAGACGGGGCGCTCTACCAGTGCGCTTGCGAGATAAGCTGTTGTTTCTTGCGCGTTTTTGATTTTGTGCTTTGGCTAGCGGGAACCGCCACAGGGGCTCTTCGTTTGATGCAGTCGGCCGTAGGCAGGCTGAACGATACCCACTTGCTGGCTTTGGGTAGCTCAGGTGTTGGCTGCGGCGTAGACGTAGGGGCCGGTGGTGGCATTGGCGAACCTGGATTCGGTCCTGTGGCAGGCGAAGGCAATGCGGCATCAGCTTGGCCGGAGATTGGCATGTCTGAGCGCTCCGAGTATGCTGGCTTCAGGGTGTCCGGAGAGCTGGCGCGGGGGCGTCCATTAACTTCGACGGTGAAATTCCAGTCGTCGATACGTTGGATCACCTTGTATGATCTTGTGTAAGGTGGATCCAACGGCTTTTGAATCGCGTCAACGCGCTTGAAGACGTGCGTACGTGCGTGCACGTCTGCAAGTCACGGAAGATAAAAGGCTTGGGCGAGGTGTCGTGCCTGAATGCTTGGAGTGGCTTGATGGCCTGCTGCAGCTAGCAAAGGCCTTGGATAAAAAACGGTGGGTCGACATTCGGGTGGCTGGTGGTAGTGAAAAACTCTCCAGGCACTTGGAGCGTTGTCCCGTAGAGCATCTCGGCCGGGGAGGCTTGCAGGTCCTCTTTAAAAGACATGCACAAACTTAGTAGGACCAGAGGCAGGGCATCAGGCCAGAGAGTGTCCTTGTTGCACATTAAACCGGCCTTGAGCGTTATGTGCACTCGATCCACCATCCCATTTGACTACGGGTGGTAAGGAGTGGTTCTGATGCGGTTCGTACCAGTCATCTTGTTGAGCTCTGTGAAGAGTGCTGACTCGAACTGTGCGCCTTGATCAGAAGTGAGTGTAAGCGGTGTTCCAAAGATCGTGATCCAGTTGTCGATGAATGCCTTGGCGACGGTGGATGCCTGTTGGTCTGGGATCGGGACTGTGACGGGCCATCTGCTGAATCGGTCGATGGTCGTCAGGCAATATTGGTACCCTTTTGTCAGTGGTAGCTTTAGACGGTCCACATGTATGTGGTCGAAACGCCCGTCAGGGGTGCTGAAGTCACCGAGGGCAGAGCGGTTGTGGGAGCGCTGACATGGTTCGCATTGTTGCGCCCATTGCGTCGCGTCCTTTCTTAACTTAGGCCACATGAACTTTTGTGCCACCAAGCGTACTGTGGCTCTAATGCTGGGGTGGCTGAGATTGTGGAGTATCTCGAATGCCGTCCTGCAAAGCTTCTCAGGCAGGTAGGGGCACACTACTCCCGTGGACGTCTCGCAATGGATGAGGTGACCGTCGATGGTGAGAGGCTGAAGATCGAGGCGAGGGTCTGAGAGGAGATACTTCAGCTCTTGGTCTTCAGCTTGAGCCTTAGAAATGACCTCCGGGTCAATAACCTAAAGCATAGCTATCGTGTTAATACGCCAGAGTGCGTTGGCCACCACGTTATCTTCGCCTTTGACATGGCAGAGGGTAACCTGGTGTTCCAGGATATAGTCAAGGTGCTGGACCTGCCTGAGCGAAGCCTTGTTCGAAGGTTGTCGGGCGGCGTAGACAAGTGGCTGATGGTCTGTGTAGACCGTAAACAGTCGTCCTTCTAAGATCCGCTCGAAAACTTTGATGGCTGCGTAAACTCCCAAGAGCTTCTTGTCTTATGCAGCGTAATTTCGTTCGGCCTTGATGAGCTTCCTTGAAAAAAAAAGCCAAGTGGCCTCCAGACACCTTTCGGATGCTCTTGCTCTAAGGCTGCGTCGATCACCGTGTCCGAGGCATCGGTTCTTAGGGCCAGGGCCGCCACTATGAACTAAAGAAAGTAGATTTGTACGAAATAAAATATCTCACGACCCATTGGACCGATTTCACCTTTTTTTTTAAATGCAGGTTATTTGATAGGGTGTACAAGAAAATTATCGAGATTGGTGTTAAAATTTACCTTAATAAACAAATTCACGGTTAATAGCGAATATCGTGGATACGGTATTTTTGGTTCGAAAGGTATTAATGATATACTGGAATATTCACTTTCTCTGCTATTATTTAGGATTCTCACAATGTGTCTTGACCCCTGACCATTAATCTGAAAGGCAATTGTTTATATAATAAAAACAGGAAAAGTTATTTAACAAATTATAAAAACAATCTAACCCTTTTTTAAATTTAAATACGATATTACTTTTATGTCAACAATTAAGAAACAAAGGTATATGCTAGGAAGCAACTATTTATATATTAACAAGTTACAAACTAATGTATATAAAATTATAAACAAATTAAATACAAAATTTTAACAAAATGTTTTTTATTACATATGATAGTATGTTTTTCTCTGATGTAAATTTTGTTGCTAAAATTAATAAGTGTAGGTATACATTTTATAAAAAATTGAAAAAGTGCCATACATGTATACGCACGTACATACATGGGAACATAGAAGTATGCATTTCTGAGATTCAAAAATGCTATCCAATTTTTTTAGGCAAACACAGTGAATTGCATTTTTTTGTAATGTTAGTACGAATCGACTACTTATTGTCGATTCTTTAAAAAAACTGCAATAACAAGAGTAAATAAAAAATAAAGTTGAACAAATTCAAGATGTTCGAGATACATTCGATTCAAAACAAAAATTACAACTTACTATGATACGATTCGAGTGAGAAGAAGGTCTGGATCTGGTCTGAAGCTACAAGTGAAAGTTGCACTCCGAAACGGTGAAAAATCTCTTACTGACAAAATTAGCAATTTTTAAGCAAATATTTGAACCACTTGTAACTTTGGCCCAGAGCAACACTTTAAGCTCTACTTATCAGCACTTTTGATCACCATCCAAGCAAATACTCCAACTCCATTCTGAGCCGATCTATAATCGAAAACTTACGTACAAAAAATTGAGGATAATTAAGATGTTACTACTCTGGCTATAGATCAGCTCAGGATGCAAATGTAATAGCCACTTGTATATTAGTTTATAGTATTAAAAAAAATCGTTAATTTACGATGTGGTAAAGTCCAAAATGTTAATCAGGAAGAAAGTTGCGAGAGTTTAAGACTTGTATTGAAAAATGACCGAAATCTGGTTTTTAGAAACAAGTTCATTTCTACCTTAACTTCAAATGCACACAACTTTGTCCCCATTCAATGTTGCGGGCTTACCGCACACATTACAGCTGTTTCCAAGCGCTATCAAGTTCCATACATGCTAATATTGCACTTGAATCCGCAACTGATTTACTGTCAAGCAGTAAAACCTCGATTATCCTCAATTTTTGGTACGTAAGTCTTCGATTACAGCTCGGCTCAGAATGGAATTGGAGTATTCGCTTGAATGGTTATCAAAAGTTCTAAAAAACAGCTGTAATTAAAGTAGAGCTGAAAATGTTATTCTGGGCCAAAGTTACGAGCGGTTAAAATATTTTCTCGAAAGTCGCTAATTTTGACCATTGCAGATTTTTCCCCGTAGGGTCCGACTTTTAATCGCTTGTAGCTTTAGACCATGTCAAGATTTCAAGCTTTACTAGGACTTAGATAAAAGCTTATTTTGAGAGCTTTCAATTGTTTGTGTTGAGAAAGATGACATATGATCTTAGGCCAAGTCACGGCCAAAAGAGTAAAGTCGAAATTTCAGTGAATAAAGTAAATTTTTACTTTTAAGATGCCCTAAGTTTACTCGACTTTTTTTTCCCGAGCGAAAAAAAGGGTGTCCCGTGGAGCAAATTTCATCCCTTGTTCCAAGACTAAGAGAATGATTCCCCGTAGTGCCAACATTATATTATAAAAATACTCGACGAAAGATTGCCCAATGATAAAGAAAAAAAAAAGAAGTTCGCTTACATTTGTTTTCTTCGTATCTTCAATGTACAGTAATCTGAAAAACATAGATATAAATTGAGGAAAGTTAAGAGAGATACACCTTTTCGTATTTTCAGTCTCATCGATAAGAAAGCTGATTGGAAGTGGGCATAGTCGAGGGAGAGAAATATTCTTGTATTTGATGTACCTTAATCAATAAGAAAAACAATCCAAAAGGAAAATACCAGAGAAAGAGGACCGTTCTCATTTTTTCACGTGCATCAATCAATAAGAGGTGAGTACAAGTGTGAGAGTAAAGGCTCATCATGTTTTCAGTCTCATCAATAACTGCCAAAATATGATCAAAAAAAGAGTAACGTTGATAAAAATGAGTTATCTAATATTTCCCTGTGCACTAATTAATAATAGTGATAAAATCCATAAAAATCAAGTGAATTCAAGGGGGATCATCCTTTTTAATGTTTTTTTAAGCATGTACCAGCAAAGTACTCTATAAAATATGAGTGCAGTCGATGAAGAGAAGCCTTCTGAAACCTAAATGTTCTTTAAAAGAACAAAGTTAATAACAAGTGGTCACACACAAAAGAAAAAAAAATCTTTACATTATCGCGTAAGATAAAGAACGATGAAAGTTGTTCATCTTCTTGGTATACTTATAGACTTGACGAGTTCATACGTTCGTTTAATCATAGCAGTCGAACACATCATTTAAACTTCAAGTTGTGGTTTTTACATAAACGTATACACATGGACCTTTGTAAGTACGAGTTTTCAACGAGAAAATGTATAAATCGTCGAGAAATTCAGTCACAGACCGTATTCTCAATCGAATCGTATCATAGTAAGTTGTAATTTTTGTTTTGAATCGAATGTATCTCGAACATCTTGAATTTGTTCAAATTTATTTTTTATTTACTCTTGTTATTGCAGTTTTTTTAAAGGATCGACAATAAGTAGTCGATTCGTTCTAACATTAAAAAAAACTGCAATTCACTGTGTTTGCCTAAAAAAATTGGATAGCATTTTTGAATCTCAGAAATGCATACTTCTATGTTCCCATGTATGTACGTGCGTATACATGTATGGCACTTTTTCAATTTTTTATAAAATGTATACCTACACTTATTAATTTTTGCAACAAAATTTACATCAGCGAAAAACATACTATCATATGTAATAAAAAACATTTTGTTAAAATTTTGTATTTAATTTATTATAATTTGATATACATTAGTTTGTAACTTGTTAATAAATAAATAGTTGCTTCCTAACATATACCTTTGTTTCTTAATTGTTGACATAAAAGTAATATCGTATTTAAATTTAAAAAAGGGTTAGATTGTTTATATAATTTGTTAAATAACTTTTCCTGTTTTTATTATATAAACAATTGCCTTTCAGATTAATGGTCAGGGGTCAAGACACATTGTGAGAATCCTAAATAATAGCAGAGAAAGTGAATATTCCAGTATATCATTAATACCTTTCGAACCAAAAATACCGTATCCACGATATTCGCTATTAACCGTGAATTTGTTTATTAAGGTAAATTTTAACATTAATCTCGATAATTTTCTTGTACACCCTATCAAATAACCTGCATTTGAAAAAAAAGGTGAAATCGGTCCAATGGGTCGTGAGATATTTTATTTTGTACAAATCTACTCACTCCCGATCAGTGCCAAAAAGTCGTCTCACCTCGTAGCATTGGCGTTAGCAATCTCTCTACTCATCTCTGCTCGAGGATAGCGGAGGTACAAAGCAGGCGAACGCAATGACGAAACAGCAAGTAAAAAGAGACTTAGATTTGTTAAATACAAAAATAATATTTGATTGGATAGAAAATAACTTTTAAGAACGATCATGATTTGGATCGCAGCGGACAGGCGCGTGCCGAAGTCTACGCTGGTCGAGTCAAGATCCGTGAGTGAGTCAGGCAACGCTCGCTACCTAAAGGTGGGTACTCTGGAGAGCTTTTCTTGCTGAAGATGGCGCGCTCTACCATTGCGCTCACGGGATGAGCTGTTGCTTCTTGAGCGATTTTTGTTTTGCACTTTGGCTAGTGGAAACCGCCACACATCTTCAAAAAAAGATTACAGTGGACTAAATTTCACTACTTTTGCATGCATTTAGTTATTTAATCTAATCAATCGTGGTTTTTGAATCAACTCAATATCTATCAGTTTTCTGCTAGAAGCCAAAAAGTCTCTTGGATTGAGCGAAATCGTATTTTTAAACATATTTTCCAAAAAATAAATCACAGTGGACTATTTTTCACTACTATAGCGATTATTTTGTCGTTAAATTTTATTCATTAGATGGTTTCAAAGGCATAAAATTAAATTAAAAAAGCCTTAATACTTGATGAATTTTTTACTGGTCGCAACATATTTGGAGTCTTACGTCCTGCACTCCTCCACATCGTAACATGTTTTGTATCTGCCTTCCAGAGCACCTCCACGTGGTGTCGATGGGTAACGGAGTATTCCGTAATCCAGTATGGATCTGGATAACGGATTCTATACCGTCATAGCAAATACACGAAGAAAACGTGTTACGATGCAGGGTGTCACAAGCCCAGTATGAGCGGCTAATCAGGGTTGGAAAGCGGGCCCGCAGGCTTCGTCATCAAGCAACCGCAGTGCAACAATGGCGGGTAACTTAACCGATGTTGAACATGTAACAATAAATAAGTTGAGAAGTACATTAAAAGAGTGTTTGGGGTTTAAAATGATGGACGAGATAACAGAGTGGGTACCGAACTGTATTTGTGGATCATGTGATATAATAATTCGATCTTATGCAAAAGATAAAGACAGCATCAAATTATTATTTTTTATTTTAGCCAAATAGAGTAAACTTCGATCTGGAAAGACTGTTACTTTTGTGAAACTAAAGTAGAATGTTTCAATCAATTCACCAAATCGAAAATTGTGTACCCTAATCTAAGAAGCATGATAAAACCACTCCTCACTAAATTCGTGGATAATCCCGAAAACCCAGAAGAAAATTCGAATAAACAGACAAAACAGGGTTACAAAGAAAGTCAAGAAAATGAAAACAGCAGTAAAGAAGAAACTTTAGAAGAAAAAGTAAATAGTGATGATAACTATATTAGCAGTAAGAAAAAAAAAAACAAAACCCTACAAAAATATGCGCAGGCTGAACTAAATGATCTTGTGAGAAACTTGGGTTTGTCGAAAGAAGGTGCTTAGTTTATGGCTTCTGACTTTTAAAAGAAGAATTTGTTAACGGAAGAAATAAAAGTGATGGTAGATCGAGATAAAGAGAAAAAATTGAGAAAATATTTCACAAAAGACACTGAGTTATTACTACGTTATTGTACAGATATTAATGGATTGATGAATGAAATTTAAGAAAATGTTTACAAAGACCATAACTGGAGACTATTCTTTAACCCGTCAAAGCGGAGCTTAAAAGCTGTCTTATTACATAACAGCAATATATTCGCAGCAGTTCTATTAGCACACATAAAATTTATGCAAGGGAATAATATGAATATTGAAATTCTTTTGAAAAAATTAAATTACTCGACACACAAAAGGCAAATATGTGGTGATCTGAAAATTCTTTCCATCATACTTGGTCAACAAAGTGGTTTAACCAAGAATTCTTGAGACTTATGTTTATAGGATAGTCGAGACCGAACGAATTATTATTCGAAAAAAGAATGACCAGAAAGAAAATCATTGAATCCTGGTTCACAGAACGTCATAAACAAACCTTTGATCCATCTTAAATTCTTTTCCCTCTTTTACACATTAAATTAGGTATCATGGAATAATTTGTTAATGCTTTGGATAAACATGGAAATTGCTTTTCATACCAAAAGAACAAGTTTCCTAACATGTCCAATGCAAAATTAAATAGGAATATTTAATGTACCACGAAGTTTGGATTGCAATATAAGTCTTCCGTCATTTACATCTTGATACTTTCTCCAATAATTTGGGTGACTACAGCGAGCAGCAAGGAGAACAGTTCTACCAAGACATGAAAGAGATGGAGCGTCGTTACCAAGGAAGATGTAATGAAAATATGTTGGCTGATTACTGCTGGAACTTAAAAAGAGAAGTGGTAATAACAGGTGAAAAACGCAAACGAAAACCATTACGACGAAGCTTTGAAGATCAATGACAACGTTACGGTAAAATAAAAGTTAAAAGTGGAAGTGAATAATGTTATATTAGAAACGTGAGAGGCAAGGGGACCTACCCTAATCAAGCAACCCATGACGTGAGAGGCAAGGGGACTCACGCTTATCAAGTACTCCATAGAGATAATATCCCTGCTACTTACACATCGTCGACGCTGGGTGATGCTAAAAGCGGAAAAAACAGTGAAGGTATCTTAATGTTGTTTTTAAAGTTAAGGGATAAACTACTGGGTGAGGGCTCGGAATGAAGATCCTCCTTTTTTTTGACGCCCAAATCATTCTGTAATCAGATTAAAATTCAGCAACCATGTGTAGGTACAAGTAGTGATATTTAGTCCTTTAGAAATACTTTTTTTTTAGTAGATTTGGTAAGAAAGTCTATTTCGCTAGATGCTACTGTCTTCTTGGCTTTAAGAGAAGGACTTTAAATGTAAGAAACATTCCAAAATCGGAATATAATTTCACAACCAAATATACGTAAAAGTAGTAAAGTATAGTCTGATGTAGTTTTTTTTTTTTTTTTTTTTTTTTTTAAAGTTGTGCTAAAAAAGCCGATTTTAATGGATTTCAGGGACTATTAAGCTTCGAAGGGAAAACCAAAAAAAGTTAAATATAAAACAATAATTTGATATAAGGATCACATATACACAAACGTTAAAAAATATAGTTTGTTGTAGTTTTTTCCAAGATATGACGAAAAAACCGATTTTACTCAATTCTAGGGATTTTTTGGCATCCAGGGGTAAACTGAAAAAATCTAGGTGCACGCTAAAATTAAAATTTAACGAAACGATTGAACATGCACCGAAGTATCGAAGTACCGTCCATTGTAACTTATAAAAAGTATTTATAGTCATTGTTATGTGATGTAGCCGTGACATATGTGTATTCATATTCATACAGATTTTCATTTTTTATACCAACAAATGGTATCATTAGTTTTTACCGAAAATGAGAAGGAAAACAGTTATGAGCGAAAATTGACATATAACTAGAAGTACGAGAAAAGCAGACGAGCCAACAATCAAAATATTCAAAATCGATAATCATCTTTTGCCGTTTTGAAGAAATTTGGTAGTATTATTCAGCTAGTCTTAAGACATTTTATTTTTAGAAAATTTTTTGTCACAGTATATAGCTATCGAAAAAAAACTTTCGAAATTTATAAAACTTAGGAAAAAAGTTAAATTTGGAAAACTGTCATTATGAAATTTATTTTTAGTTTTCCTTTTTTTTAAAAAAAATTATAATCTAAATAAATCATTCTACATTTTGCACATTTTAATTAACATCTTCGGATTATACAAGAAAAAATATATTCCCTCATTCTTTATTGATTTGCGAATCTTAGGGTTAACGAGATAATATAAAACTTTTAGATTAAAAATATAATCACAGGCGTGCATGGCCCGTTAATCGTTATCTAGTTTTTTTATATACCAATTATATAATAATATTTATAAACTTAAAATTTTAAGAAACGATTTGCTCGCAAAATACAAAGCGAGAAATAATGCTTCCTCTTCAGTTAGTGCCACTACTTAACTAAAATAATGATGCATTAAGACCTGAACTCGCCGTTAGCACCCTCTCGCATAATTTACATGAGAGGTACAGCGAATCAGCTAATCAACTAAGTCATTTTAAATAGGTTATCAATTTTACTAAATACGATTTATTATATGCTTGCTCAGTTAAAAATTTATAGCTATAATTATACCTATAAATTATAGCTATAACTACCTATAAAACAGCTATAATAATGTATAAAATTCAGCTATAAATTTAGCTATAAATTACAGCTACAATCTTTTCACAAATTTTGAATAAAAATTAGTTTAAAATCAGATTTTTTCAACATATATCGATCAGTATAGACGGTATTATCCGTGTGATAACAGTAAAACTAAGGGCCTAAAGTATTTTTAAACAATTTTAAAAAAACTTGAAATTGTATATGATTTCTTGTTTTTTTTTTTTTTTTCTACTTATTAGAAAATACTTTAGGCCCCCAGTTTTACTGTTATCATACGGATGATACCATCTGCACTGATCGATATATGTTGAAAAAATCTGATTTGAAACTAATTTTTATTCATTATTTGTGAAAAATTTACAGCTGTAGTTTATAGCTATATTTACAGCTGAATTTTATACATTATTATAGCTGTTTTATAGGTAGTTATAGCTATAATTATAGCTATAAATTATAGACATATTAATAGCTATAAATTTTTGACTGAGTGGTGCGACTTAAATTTTACAAGGAGATCAAGGTAGGATCTTGAACTAAGTGAACATCAAAAAGTTGTGCGGTGCAAAAGAGTATCATGAGTGGCTTAAACGTTTTACTTTTGTAAGGTCGAGTCTCTCTATGTATTAAGTATATCTATACACAAGTTCTTCTGCCAACTTGTGGTATGTTTGGCATGTGATATATATTACGTGTGTATAGGTATTTACGTGTACTAAATACATGGTTTCACCTCACCAACCGACTAAAAAACGGTTATGCCACTCATGAAATACTTTCCCAATGCACAATTTTTTTGTATTATTGTAGCCCAAGATCCTATCCTAATCTTGCTACACAATTCAAGTAGCTTTGAGCACAGAATTAATCATATTTAATAAAATTGACACTATCCAATCTAATTTAGTAGCTCAGCTAATTCACTGTACCACTCATGTAGTTTGTGCGAGAAGGCGCTACCCGTTGGTTCAAGTCCGGTGTACGCTTGTCAAGCATATCTATACGTAGCAGACGATAATCACTGACACGAAGTTATTATCAAAGCTTATGGAGTTGGGTTTGTGTTACAACATTTATTTTAGTATCTGAAACATATATGTAGAATATTGAAACCAAAGAGAACCTTTTTTTATAACTATTTGAACAACAAACTTTAATCACATACAAGCATTTATGTACCTAAACTGGTCCCACTATAATATACTCTAATTTTACAAATTAGAATATGTATGAGCGAGGTGTCAGTTCAGGTACAAGATGCTAATGTATAAATAAAATTTTCTGTTTTAAAAAGTATACAAACAGCTTTTCTTTGATTTAATATCCTATACATATATTTCAGATACTAAAATGAATGTTGTAAGAATTTTATGTTGATAGGTTTCAGGTTAAATGTTTAGTGATTAATACACAAGTACGAAAGTTGGCAGCATGTGTAACGTCTCAAGTGTCAGAAATATCAAGTGTTTTTAATTAAACGATAAAAAGTTGGTTTATGTTCAAGGTGATACCGTATGATTTACAGATTACAATCTTGCTAATATATAAAGCAAAGTTGCTAAAACCGTTACAATCGACAACCGCGAAAACTTCTGAACCGATTTTGCTGAAATTTTGTATACTGATTCTTGATGATTCTGAGATGGTTTTCGCATAGTTTCTTTTTTTAAAGTTAATAACAACAGCAATAAATAAACTCAAAGATTTGGTCAAATAAGATATCTTTGCAACTTGGTTCAGTTGGATCCACTAGGTGGCGTCAAAGTAAAATTAAAGCTACCCGCAATCGAAGATAGTGAAGAGTGGTGATAAGATGCCCCATCGAGTTGTCGATTATCATAGACGTTTATCAGCAGTACACCAAGATTAGAGTCATTAGTCGAGAAGCTGGGGATCCCGGCTACCGATGACACTCTTTTTTCATGGGAAAGCGAAATAAATCGGTTTTCACCTCAGATGGCCAAAATAACCACGGAAAAATAGGCGTTCGGAACGTCAACGTCTCTGGGGGAATATCAGGGGACGTGTCTAGCTAGAGTACAATCTTGCTCCAACACTTCAGAGTTTTTTGGCTGTTTAACCATCCAGCCTGGAGCTGTCAGAGAATTTTCTACTTCAAATGCAAGCCAGGGAAGACAGCCCTGAAAAATACGGGCAGCTACAACGGTCTCCTTCTTAGTGGTCGTCCCAACGACATGCTTACAGAAAAGGTATTCTCCAGGCCCACTTTCTCGACTAACGATGAGCGGTTGATTATTTGAGTAACGACCTGAAGACGAGATATTTTTTGGTTCAGCGGCATACCTCTTTCCAGTACGGTCTCCGTACACAGAGACTCCAAGAATAAGTCAAGCTACCCGCAGATGGCTCTTCATCATCAAGAATAGTAATAAGGAATAACTGAAAATTATACCACTGGCCCTTTTTAGGGCCATTTTAAGTATTTACGTTTCCTACTTAACCATCAACTTCATTAGTTCTTTTAAACGCCACCTAAGTTTAAACTACCTTGCCAACAAACAACTTCCGGAAACGATTGGTCGACTAAAAGACTATGCAAAGCCGGCCACTATTAAACTAAGTCAAGCATTCACTGGCAGACGTCACGAGCGGAGTTGTTGGTCACAAGGCTGGGAGCCGCGGTGACCGACGACCCTACATAATTGACCATTTTTACTTGACTAAATAAACTGTGCGGATTCTGAACAAATATGTTTTAAATAAGAAGATTTTTGTTCTGAGAAGTGTCATAATTAAGAGACAGGGGGGCCGCTAGTTGAACATATTGGATATATTACTAATAAAATAATTATGCATAATAACTTACGGCTCATAATATCCAATTAAAAGTAATAAAAAAGTGTAAGCTGTACTTTTTAATCCAGTAACCTTTGAAGAGTATGAAAATTTGTACGAGAAAGTGCAACATTGGCAGCTGAAGAATAGATTTTTTTTGCCAGAAAGCTTGTATTCCAACGAGAACAAAGGCACAGTGTATTTCTCAATCAGAATCAGTACATGAAAGATGAAGGAAAATTCCAAGAAATGCTTTACTACCATCAAATACTAAAAAAAAACATTCGAAAACAGTTTAAATCAATTATTTAATATTACAAAGGCAAATGAACTTGATGAGATAAATAATGATGATGAAAAAATCTCTATTCAATCAAATAGGTTATTTTTTATTTTATTTTTAAATTCAAATATTTTATTTAAATGTGAAGCTATATTTATTCTTTGTATAAAATCGTTGACCAAATTAATTTTTTTTTAGTTAATTTTTATGCATTACTTCAATATCACGTTTTAAGCATATAACCTAAGACTAAAATCATTTATTTCAGAACTGCCAATACAGCAAACTTCTGTTATTGCGCTTTTATCTAGAAAAGATATGATGGCGTATATACCAGTGGAATGAATTCTCTAAAAACAGCAATCATTCTCACGTGCTTTTAAAGAATGGCAGAGAAATAATTCTCTTGAAAAAGTGACCCAAGGTTTGTATTTTTTATGTAGCACATAGCTACAATTTGATTTTATACTTACGAAAAATGTTTTCAATTTAAATATTATTTAAATGTCTTAATTAGACTAGAAACTAAATCTGAACCTTCGCAACATACACCATTTCCAAAAAAAAAAAAAATCGGTTGCACTTATTATTACGCCTAAGCTTGCGACTGTATTGAATAAGTGCAGAGTAAGTAAAAGAGATGCAGTACAATTATTATGGGCAGCTGCAGAAGCATTTCACGTGTATACAAGTAATTTAGCACTAAATTCTACATCAATTTAATAGGTTCACAAAGAGCTTCGAAAAGAGCGCTAGGAAGTTGTAAGAACTTCAGATCAAAAAATTGAAAAAATTAAGAAATTTGAAACCTTTTTGGAAACTGCTGATAAAAAAAATTGTGATGTTGACATCGCTGATCGTTTTGTTGATGAATCTATAAAAAATGAGAAAAACGAATGACTTTTTTCTTAAAAATTTAAGAAAACAAAAAATCACATATGATTACCGAGAATTCATAGAATTAGCGATGATTTATTTGGGTGCGAAATTGTCTGAGATTTTATATTTTATAAATTCTCGTGTTTATAACGATAGAAAGTGGCGAGGCTGACACCTAAAACTCGGACTTACCATTCGCTACCGTGAGAAATTCTGTCTATAAATCCTTTAAAGAAATGTATATATAAATGGAGTCATACGATAGGAATGTAACAAAACTTTATTAGGTGAAAAATCGTAATTTATCAGCAATTCGAATGTCTTACAATAAACAAAATTTAAAAAAAATTGTCCTAGTATATAGCGTATAAGAACGAATTGAACCTTGCAAACAAAGTTAATACATTTTTTTTCGGCGGGTTATTTCCTTAGGACACGACTCCGATACACACAAGTATTGCACTCTGTTTTGCACTGAATGGCTTTGCCAGAGGCAACTCGCATCAAATTAATTACACAATACAACGGTTAGTTGTCTCACGCGTAAGTAAGGTACTTATAACCAAAATTAAAATTCATTTAACAAAGCCACATCTTCAATAATCAATACCTTTTAAGCTCGATCTATCACAGAAACTACAAAAAATTCACACTTAGCGTTTGAACTAAATTAAAGAAAAAATAATTTGAATTGGTTTGTAAGTAACAAAACTTTCTAATCACGGGTGATCTCCGCATCGTTCAAAAAATATGACTTAAGCTTAACAATTAGATTTTTGGGAAAAAGTACAGAGGGAAAAACACAGAGAGAACAACTGATAAAGAAGTCCAGGTATACTAAGGCTCCAGGTTCAGGAGAAAAAACTAAAACATAATTTTGCGAAGTACGTTTAAAGAGGGAGAAACTCCATCTGTACCACTCAGCTAATACTGGGGCTACCATACAGTTGGTATATTAGAAAACTGGGGTTTTACTATCCACTCGCTTTAACTAACTTGAGAACGAGTAGAAAGCTTCGTGGTCAAGACGGAAAAATTACTCATACTCAGCAAAGGTGACGAAGCATGGATACGAAAAGGCTCCAAAGCTCCTCAGATAACTCCGAGAACCTTCCTGCTTCCTTTCCGGATTAAAAACTAACATTCCCGTCTACCTGGTCCAACTCATTACCTTGGTACCTCCAGATACTTGAATTTTTTGACACAATCCCCTAAGACTATTGTGAAAAAGTCCCATGTTCAAACTTTGCACCGAGTCGCCCGAGTTATACATTCCCCGCGAATCGCTTTCCCACATATAAACAAGATAAAGGTATTATCATACGTATGTGTACAACGTTCCTGGTGAATACCTTCCAGCGAGACCTCGTAGTTTCATCCTCCTGGACCTGTACACCATGCAAGATGGACGACTAAAGCGATTTATTGTTTGAAGATATTTAATCTTAGAAAACAATACTTACGAGATAACGAAACAAAGGAAATCAAGTACAGAAATGTACATATTTTTATGGTAAAATTGTAAATTAAAGCTTATTTTTCTCCACCATTTACTAACCAAGCTCCAAACCAATATTTAAAATTCGTTAAAGATTTATACGATCACAAAAATATTGATGAAAGTTTATTAAATTGTGCAGTAGAAAATTTTAAAATCACTTACGGTATTTAACACCATATTTAGCAGCATTATCATTTTTTTACTAGTTGAGCCAACTTTTTTTAGTAAAAGATGCATTGCATTGGGGAAAAGATAATAACTATGTTGACTGTCTGAAAATGACTTAGATAATTGATTACCAGAGATGATCAGCAAAAACAATATTTATTAACAGTTGTAAAAGATTATTAAAATTCTTTTTTTTAAATAAAAAATTTAATTTATTCGTTGAGAATACTTAAATGATAATAACCGATTCTCTCATTTATATCTATTTATATCCATAAAATTTTAAGTTGTATCTTAATTTTTCGATGAATATTTACCCTGTAAAACATATGTAAATGTAATGGTTATATATCATAACTAAAATTCTGTATCTTCCAAAATTTATTCATTTACGTTTTTCACATAATTTTAATACTACACGAATATCACTGTAGGAAAAATCAAATTAAAGGAATATAACAATTTTTTTTTTTGTACAACCATTACGTATTATTTTTTGAAAACACATTTAATAACCACCCACATAAGAAACGAATAATTTAATACAATTTTTATTATTAAAAGTATTTTAAAGTATTAATAAAAATATAAGAATACGGTGGCTCGTCTGTTTTGCTCATAACTTTTTTTTCTTCTTATTTTTGGTAAAAACTCATGATACCATTTGATTCACGAGACAAAAATAAATGGAAGTGGTATAAAAAAATTTTTTTTTATGAATTTCAAGTGCTTTTAAATACTTTAAAGTATTTTAAAACGTAAATTCTATAAAAAACTTTGTGTCCCTCAAAGCACAAGAAAAAAAGGATCCAATTATCTAGATAGCTGAACGTCTCTGATCGAGTTTTTAGGTGGCTAGAACAGATTTTCATCTTTACCAGGAAAAAATTTTTCCTAAATTAAACTCGGAAATCCATATTTTTATTGCAGATTCATGTTTAGCTTAAAAAATACGATAAAAAAGTTTATTTATACCATCAGCACACTCGACGAATTTTCGTAAAAATAAGGAATTTATTGGTTCGAGTTTTCTCGAAAATTAACTGGGAAATCTATATTTGTTATTGCAGGTTCATGTTTAGCGGAAATAAATACAATAGACAAGTATAGTTGGATCATCAGCATACAACACATTTTTTTTCATTCTTTTCAACTCGACAACTTTTCGTAAAAAAAAAAAATTTATCTGTTTTCTTGAGAATTAACTGGGAAACCTATATTTTTTATGGACAGATTTGTGATCAGCGGAAAAATTCAATAGACAAGTATAGTCAAACCACCAGCACACACAAATTTTTTTATGTGGACCTGTGTTATCTTTCAGCTATCTAGAAGCTGATTTTCCTTATGAGCCGGATAAATGCACTTACTACAAATGTTACACGACAGCAGCATCAGAAATCTGAAAAAACAATTATAACTTAGAAGAAGATGCTTAAAATTTAAAAGATTTAGCACCAAACGCAGAAGAACAACATTGGAACAGAGAATTTTGGTTAGAGACCGGGAATTCGAGTAAGCACACTTTGATTGTTCAGCGTTCGACAAAATAAAAAAACAAAATCTAAGGAAAACAGATGGTTCAAAGTCTGATGAAAAAATACACTGCTAGTTGCTCAAGTTCTTCAGCCCTTAACTCTTCCTAGTCTCTCGTTTCTGACTCCACAGGAAGATGAAAACGCACTGCAGTCAGTTCAAGTGCTTAAACCCACACCTCTTCCTAGTAGCTCGATTCTGGCCACACAGAGAGATAAAAATGCGCCACCACCGGCTCAAGCCATTGAGCGCAGAGTTTTACTATCTTGCTTTACGATGATTTTACCAAGGGACAAAATGTGCTACCACTACCTCAAGCTCTTGAACCCACCCCTCTCTATAATTGCTGTGTTTTATAGGGAGGCAAAAATGCAATGCCAACAGCTCAAGTTATTACACTTTGTACTGTCCTTAGATGCACAATGCTGGTTCATCAGGAAGAGAATGCATCAGCTCACGCATTGGAACCTGCCCTTCTCTCATGTTTCTTTGTACTTGCCTCATGGAAAGTCGAAGACATATCACCGTCAGCTGAAACCATCGAGCTCTAACCTTCACCAGGTTGCTCTGCGCTGGCCTCACAGAAAGTCAAAAAAACGCTACTTAGTATGATGGAATTGGCTTTTTGGATCGGGAAATTTATAGTAGCATGAAAAAATTATTGTCACCAGTTTTTTGCAAAAAACTGTTAGTTTTGACCATTTTTAAAAATTCAATAACTTGCGTTCTACTTAATGTTGAGAGCTCAAATTTATAAACAAGGTAGGTATCATGGCCTTCAACATACACACTTAATTTCAGCAAGATTGGTTGTACACTTTTCGTGAACTACTGAGAAAACTAAAAAAAGGTCCTTTCGTAAAATGGCCATAAAAAAGTTTCCACCTAGGGGAGACCGGGGAATGACAAGCTTACTAGATAACTCTAGCACCTCAGTTCCTCCCGAATGATAAAATATTTTCAATTCAAACCTTGTAAATAACAATTCCTAATGCGATAACTTTTTCCCTCTCCAAGTAAAACACTAAACAATGCAGCGTAAGTTTAATGAAAAACATGTAAAATTGTATCTCATAAAGTGCCTGCTCTCGCATTTTTAATCGCACACACTCGATTCAAACGAACCTGTTTTAAACTATCTAATGATGTCTATTTTGTAGATTAAACCTTGAGCTTCAACATGCTTTTTTTAAATTTACTCTAGGAGGCATGAAAAAAAAGTTATTTAAAAAATAATAACGTGTTCTATATGGGGAATGACTGGCACCTTAGGGCGGGGCGCTACTAGCACGGGAGCTCTCTATATTATCGGTGATCTCCGACCGTAAACATATTTCCTAACCTGATCTAGACATGTAAACATTGTGATATACAGTGATACACCGTGATACACAAGGTGATTTAGTTTTTAAGATGTTAATTGTTTAAGCCAATTATACAAACGGTGCGTCACAAAAAAAAAGTAACCGAGGGAACTAGGATGAGAACTATATGTCAATCAAAAATCAAAACTATAATTCCAAAGTTACAACTTCAATATAATTTAAAATATTTGTCATATGTATACATGCTCTCGTCATTTTTTTATTTCAATTTTATGTGTACTCAATAAAAAAAACTTCTTTTTCAAAATTCATTTTACGAGTTACTCTAACAAATCATCGCGATTTATCAGGCTAGTGGTACCCCACCCCCTGCTAGAAGTACCTCACTATGGGGCACCACTAGCAGTTTTCAGAGGTTTGGTTTGTGCCGTTCTTAAACAAAAAGTTTTATTATTTTTATATAATTTGCTTGTGTTGTGATAACTACATTTTCTTTTCTTTACAAACCGATTTTTTGTGTTAATCTTACTTTAAAATTAAAGCTGTAATTAGCTGTTGAAGAAAAGGTGTCGGTCATTACCCGGTCTCCACTATGCGGAAAAAATGCATCAATTATCATCAGGTCCATCGACTCATGAAATTATTTCTAAGAACCCATTAAACTTTCTTCCGTAGAGAACCTCTTATATTTTGAAGAATATGAACGCTACCGGTTTCCTTTCTAGAACTTACCATCCCAACGCTTTGTCACTTATAGACACAACTTTAGCTAAATGTTATGCTTTGCCGAAAATTCATAAGGTCGATGCCCCTTTACGTTCCATCGTCTCTCTAGTCAATAGCCTTACATATTTTCTGGCGAAAACAATTAACAATGAACTTAAGAGTTCTGTTAATGTTCCAAAACTACACATTAATAATAGTTTTGAATTAAAAAACAACCTAAAAAATATACAACTCACTACTAACTACAGAATAATGATTTTAGATGTCAGTTCCCTGTTTACTAATATCCTTTTAGATTCAGTACTAGGGAGCATCGATCGACGTACATTGAATATATTTAATAAATGTCGAATCCCAATTGACAAAATGCGGCAATGCACAGAATTTTTATTCATTAATACTCTTTTTACTTTTGACAATATTTCTACCAACAAATTTTTGGCACGCCAATGGGTTCTTCCATTTCACCTCTGTTCGCTGATTTTATAATGGATGACCTGGGAAATGACTCTACATTTTAAAAAATAATTACAATATCAATCCATCTTTTTATTTTGGTTACGTAATTATTTTGGTTAGTGTAATTTATTGTTAGTTTATAGTTCGACTGGTGACGAGTAAGTCAATATAGTTACGAAGTCTCGTGTACCTGCGGTAATAATTTATATCTTAAATTTTGTTTTTGTGTGCGAGTTTTATCAGATCTCTTATTGTATTTTTAATTTTGTAGCCTAATGAGGCTAACACAAATAGTTAGCGAAACGTTGCATTAATAAACCAACATAAGAAAATTTAAATACACCTTGTACTTATTTGTTTCTTATATCTTGCTCCCAACAGAACACCGATCATCTTGAATTCCTAAATTCATCGGAGGGCATTGACTAAATCTACATAAATCACAAAAAAAAGCTGTTCTCCACTGCCACTCGTTGCATGATTTTAGGTGCTGAGAATAATAATGACCATAGTCAGCCGCGCATTCTTCAGCGGTCAGCGAGAACCATTTAATTACCAAAACGAATAAATGTGTAAGAAATTTTGTAACGAAACGTTATACTACTTTGTATTGATATACTTTTAACAAAAAAAATTAGATGAATTCAAACCTAACTCCAAAAAGTGCTGATTTTGTTTTTAAGGTTTCATGCTATTGTTGTCAGTCGAAACTTTATCGGTATTATGAAGGTATATATTCTTCTTTGTTCGGATTTCTATATTTAATCCAATTTGACGCTCTCTGAAAATTAGACTCTTCTTAAAATTTTGTTGTTCATTAACAAAAAAAATGTTTGTAATAATTTTCTAGGCACATATACTTGTTAAAATATTTTGTTCCACCTCGGAGCATCTTTCGTGATATTTGGACGTTTATTACAACCTTGGCAGAAAAAATGGTGTTTGGCATTTAAGCGCCATCCAACCCGACCTACTCCTGGGCCAAAAATAGCCTCAGTGGCAATGACGCGTCCTGGTAATCGCCTTTCAACCCTGAGGCGCTAAGTGGTGTAAGGAAAACAATATATGTCACTTCGGCACAAACATAATTAGTACTTTGTGCCCTAGGGATGTAAAGTATAATTAAATTTCAATCGTTACGTATGTAATGAATATGCTTAGGGTTAATAACTCAGTCTATAAATATTTTCAAAAATTTGGACAAGCCTTACTTATTTTTGCCTTTAATCTTCTTGCCCAAAAATTTTTACTACTTTAATATCGGATTTTTAAAGACCTATTGAAATTAGGTGTACTCTAGTTTCCTCAATTTTTGTTATACCAAGTTTAATAACATTTGAGTTGGAAGTTTCACCTCTGCCGGAGGTCTTGAGACCCACGCCTGGTTTTTTTGTGAAACCAATTTTTTCATTCTACTGTTTGATTAAACAATGTGATATTAAAAAACTTAATCTGACAATTAGTTTCTATTTTATAATTGAATTGTAAATATTGTAATTATTAAAGGTTTGAATAACAATATTGACAGTATCATACTTTATTCAAGCTATTGAATCATTGTAAAGAATGTAAAGCAGATTTGTGAAGAAGAAGAGCGGCTCTATACCTTATTTGTTTCTTAAACTTTTCAAAAAAAATCTAACAGTCGTTGAGCACCACCAAATTCGCAAAAAGAGAAAAAAAAGAGATTGGTGACTTCATGGGTGTGTCAAATGTTTCATGGTAAATTTTACTGTCACAGTTAAAAAATAAATTTTTGAATAAAAATTTGGGTTTGTCAATAATTTCTGTTAAAGGAATAATTCATACCGTGCATGTCTTTTACGACTCTCCAGAATAAAGTCTCATGGAATATTCGTGAACAAGGACACAACATCCAACGAGACCAATACAATCATCAGGTTTTTCACTTTTTTAAATCTATTAATCCAATCTGCACTATTATTAACATTGTATTTTGATTTTGGTTAACAGTGTTTTAAATTATCATCAAGTGTTTTGGCAAGATAATGAGTTGGACTATTGGTTAAAGAAATAATTGATCTTAATAGGATACGATTTTTATGTATTGTTGGGAGACCGTATACTTTCGCTAATTAAGAGTCTGTTTGTGTAATCTGAACGTTCTTGCATCTATGATTTAATAGTTTATTTTTTTATTAAGATATTGTAATTGTTTGTACACTTACTTCTGTAATTAATGTAGGGGAGTTTAAAATGATCAAATATTGGTTACCTTTAAAAAACTACTCGCAAAAAAAAGTAGAACTAAAACAGTTCGACTATCGGTTATGCAACAGTTCAAGAGATAAGCGGATCACTAAGATTCGGCAGTAAGCAAGGAACCGTACGACGTTTGTAGCTGCGTTGTTCGATGTCTCATTGAAGACTCATAACTCAACAGTGGGGGCGCTTTAGTCTAAGCATCGGACTTTTTAAGTCCGTACTCTAAAGTGTATGGTTGCATACACTTAATGTTTATATACACAAGACAAATTTTTTTGCTTTAAACGTGCATCGTAACGTGCACATAAACAAGTATACGCAACCTTACAATTCAGAGTTCGGACTCAGAAAGTCTTAAGCTTAGACTAAAGTGCCCCCACAGTTGAGTTACGAGTCTTCGACGAGATATTGAATCGCGCAGCTACAAACGTCGTGTAGTTCCTTGCTTATTGTCGAATCCTAGGGATCCAGTTATCTTTTGAACTGTTGTACAACGGATAGTTCAACAATTTTAGTTCTACTTTTTTTTGCGTGTACTGTGTTTATTGCATTTTATTGTTAAAAACTTTTTTTTCTGTATGTATTTTTTATAACTTATACAAGATCATAATATTGTAGTGCCAGTTTTTCAAATAGATTGTTTCAGATTTTCAGTTATTTGTAAATTTTGTAAGCCGTGTTCCAAATCTTTGAAAATTAAGTAGCATCTTTATAAAAATTTCTTAACATATTTTTATTTATGTTTGTAAAAAATTTAGTTGAGATTTTTCGGTTTTAAAATTTTGTACATATTCTTTCAAGTTTTTAATAACGTTCTTGAGAAACCTTAAGTGTCAAAATTGTTTTTAATTTTAATATTAAGAAGCCACACACAAATTATTTAAAAAACGCTTAAGTATAGTTTATTGCACAAATTAAAAGTTAAATTACAAAAATTCTTACAAGCATTCTATATGTGCCCTAGGACAATGTCATGTTGGCAACATCGGAGAAGAAATACACTGGTGGAACTGCCTTCGCAAGTTTAAATTTCAGTTCTTTTCATTATTTAGAAGAATTGAGAAAAGTTAATAAAATAACCAGCCATGTAAGAAAAGTTGTATTTTAGATAAAAGTTGAATAAAACTTTTTCTAAAAATTGAATGTTTTCGCGAGCGCAGCATTCAGCTGTCAAGTGATAAAGGTCTTCGAAGACGTTAAGCTAGTGCTACATTCAACGTATCTTTTTGTTAGAGCAGCGTTGAGCACTTGTAGGTACAAAAATTGGTTGCCTATTTTTCACCTAATTATGTCATTGTTAATTGTATCCTTAGCCTAGCGTCCAGCTATCCAGTGATAAATGTTTTTGAGGACGTCAAGCTAGAATTACACTCATCATATCGCTTTGTAGAAGCAGCATTGAACAAACTAACAGGCAATAAAATGTATATCTTATTTGGCACCATTGTCAATTGAGCGACATATAAGCGACAAATTTTGGTGTGTGCAACTTTGCTCCATCTACGAGGAGATACGCTGAGTGTGGTGCTAGTTTGATAACAGGCTGGTATTATGTCGATTAATTATTAACTGGCTAGAGCGACAAATTGGCAAAAAATTAGAAAAAAATGAGCGACAAAATATAGTGCTCATTAGAAACGGAAAAATTTACTCAGTAGTGCTAGCTTGATACACCTATTCTTTATAACAAAGTTATTAGTATACTTATTCAATAATGATTATTACATGTATTCATGTGTTAAAATATTTTAACTGGAAAATGTAGCATACAACTTTCATTATTCATTTAAAAAAATTCACATCCATAGAAAGTTGTTTATAACCTAAGGTAAAGTACCCAGTAGTACAACGGATATTACGATGTAAGGAGAAAACTCAATGTTTTATGTTTTCTCAATTAATTTTTGTGATTTATTAAACAAATCTTTTGTGTATCGTAAAGCTATGATTTATTTATAAATTAAAAAACAATCGATACCCCTACACTGCATTATTTATTAATAATAATTTAACAAACAGTACAGATAGTCCAGTAGTGAGACTGCCCTTTTTGAGGTTTTAATGTGATGATTGAGTATGAATCAACAGTTTCTATTTCGGGTTTCGTAAGTAAGATTTTCAAAAAATAAGAGGTAAAGATAAAAAATGAAACAATACATGACAAATTGAACATTTTAACATTTAGTGTCAATGAAGATCATAGATATATTAACAATATTTTTAGATAATCTTTTTTTGTCCGTAATATATTACTAAAATTTTTATTGCTAATCAGTCTGTCGTTTTGTAAAAGTAATGAGTCCAACGTACATTATAATTTTTCTTGTTTTGTTTTTATTTTCGATGGTAATGCATCCAATTCCAATTGAACAATCAACTGCTGACACAATCTCTTGTGACTCTTGAGTTAAAGTTTAAAGCTCTTTTTGCAAAGATGATTTATTTTCCTAATTTTTCTTCTTCATGCTAAGCTTTGTAATTTTAATTTTATTGAAAATATTCTTTCTTCTCTCAGTCAAATTCTTTTTAGTTTGTAAAAAAGTATGATAGGTAACAATTTCTTAATCTTTTATTATCTTATTCCTCTCCTTTTTTTGTTTATTTAATAAAATCTGTTTAACTTTTAAAATTTTTGCGTCTTTTTTTTTTTTAGGTGTTTTGAGAACCTTATTAACAGTAGACATTACAGTATTGTGAGTTTTCTTTTTTTTCTTAAAACTTGGTAAAAAAACACATTTTTTTATTTCAGTGGATATTTTCAAGTTACTTGAATCTATAGATACACTATCAGTCTTACCAACTGCTTCCGTGGGCATTGGATTGATATTATTTATTTTTGTCTCATCAATCATTTTGTCTTGTTCAGATTTTGTTAAGTCAATAGATTTGTTTGAAAATTAATTGACAGGGTTGAGGTGGCTTATGTCTTTTTCTTGACGTAGCTTATAGAGTCATCGACTGCTTCAGAACTTTTTGAACACTCATTTGAAAGTTGATTGACAGGGCTCGAATAGCTGAGTAATTGTTCTTGATGGACTTTAAAGTTTTCAGTAGTTTTAGAACTTTTCAAACATTCACCTAACTATGCTTAAATGTGTCATTATAAAATTAAACAGAGCAAGTTAAATTTAAATGTATATCAAATTCAGGCTCTAGAATCTCTTGTATTGTTTCAACTTGATCCAATTCACCTATGAAATTCACAGTAGTATGTGTGGTATTGCTGTGGTTATCACTGATGGAAATGTTACAGGTATGTTTCATATTGGCAAAGTCAATGGCATTATAAGTTGTATGAATAATAAAAGATTCATCGTTTACAGTAGATTCATTATAGCTTGCCATAGTAGTATTGCTACTGTCTGTTATAGTAGCACTGCTATTTGTTGGCTGAACTTCGGTCGGAATATTTTCTACAAAAAAAAAAGGATAACATGCTAATATTTACATGATTTTCTATAAAATGTTTTAATGTAAGCAATTGCAAATAGTCTTGAGAAACTAACCAGTAAGTTGCTCAAGTTTTACCCAGCTGTTGAAAAGCAGTAAATAATCAATTTTACTTCCCCATGAGTCACTATTGTCATTCGCCTTAAAAGTAGTTAATATTAATGGTGAAATCAAACTATTTTTTAAAACTTTCAGAAAATCGTTGTTTTTTGAATAGTTGATTGAAAGTGTATTCTCTATAGGATGGGATATTGATGTAGATTTTTTGCTTTTTTTAGCACGTCACAGCTTACGGTATTTGGATTAAATGAACTCAAACCACAACTTCTAAATCCATTTTTGAGAGTTCCAGAAGTAATATCCAGAGCGATTTTCAGAACTGGCGCAAATATGAACTTTTTAAAATCTACCACATTATTTTCAACTCTCTACCGATTTTTAGCTTTATTATAAGCTTCTTTTCGTGGGTAAAATAAGGCAACGTCCAATTGTTATAAGATGTGAGTTTCGTTCGCATACAGCTCCACTAACTCAATTTGATGTTCGTTACAGAACTGTAACAAAAATAGTGTGCAATAAGAGACATGACCATCGATATATAAGATTACTGAGAACTCGAAATCATAATCTATTAAGTACATATAGAATGTGTTTCTTATATACTTGTAAAAACTGTCAGCAGTCATCCAACCTCCTTCGGTTTTCTTAACTCCCCAGTCTGCAGGGATTTTTTCAACATTTTTCTTAGGTGAGGTCCTTACGTCAAAAATAATCATTGGGAGTAATAATTTGCCAGAAGCAGCAGCAGTTCATAAGACAGTCAAACAGAAATTATAATTGCTATTCACTATCTTGTAAACAGACCTTGCGCCCTTGATAGCTATCACAGAATTGTCTGGAGGAACCATTAAGAACGGACTCTCGTCAAGATTGAATATCCTGTCTGGACATAAGTAAAATAAGCTATTTTTCTCAAGGTGTACTTCCATTGAACAAAACCATATTTTTAAGTCATTCTCAGCTACCAAAGCTCTTTTAGACTTCAAGTTTTGAGCCATTCTACGACTTAAATTATTATGACGTGCCATAAATGCTTGGAACCAGTGTCATTCTGGCCTGTTATTTTTTAAGAGATTTTCTCTTTTCTTTTCTATCAGAAACTTTTCTACACAATCTTAGGGCGTATATTTATTTATAGAAAAGCTCCTTTCAGCACAGTGCAAGATCCAAGTAACTAAATCATTTTCTTCAGCAGCACTCAAGACTGTTGCTAGATCTTTTTTCGATAGAATGGGTGTGCCATTTTAAACCTTCCAAACAAAGTTGCTGTCAAAATGTTTAACTTTTTTGATACTTTTCTTAGTGGCATGCCATTTATTATGGCATTCAGAGCTTCTACAAGCTTTTCTGCCGTAGATCCTGACCGCACCTGATTAAAAAAAATGTTTTGCAACGCTGTGCGCTCACCTTCACTTTTTTAAGTTTTGCCTTTTGCTTCTGTAAACAATTAACGAAAAAATATAAAACTAAGTTTTTTTACAAATCATTTTTTTTACTTTTAAGGTTAGAAATACACACCATGTATAATTTGCGACTACAGCTCGAATTTCTAATAACATTTAGTCAAATATTATTTATGAAAATGATAAATAACAGAAGTTCAAAAAAATAATTGATATAAATAAATAAACCAAGCTGCTGAGTTTCAATACACAGTTGATTATTGTAGTTTCACTACTGCTACTTCTCGTTACGCGATGTACGTGAAGTGGAACGTGAACTGCCGGATCATTTCTCTTCTGGATCCGAAGAAAAAATTTGATCTCATAGTGAAACGCAGTTTCACACATTGAAATTTAATATTTTGGTACGAATACTCATAAATTATCTTTCACAGTGCATGATCAATTAATAAAAACCAAAATGCTTTAAGTTTAAATAGTTTTTAACTTAATAAACGCTCGTAAAAGGGTATTTTTTATCAATTTTTTAAGAGCATCTATTTGTTTTCAAGCATAATAAAATGATTTTACGTTGCTAAGAACATGGACATTATGACTATAAGTTTTATTTTCTTCATTCAAGGGGGCATTTTTGAAGAATTTACAGTTTTTAATTATCGTTTCACTTTTGGTACCAAATTTGAAAGTGTTTTACTACTAGGTACTTCACTTTATCGCTTTTCAGAAGTTTTTGGAATAATTTCTAAATCATTCTTTTTCTTCAAAAGGTTAATTTTATTGCTTGTTACATGATGTAACAATAAAGTTTTTAAAGTAAGAAATAAAAATATAGTTCTGTATTTTTACAGAAAATAAGTTTGCAAGATTAAGGGGGTTAGAGCGAAACACAAATTTTTTACGACAGTCTTCAATAAATTATAATGTGTTTGTTTTCATTATGTTAACAACAAATTAAAATTTCGAAATCATAGCGTCTCCGTTTTTGAGAAAAAAAATGGCAAGCTTAAGGTCTTATACACAGGCTCTTTTGAAAATGTCGTTGTGGCATTTACATTTTCATCAATAACTTGGAAAATATTCTTACAAATTAAAAAAAAAACTAGTATCTTACTGAAAATAACAACTAGAATAATACATACAAATTTGAGGAAGCCTGCCATCACAGTTTGAAAAATACTTATATTCAAAGCTTAAACAAAATGCCAATGGTACATCTCTATATAGCAGAGGAGAAAGAAAACATGACGCCTAACTTCAATTTTAAAGTATTAATTATTTTATTTTCTTTATTATTATTATACATAGATTAGTAATCTTTTACTATACGATATGGAATAGCTCTCATGATTGATCAATAATAATGATAAAGACACTAATTTTTAATTCGAACAAACTTTTAAGGCTGACTGTACCGCTCTAACCCCCTTAATTAATAAAAGAATGTATGTTTTCATGTTTTTCTTTAGAAAATATAAAATCAGTCAGTAAAAATATCCTCTTTAAATTACATAAAAATCAAAAACGTTTATAAAACTACGCTGTAAGCAGAAGCTTGTATAATGAGATTTCATAATAGCAGAAACAAAAATGAAAAAGCAAAAAAATAAAATAAGAAATTAACAATAATTTTTATTGCAAATAGTAATGGGAATTCATAATTTTTACCTTTGGGCAAGTGCGCGTACAGTTCATAATAGTATGGCAGCGATATAAAGAGTATGGGTTTTTAAGTTTTGTTAATCTATCCGATGTTTTAGTATCTCTTGAATCGATGATCCATCTATAAGCCTGTAAATAAATAAAAATGCTTTGTAGTGCATTAAAATAGTTCATTTTCTATTGTGATTGATATATGCTGAAAAGATTGATGATTGTTACTTTACTTTGCTTGTATTTACTTAAGCCGCACAAATGTCACTTCACTAATTATATAAAATATAACACAACAAAAAAAAAACATTAAAAAAAACAGTTGTAAGCTATGCATTTGACTTTTCACGTATAACTTAAGGCAAATAAGTTAAGGTTAAAACTATTTAATAGTATATTCATCACACTATGAGCAATAGAGTAAGGCTTTTTCTTAAATCAATTGTGCATGAATGGGTACTACCCCTTACCGTGAGCGTGCATTGAATAATTAGGGGAAAAAAATATAAAGTAAAGGAATTGAATTCATTTTATTCTTGACCACTAGCTGAACTCATCAATACGGCATACTGGTGATATTAGCCGTAGTCGAAAACGACTGATACTTATTCTATACGCACTTACTTATTATGTATCTGCAAGATTGATACAGTATGTTGCGTCGCAATATACAAATATTGTGTCTCGGTTCTAATGTTATTTTAGCGCCTGTGTGCGCAAACAAAAGCATGTTTGGGCACATGTCTGCTGGGAGCTAGGACCCAAAAACCTAGCGTAGTGGTAGCACCTATCGGCACTGCGCCACTATCGCTTAGCTTAACTGCTCGGTTGATTTTAACGGGCAGTAGTCAACTAACTCGAACAGCGTACAGAGCTCCCTCGCGTCAAACCGTTTTCTTGTAAACTCCCTCGCATCAAACCGTTTTCTTGTGAAACAATTGTACAACGTGCAATAAATCAAAGTTCCAACAAATTTATCATACCACCAACGTGGCCTTATTGTCAATTCAATGTTGCGTAGTATCATATATCTGTGATTTAATTTTTTGTATCAAAGGCGTGTGTGATCGGCGTGTGCTTGCGTGCATGGCAGTGGCCATTGTGCTTTGTGTGACGTCTCTTTGTGTTACCTCCATTCACTGTAATTCTGATTCCTGAGTTTGTCAATAAACGGTGTTTTTTATGCCTTGTGGCTTTTGCCTAACTGAAAGAGATTCATGCGTTTTTTTTTTTTTTTTTTTTTATTCATAACAAGGCTATTTATTTCCCAAACAAATAAATGAGCCAAAATTAATCATGGTGCCTCCTGTGAGGTAGAAACTCTACCTCCTTTGTTCGCCAAACAAGTGACGTCACACGAGTGCAAGTGTGATATTGTGTACATTAAAGAAGAAAGAAACGCGCACGACAAGGCGCCGCCATCTTGACTTTCTGCTTCTTGCGTTAGCTCTAACTTTACGCAAGATACAACAGCTCTCATCAACGACGCAGGTTAGCAGTTACAGTATAGCCATCACGTCGGACCAGGGGGATTTACTCGCAGCGAGCCATCCAATTCATCTTTGAAAATTTACAGAGAAGTTTGCTTCTTGTTTACATAAACACACCCTTGCAGAATTCGTTATAGTGCATTATTAAACGGCAATTAGTGTGATACTAAATTAATCGCTTTAAAAATGACCACTAAGATTGAAAAGCGGGTAACGCGTATAGCACGAAAATTTAATTCTTTGGATGGAGCCATCAAGGTTCTTCAAGCCTTTTTAGATAAGAAATTGCCAGATATAGTAGATGCTGAGCTGCGATTAAATTAAATTAACAATATTTACCATGAATATGTTCATAATCACGAAGAGTTAGCTATACTTCAAAATGACTATCCCAACATCGTTGCATTTAGTGAGCTCGAGACTGCGTACTGTAGTCTTGCCACTCGAGTGCAAAAATCAAAAACACCCTTACCTCACCCACTAGCAAATTCGACTGCGTTCAATGGCACTTCAACCTTCACCGAGCGAGTCGACGTGCCAAAACTTGCGCCGATTCCTGTCCCAAAATTCGATGGCAACCATGAAAATTAGGTTGCTTGGAAAGCAAACTTCCAAGCCCTGATACACGATCGTCCGGGGATGGCAGGGTGCGTTAAATTATCCCAACTAAAGGACGCGGTTCAAGACCTAGCTGCAATCGTAATCGATGAATTTCGACCCAGCGACAAAAACTACGTTTTAGCATGGGAAGCATTATGCAGAGCTTACGATCAGCGGCGCGTTATCATCAACGAACATTTTGATGCCCTCTTGAATTCGTCTCCGATCGAAAAACCGAATGCCGAAACCACTTCAAAATTAATGTACACAGTCCATCAACATGTCAGTATGTTGAAGACTATGCAAATTACAGTAGGTGACGAATTCATTGTACGCATTCTTGAAAGATGCTTACCGGCAGGTATATTGTCACGATGGGTAGATCGACTATCGAGCAGTGAAATGCCCAAGTTAGATGCTCTATACACCTTCATTCAGGATTCCATTTTCAAACATCGCGAGATGGAAAAACTGCCTTAACGAGGACATCCATTACAGAAGAGGGCCGGAAAAAAATATTACCACTGTTCCGTCTAAATTTCGAAAAACTAACTTGCGCTCTCTCGTCACTACATCTACACTTGCAACCAATGCGTGTCTTCGATGTAGTCAAGCCAACATACTTTATAAATGCCCAGCATTTAATGAACTTAAGGTAAAAGATAAATGGGATCTAGTAAAAATTCATAAATTATGTAAAAATTGTCTGTATGCTCATCCTCACCCTTATGCTAGCAAAAAGAGGTGCAAAAAATGTCAGAGAGATTATCATACCCTTCTTTACGCTGACAAAAAATTTAAGGGCCCTAAAACAGAGAATTCTCATGTCGCTAAGGAAACATCTTCTGGGGCAACAAATTCATGACTGATGTCGTGTCAATCTTATGCTTCTAACATGTATCTTCCAGAATCTCAACTTATGACTACCGCAGCTTTAAGTTTTCAATCTAAAAAGGGAGATAGTCTCATGACACGTGTATTACTAGATTCTTGTTCAAATGCAAATTTAATGACTCAAAGTTTTCTCAATCGATTACAATTACCTACTAAACAATGCTTTGTAAACATTGGAGCAGTTGACGATGCGAACACTGTCTCAGAAAAATATACAAGAGCTATTTTTTACTCCAATTACAATAACACTAGAAATCAATTGAATTTTTTTTATTGTGCCTAAAATTGCAGACAGGGTGCCTAGTGAAACGTTTTCCTAGAAAACAATTAAATATCCCTAAAAACCTTAAGTTAGCCGATCCTCAATTTCATATATCTAAGTCCATTGACGTTTTATTAGCTTTAGGGCCCACTATTCCATCTCTTGCTATAGGTAAAATAAAATTGAAAGGCGAGAATTCTCAGATAACTCCTTAAAAGACGTCTTTTGGTTAGATAGTAGCCGGAGGATCAATGGCGAACGGATTCAACAACACCGTTTCATGTAACGCTGTAAAACTAGATCAACTTCTTGAGAGGTTTATGGTCGTCGAGGATCTTGACTATCGTCCTGTCAAGGCTCACGAGGACATAGTATGCGAAAATTACTATGTCAAGACTACTACTCGAGATCACTCGGGCCGTTACACTGTTAGATTGCCATTCCGATCCAAGAAATTCGAGCTAGGTTCATCCAAGCGTCAGGCGTTACAGCGATTTAAGGCGCTGGAAAGGAAACTCAAGACTAATCCTACCCTCCAAGCAGAGTATGAGAAGGAGAATAATGAATATGTGGAACTTGGCCACATGACACTGTGTGAAATGACACTGAGGATGGCTACTATTTGCCTCACCATGCGGTGATCAAGGAATCGAGCGAGACAACCAAATGCAAAGTCGTGTTTGATGCGTCAGCAAAGACATCTACAGGCACATCACTAAACGATATTCTGTTAACCGGACCTACTATTCAGGAAACCCTTTTTCAGCAAATTTTACATTTTCACGCTCATCTTTTCGTTGTTACTGCAGATATAGAGTAAATATATCGACAGATCTGGGTTCATCCAGACGATAGGAAATTTCAGAAAATCCTGTGGTACCACGAGGGAGAGATTCGAACTTTTATTCTCAACGTCGTTACGTTCGGGGTTAGAAGCGCCCCGTGTTTAGCAATTCGGACCTTACATCAGCTGGCTTTCGATGAGATCAACTTTCCACGAGCTACAATGCTGCTTCGTCGTGATTTCTATGTCGATGATTTGTTTACAGGTGCGAGCACACTGGACGAAATCCTGGCGATCCACGATGAAATGATTCAACTTTTGAGTCGTAAAGGATTTCTGATTTGAAAATGGTCATCAAATCATCCGTCTGCTTTGGATAATATAGACAAGAAAAAGTTTAATTTAGATTGCAAAATTCAAGGAAGTCCCATTAAGAAAACTTTAGGTATAATTTGGGATTCGCAACGCGACATTTTCACGTTTCTTATGAACTCTGATAAGGGGTCATCCGTCTCAACCAAAAGAAAACTCCTATCACAAATAGCGAGAGTTTTCGATCCTTTAGGCTTCTTAGGACCTTTGACACTTTACACTAAAACTTTAATTCAGGAACGCTGGGTAGCCAAAATCACCTGGACCGAATCCCTTCCTCAAGACATTCATACAAAGTGGGTTGCATTAGCTGATCAGCTTCCTCAGCTAAAACCTACAGCAATCTCAAGATCCCTGCGATGTGACAATCCTGTTTCTACCGAGATATATGGGTTTTGTGATGCGTCTCTGTATGGTTACGGCGCTTGCCTTTTTATTCGTTCTACCGATTCGTTTGGGAATTTTACTGTCAGACTAGCTTGTAGTAAATCTAAGGTCGCTTCATTGAGTCATCATACTATTCCTCGATTAGAATTGGCCGGCGCCGCGCTCCTCAAAACATTATATGTGGAATCAAAGAATCAGCTAGTTTTTCCTATTAAACGGGTGATTCTCTAGTCAGATTCTATGATTGTTCTTTGCTGGTTAAAAAAGCACCTCATTCGTTACGAACGTATGAGAGTAATCGAGTAGCCGATATCCAAAAATTAGAAGACGAGGCCGAATGGAGACATGTTCGTTCAAAGGACAATCCAGCTGATTCGTTGTCACGAGGACAATTACCAATTGACTTATTGAATAATTCTCTTTGGACATCCGGTCCTCATTGGGTGTCCCTCTCTAAAGACAACTTACTGGCCTCAGTCGTTATCCGTCTTCCCAACCAGTCTCACAGGTTGTGAGGAGGAAATCGTTTTAACTACGATTGTATCAGGAAGTTCTATTTACTCTCGATTTTCTGACTACGCATGTCTTATCAGATCAATCGCATATCTTCTCCGTTGGAAGAGAGTAAGGTCAAGTGCAGATCAAGCTAAAGGTCGATCGAGTATAGGTGCACGTTATTTATCTCCTAGCGAAATTACCAATGCTGAACGCCTCATTCTTCTCTTGATTCAACGAGAAACGTTCAGCCCCGAAATCAAGCTCCTCAAATCCACTCAAAAACAAAATTTCAATAACTCAGTTGGTTCAACTAGAAGTCATACCAAATTTGATGAACTTAATCCTTTCCTTTCCTGATTAGAGTTGGTGGTCGTTTAAAAAATTCAGATCTTCTTTTTAATAAAAAACACCCGATTTCACTTCCTAGCAATCATCATGTGTCTGATCTCATTATTCGTGCCGCACACCATAGAAATCTTCACAGTGGAATTAACTCTACCTTGTATGCCATACGCAAAAGGTCTTGGATCCTCAACGGTAGAAATCAGATAAGACATGTTATACACCGATGTATACTATGCATCCGACAAAGGCAAAAACTTCCCCACGCCAAAATGGCTGACCTACCAGAGTCAAGAGTTACTTCTGCTTTTGCATTTAGTAAAACAGGTGTAGACTTCTTTGGTTCGATTTTAATCAAGGAAAAAAAGGAGCACAATCGAAGTTTTATTAAGACTTATGGGTGCGTTTTTGTATGCATGGCGACCAAAGCAACCCATATTGACGTAGTATGCAATCTCTCTACTGAGGGTTTTTTGTAACTGTTTTCGTATATTCATTAGTATACGCAGTAGACCAGAAATTATGTATTTTGACAATGGAACTAATTTTGTGGGGGCGAATAATGAACTCTCATAATGAATTTACGATCTACATATGACGCAGGAATTCAAGGACGCTATTCAGGACTTTGCCGCGTCCAAACGGATTGAATGTAACTTTAATCCACCTCTTTCCCCACATTTCAGCGGTTTATGGGAGGGCGCAGTCAAAAGCTTTAAGCACCATTTAAATTGCGTCATTAAGGATCAGAAGCTCACGTATGAGCAATTAGACACATTGTTGAAAGAAATCGCGGCTATTTTAAATTCTCGACCGTTATACGCGATTTCTGCCGATCCTAACGATTCACTAGCGCTAACACCTGCGCACATCTTAATTGGATGTCCATTCAATTTCTTACCCGAACAAAATTTTGCTTCAGTTCCAGACAACCGCCTGACCACTTATCAACTCATTTCCAAGATTCGACAAGACTTTTGGAAAAGATGGCATAAATAATATTTGCACGAACTACAAACTCGTCAAAAATGGCTGACCTCTACCGCTACTTTGACACCCAGCTTAGTGGTCGTGTCAATGAAAAACAACCTTGCGTGTGCAAGATGGCCACTGGGTGTCGTCATAGAGATCCACCCTGGAAGTGATGGCATTGCTCGTGTAGCATCTGTAAAGATGGCTTCAGGGATCTATAAGAGGAATATCACTCGACTTTGCGTGCTACCTATAGATCAGGAGAGTGAAGTTTCGTTAGAATCTTAACTCCCTCCTAAAGATCTTTGAACGCTACAGATTATTGCTAGTTAAATAACAAATTTTGATAATAGTAATGTAAGAAACAACTTTTTGATGGCGTCATGTAGGTTAATCGGTTATTCATTAGATTTAAGGCATTATTCTGGTGTGTGGGTTGCGCTGTGTGCCATAGCTAGATATATCAATCAAATTAATCAATCGGATTGTGATTTATATACTGATCAACAGAACAGTCCTTCCAACAAAAACTGATTCTAATTGTAAATCTTCCAAAGATAAATGCAGCGAAATTAATTTGACTCTGGTCAAGGTAAATTTAAGTTAAATCTAACTCTGCTCAACTGTTGTGATTCAACCTAGTCTTACAGTCACGGCCAGCAGTATGTTGCGTCGCAATATATAAATATATGTATACAACATACGTATGACATATTGTGTCTCGGTTCTAATGTTATATTAGCACCTGTGTGCGCAAACGAACGCATGTTTGTGCGCGTGTCTGCTGGGAGCTAGGACCCAAAAACCTAGCGTGGAGGCAGCACCTATCGGCGCTGCGCCACTATCGCTTAGCTCAACTGCTAGGTTGATTTTAACGGGCAGTAGTCGACTAACTCGAACAGCGTGCGGAGCTCCTTCAAGTCAAACCGTTTTCTTGTAAGCTCCTTAGCGTCAAACCATTTTCTTGTAAACTCCCTCGCGTCAAACCGTTTTCTTGTGAAACAATTGTACAACGTGCAATAAATCAAAGTTCCAACGAATTTATCATGCCACTAACGTGGCCTTATTATCAATTCAATGTTGCGTAGTATCGTATATCCGTGATTTAATTTCTTGTATCAAAGACGTGTGTGATCGGTGTATGCTTGCGTGCATGGCAGCGGCCATTGTGCTCTGTGTGACATCTCTTTGTGTTACCTCCATTCACTGTAATTCTGATTCCTGAGTTTGTCAACAAACAGGATTTTTAATGCCTTGTGGCTTTTCCCCAAATGCAAGAGATTTATGCGTTTTCTTTAAATATTTATAATAAGGCTATTTATTTCCTAAACAAATAAATGAGCCTAAATTAAAAAAGTATGTTAAGAGAAGTCACAGGGAAGAATTATATAAGTCATCGACAAATGGCTTATATCAGCTGGTGTTGATTAATACATAAATTCTAGCGTTGTCTCGATTACAATCCGTAATACTATAAGATAATTAGAATAAAATGACATAAATTTTACTTGATTTTCACAAAAATTTTTTTTTTTTTATAATAAGAAAGAGCACAAGAAGCAAGTATTGGTCATGTTTGTCTACGGTTGACATCACTAGCACTCCGTACTAATTAATTCAGCTAGTGGTAAAGAACGAATCAAGTTCAAGTCTTTTCTTTTGGCTTTTCCTCTTATTCCAATTTTCTAATAGATGTGAACGATAATGTATAATATACATTCGATATAATAATTGTACCAGTTGACAGTTCAATTTTATACTGCTTTGGTCGTAAATATAGATTGAGTGCAAATAATTGTTTTAATGGTAGTAAAAGCGAAGCTTATATAACATTTTTATGGTTCTCTACCGGAGCGGTTAAAAGAAAAATTCCGACGGATTTAAGCAACATGTAATATATAGATCAACAACGAGCGATATGCACACAAAGGTATACATATACTAATAGTCGCTGTGTACCTTTTTCTTTCTTCTCCCACTACATAGTTACTCTTCCCAGCTCTCTCCCCAGAACTCTAGTCTGCTTTCTTGAGCATGGGTACTCATTATGTATCAATATACGTACATAAATGTATGATGTAAACTGGTATGTAATAATTTCTTGTATCGCCTTCCATGATATCAATCTTATTGTATTTGATCTCTTGGGGACACACAAAATGTCGTGCGACGTTTCAGCAACTGGAGTGCTGCCCTTATCAGGCTTCATTGAAAATAAATAAATACACTATTAGTTAAAACAAGATTTTTTGCAGTGCACATAAAAATTCCACAAAATAACTTTATTACAAACAACTATAAATAAAACAATGCAAAAGAATGATGTAGCAAATTACCTAATGACAAAAAAGTTTAACAAGTAATATTAGGCAAGAAGTAGTACTGCTTCCATCGCCAGTCAAAAGTACAACAAGTGTACTGAGAAAAAATTGGGGCATCCTTTGCCATTGCATGTGCATACAATGCACAAAGTGCCCTTATAGTTATTACCTCAGTCACTTGTGCAGCAGCTCCACAAGTCAGGGAGGCTCACACTTTAGAGTTGGGTGGCAGTGATCTAGTATTACGGGATAACTGACGCTATAGTTACTCATGTTTCAGAATCTTTGTTTTAATGTGCATGTTAGTATATACGTCAGTCATGACTTAATTACCGATTATAATTTGTAATTAATTCATACACTTGTGCACCAATATGTGAGTGTTCATGATAGACGGATTTTTATCTATCCTCAATGAGGTAATGTCCCGATTGTGAGACAACGTCCCTATTAATGGAATGTTTTGAAATTATTTAATGTTTAAATAATGGAGAATATATAGCATTGTAAAAAAATTTCATTAAATTATACGTAAAAACATTTATCATATATCTTATTTTCAAGACTATAGAACGTACAAAATATTAAAAAAAAAATGTTTATTGAAACTCTGCCATTATAGTACTAGGGGATATACGAATCTGCGCCTATTTTGACTTTCGCTTTACTGAATTTTTTCTTAATTAAAGTGAATTCTTTGTCAAGATATGTTTTTTTTCCACAAATTTAGGTATTCTCAAGTATGTTTAAAAACAAAGATCAGTATTTTTAATGCGGATTTTTTATTTATAACCATGTCTCAGAATACGTACATCTAAAACTTAAAGGTCCCGGTTAATGGTAAAGCATGCATGTACCGTATATACGTACACTTCATCTTTATGCCTTTGGCCCGATAAGTGAGACACAGCAAAGTTGTGTTGGTTGGTTTTACTTGCAAATCATTTATTCTGTAATGTGAAAGTGAATACAGTGTATTTTAGTTAATTTTGAAGTTATTGTAATTGATATCCAGCTTCATAGTAAGTTAATTATTGACATACAGTAATAAATCGTCCACATAACCTCAAAAGTGAGCAGTCGTAGAATTCTTTAGTATGTAATTACCTACTTAATTAGCAATATTCATTGATTTTAGCTAAAAAATAAAATAAAAAAAGAGAGACAGAAAATTAGCAATAAAAAGTAGCCTCTAAAGATGTAAATAAACTTTTTGATGCACTAGTTGCAATAAAAGTTATCAGCATAAAATAAAACATACAATTAACATTAAGAGCAGCTTTATGAATTATAGGCTTATGCTTGTTTAATATAACAATATTCAACTACCTTATCAAACGTGTCATTGTTGTACCATACTCCTGGCTCAACGTGCGCACCAGGAGACTTGTCCAGCACAGCTACCGCACTATTCTTATGCGTCTTCTGCTTTAGTAGGAGTAAGGCAACGGCAGCCCTACCACTTGTGCTGCGCAAGCCCCAATATGTTCTCAGTGTGCTGATAAGACAGTTATATGTGCGAAACGGTTAGAACAACTTATAAATCGTTCGATTTATTTCGAAATGTATGTTTGTATACATGGTTTAGATGTTCTGTATCCTCGTGTCAATTGATAGTATTCTTAGTATTCATAATGAAAAACATTTCAGATATAAGACATTTTTCTCTATTAGGTTCTGCGTCTAAAATTCTAACTCTATTGAAATTAAAATAATGATTGAATTCGGAAGCATGTACTGAAACTACCGAATTAAAATCATGGCCTTTCTTATGTTCATCAATACGTGTCTTTAACTGTCTCTTGGATTCACCAATGTACGTGGCTTTGCAATTTTGACACTTATAGACCATATACAACACCACACTTATCCACCTTTTTTACTTTATCTTTTCCCAAAGTCACTATGCGGGAAAAACTATTAGTTGCTAATGGACCGGTTTTATATGGAATTTTAAAAAATTAAAAAAAAAAGATTTTGTTTTGTAGAATAATTTTTCATGAAAAGGTGTGGATGGAAAATTCATTTATTTGCTATGAATATCAGTATTAACTGGATTTCTATGTAAAGCTTCAAGATTATTTTGTTATTTAATAAAAAAGGCGTTTATTTATATATTTACTGATAAAAGGTAGTGGATAGTCGTTCTCGCATAGTATACTTTTCACAATTTTAAAATATCTTCTGTAGAATATTGGGTTTGATAATACTACCGCTCTATCTATTAAATTGTATACAATGTTTCTTTTAGTCTTTGCTGGATGATTAGAGAGAAAATTAATAGTTCTATTGCTAGAAGTAGGTTTTTTATATCAATCAATGAGTATTTTATTATTATGTTTTATAAAAGTTAAATACAGAAAATTAATTTTACAGTTACTTTCCATTTCGTGAGTAAATTTAATTTTCTCGTCATAATTATTGAAGAGTTGTAGTATGGTTGGAATCATATCAGACTACGTACTTAATAGACAAAAACGCCTTAAATCTGAAATGTTTTTCATTATGAATACTAAGAATACTATCAATCGATAGGAGGATACGAGACATCTAAACCATGTATACCAACATATATTTCAAAATAAATCGAACAATTTATAAGTTGTTCTAACCGTTTCGCACATATAACTGTCATATCAGCATTTATTGTACTTTTGACTGGCGATGGAAACAGTACTACTCCTTGCCTAATATTACTTGTTAAACTTTCTTGTCATTAGGTAATTAGCTACATCATTCTTTTGCATTGTTTTATTTATAGTTACAAAGTGATGTTGTGAAATTTACTATGTGCACTGCGAAAAATCTTGTTTCAACTAATAGTGTATTTATTTATTTATTCATCAAGTAACGACCGAAAGTATTTGTTAAAAGTGGCCGTTGGGGTTAGACGTCCTTGTATAGGGAAGCGTGGTGGGAAGAGATCGGAGTCACTCTCAAGTGTCTCAAGCCTTCCCTTTAGGTTAAACAACGATGGTGGTACTATGTCCGATGTTGTTGGTGGAGTGGCTCCGTTTGATTCCTCGGAATCCGACTCATAGGAGAGATGTAGCGTTGGAGCAGTGATGCGTAGAGGCCTTGATGGGTTGGTCGCCAGGTTGACCAATGGTTGTTTTTTTTTTTTTTTTTCTATATTACAAATTTAACATATAACCCGTCACCATCTCTCCTACCCTCGCCGAGGTCTCTTGGACTCGCCTCGATGATCGTCTCTAGATCGAGAGGTCTCGGGGTTTTGGAGTGTGGGTAATACCTGGACGACACTCCGGATAAGTGGTTTGGGATCCTCCACCACCTCGGGGCTTGTAGCAGGCAAGGGTGTACTGGGTGGAGGAGGTCGTCGAGGAACAAAGGTGCTCGGCTTTAGCGGGGTAGTCCGAATCCTCTGGGTGGGCTCACTTCTATGCTGACCGGTGGAAGGAAGGGTTATACCTTCAAAGAAATCCTCCGGGAACTGGATCGCCACGTCTCGAGTTGCCTTCCTGGGTTGGAATTCAATAGAGGTGACCACTGCATATCCCTGGGTAATACAATCGTCGATTTGTTGGCCCGGGGTCAACTGTCTCCACTCCTGAGTTACAAGGGGGGAGTTCATGAGCACCCAGAACCGAAGATAGGACTTAGGAAAAGGCTTTGGTGGAAAAGAAATTGTAAAAAAATTATCTTATATTGGTACAGTGATATCTATTGAATATGTACTTTAAGCAATTTGAGTGGCTTAGGAGATATGCAATACACGTATTTGCATATCTCGGATCGATATCTATCAGTCGTCACACAGTCCTTCTTATATACTTCACGTCGCTTTCTTACTTGCGATTTTGGTCACCACCTGGCGAGCGATAGGTGGTACTATCAAGTACTAGTTAGAAGTCGGTGCTGCGCGCGAAATTTCAAAATTCAAATTTATGTAAAAACGATTTAATTTAAGAAAAATGATTATTTTAATTTACGATAATTAACAAAATAATGCCCTGGATGGTAACATATTGATTATTATTTATTTTCAATTAAGCCCGATGAGGGCAATTTACCAGTTGCCAAAACGTCGCACGATGTATTGTGTGTAAACTGTTATACTATTTACGGCAGAAGTGCACCGTGCAGAATTAACTTCAGCACACACATACACGCACTAACAAAACAGTGTGTATGTACATACATACATATATACTAGTGGGCTTTCGCTTCCTGAGCGCACCGCAGGCTTACTCCACACTTTTTAAATTCAGTTAAGTACTAAATTTCTTTAGTACGACTTTGAAAGTTGAAATAATACAAAAAACTTTGTAAAGAAGATTAAAGTCAGAATAGAAGTAGTGTAAATTTAATAGCTACTTCAAATATACAAAAATATTTTTTTTAATGCCTATTTATAACTTTTTTTTAAATTTCATCACTGAAAGTAATTTTCTATACTTATATACTAACTTTACTATTTAGAATATTGCAAAACGTCTGAAATTGGAAGGCCAATAATGTGGAGGTTTTTATTTATCCTCACGAACTAACTTATATATAACAGAAAATTATAAGAGCTTCAACGGCTCAGTGGTAAGCATGCTGGCCTCCTAACTGGAGAAACTCAAGGAATTGTAGGTTCGAAGCCCATCGAAAACTATTAAGATTGTTTCTCGGGCTTTTTTGATGGGATGTGTACCTAGGATGCCGAATCTAATCCGAATCTTAAAAACGAAGAGTGGATTTTTTCTGGCCATGTATGGATCTTTAAAGGCTCCTTTTTCGAAGAAAATCCAACACCTGGCCAACTGATTGGGTAAAAACATGATTGATTTTACAAAGGTTGGTACAGAAAATTAAATGATTTATTGAAAAACATCTTTCTATTAAGCTTGATAATAGCTGCAGTGTGCTTACGGCAATCAGTGCTACCTGTAAAGAGAGCCCAGTAAAAAAATGTCTAAGTCATCTGAGGGGAACTTTGCAAGGGGCTTGCACGAAAGACTCAAATATTTGGCGGAATGTAGGGTCATTACGGAAAAAAGAACAAGAAAGGTAGAAATAAGGGACATAGGGTACTCAAAGTCCTTGCATTGGGTCAACGTAAAATTTTAATACTGCTGCTGCTGCTGCTGCTGCTGCTGCTGCTGCTACTGCTGCTGCTGCTGCTGCTACTGCTACTGCTACTGCTACTGCTACTGCTACTGCTACTGCTACTGCTACCGCTACTGCTACTGCTACTGTTACTGCTACTGCTACTGCTACTGCTACTGCTACTGCTACTGCTACTGCTACTGCTACTGATACTGCTACTGCTACTGCTACTGATACTGCTACTGCTACTACTACTACTACTACTACTACTACTACTACTACTACTACTACTACTACTACTCCCGGGTGGGGTTTTTGCTAGTTTCTCCATACCGGGCGCTTCCCCGGGTGGCGGATAGGGGCATTCTCTTAAAATAAGAGGTGACGATGGGCAGCTGGGGTAACTCTCTGTGGTGGTGGTCCGGGGCGTGGATCGGGGGGCGTGTGTGGCGTTGGCGTGTGTATCTGCGGCGATGTGGACGGGGGACTAGTGCCCCATGCTTCCGGCAGTGTGGATGCATGGGCCGGCTCTGCTTGTGCTCCTTGGTCTTCGCTTTTTGCTGCTTCCGTGGGTGGCACTCCATTGCTTGATGCGGGCCAACAAAAACTAGCACCCGTCGTGTATAGAAGTAAGCGGCGGTTAGAACATTCTTCTCAGATACATGCATCACACACTCTTACTAAATAAACACAGGGACACTTACGGATTGTTCTGGGTTGCGTGTGGCGGGTCCTTTACCGGGCTTGCGTTGGGAGCCTGGCGACGGGTGAAGCCGGATGATGAGGCCCGGGTAAGTCTGGGTAACCACATCTGATATGGCTGTACGCCTCATGAACAAAAAAGACGTGGTGGGCCAAATAATCTAGGCTTACTACCACTGAGGAGGCTATATGGCGGCACATTGGTGCCTTACGCCAGCCCGTTTTGTTGGGTTGTCTGCGCGGTCTCGGGACTGTACACCTGCCGCTCGTCTCGCTGGGATGACCGTTGTGTACCAACAAATACATACATTACACACGAACACCCTTCTCACACTTGTTACTCAACGCCAGGGCAGTCTCCGCGGGTGGGACTGAGGGAGAGTGGCGACTCCCGGCCGGCCCGAGCAAGTAGCGGTCTTCTCTGGTGACAGAGAGGGCTGCTGCCCTGGTTTTAACCCTTTTCAAATACTTATTTCTAGAAAAAAGGGTAGTGCTGGCCTTCGCGGGTCAGTACGACACTAAAAAGATGCCAAAATGAAAAACGTCGATGTAAAACAGGTACCCCAGGCGGTAACCTCTCTGAGGGAATCCGCCGTCAGTTCCGATCCGGCGAAAGCCCGGGTGACTGACGCAGGCCCCACGGATTCTGGGGGGGGGGGCCACAAAGACGTGTCTCATGGCCAACAGGGACTGCTAAATGTTCCATGGCCTTTTCTAACGGACAAAGGACGAAGAGGAAGCCTGTTGAGTATAGGCACTAACGACACCGAGGGCAGCAACGTGTCAGTATTCAGCAACCAGACAAGAGAGGAGCTTGCCTCTTTGGAAGAAAGTGCCACTAGGCTTGGAGTAAAGCGACAGCAAGTTGCTGATAAAGTCCAATCAGCAATGAATGACATCACAGAGACGCTACAACTGATTAATGATAAGTACGGCAACACAGCGAACGCTATTAAAAATGGGCTTAAAGCGGCGCTTAAGCATCTTCAAGAGGCAGAGGTGCTAAGAGAACGCTGTCTTACTGAAGAAGATTTGTACATTAACGCTTGGAAGTCGTCATTTGAATCCCTGCAGTGGAGGGAGAAAGGGCGAGATGATTTCCGTCGGCATGTACAAAAACGAACCCTGAACACTGCCTTAAAGGAAATAGAACGAAGTAAGAGAAACAGGAGCCCATCGGACAGCCCTGAAAAACGCCAGCATACTATGTCTTTAAAGAAAAAGAAGACAGGTAGTAGCAAACAAGAGGAAATTTCCCTGAATGACAGAACAAGCCAGAAGAAAAAAGTGGACCCCACAACAACAGTAGTAGTGAAGATGGCTGGAGGGCAGACCTTTGCAACGGTGCTGAAGACTATGAAGGCGAACTTTGACCCCGATAAGGCTTTAGTGGCAGTCCAAAGTGTTGTCACTACAAAAAAAGGAGACATAATTATTAAAGCCAAAGGTGTAGAGAATGCTGCTGCATTCTCACAGCAAATTCAAAAGTCGGTAGCCGGACAGGGTACCGTGAAAATGAGCGACAGAAAAGTGACATTAGAGGTCCGAGACCTGGATGCCATTGTAGAGGAAGATGAGGTCAAAGAGGCTTTCGCTAGGACTTTTGGACATCAGAGCCAGGAGATAGAAGTTGCTCTCTTAAAGCCAAATGTCAGAGGACAGAGGCTGGCTTTAATAAAGGTGGACGAAGCATCTGCCAGACAAGTAGAAAAGGAAGGCAGGTTACGAGTTGGCTTTGTAAGCTGCCGAATTCGAAGAAGAATTGAAGTAACAAGATGTTTTAAATGCCTGGGATATGGACACGTCTCGGGCAACTGTAAGGAAGAAAACAGATCCAAGCTGTGCTTCCGGTGTGGAAGCACAAACCACCGAAAGAAAGAGTGCCTAGGTCCAGCACGGTGCTTCCTTTGCCCAACAACGGACAACAAGCACGAAGCAGGCAGCGGAAGCTGCCCTCTATTTAGAAGAGCCCTAAAAGAGGCCAGGGATAAGGCCCAAGTAGGATCAAAACAAGGCAGAAAGGCCTTGAGTGGAAAGACAGGCTTATGTGGACCCACGCTGCGCTGGGTACTTTTTACCTATCAGCAAGGGAAAGCATTAAGCTTATAGTGGTGCTGGCTGAGTAGGCGGCCTACTATGAAGCGCTAGACAGGGTGCTGGTCTTCAGGGACCCCGAGTCCTTTTCAGGACTCGAGAGCATCAGCACCTCTAGCAAATGGTGGCGAGTTAGCTCGTTAATGCTGTGAGACGCGATGGTCTCCCTGGTGGCTTCACCCTAAAGTAATGCTAACGCGGTTTCGGGGTGGATCAAAAGCCACGCGGCATGGGGGGGGTTTTAGTGGGTATGGGTGGTCTAATAAAAAAAAATCTACCGAGTCCCACACTACCGCTGTCCCTGCGGTGTGCCTAAATGCATTTTTTCTCCCTCCACAAAAAAAAAAAAAAAAAAAAAAAAAAAAAAAAAAAAAAAAAAAAAAAAAAAAAAAAAAAAAAAAAAAAAAAAAAAAACTACTACTACTACTACACTTTCCTTGGTGGCTTCACCGTGAAGAAGTGCTATTGCGGCTTCGAGGTGGAGTAGTAGTAGTAGTAGTTTTTTTTTGTCGTGGAGGGAGAGGAAATGCCTTGATGCACATGGCAGTAAAGCATCTAGTGGATTTTTTTTTTTTAGATCACGAACACCCACTCAACTCCCTCATGTTGCCACCTGGCTATAGTTCCACCCTGGGACTGTGTTAACATTACTTTAGGGTCAAGCCAACAGGGAGAATATTATATTTTACAGCATTGTCCAGAAAGCTTGCTACCAGTTGCTAGAGGTGCCAATCTTTATGGTGCTGCCTGCTGATTTTAATCGAGGTGTTGATAGTATGCAGTGATGACGAAGCACCAGCGTAAAGAATATGAGGAGAATGACGATGGAGGAGGAGAGGGGGGCACTTCCGGTCTCAGTTGCCTTATCCTGCAATATCCAAACATGATTTCATATCGGCGTCGCTGCTATTTAAAGTTCCGCAACATGTTAGTCGCCTAATTACAAGACGTTCTTTTCGTGACTTTGACATTCTGTGTTTTAACAATGACCTAAAAAACATACAGTATAAGAAAGCTACAAACAAAGTTTTCCCTCAGTCCGCAAGAGAAACTGCACCGTATTATGGCATTACTTACGTAGGTAAATTGTCAGAAAAGATTAAACAACACTTGAAGAAGTACAATATAAACATAACTTTTAAATCAAACAAAACTTCACAAACTATAATCAAAAATAATAAAGATCAGACGGAAAAAGAAAACAAATCAGGTATTTACGAACTTAGTAGTGGTTCTTGTGATAAGAAATATAGAGGACAGACAGGTAGAGCTTTTAAGTTCAGACTCAAGGAACACGAAAATGCCTACGAAAAACTACTAGATACTTTGATTTGTTGAGGTTTTGTGCATAAGCACACGATCAGTAAGAGCTAATTTAGGAGTGAGAATAAAAACTCCAAAGTCAGGTGTTAGTTTGAGCAACGTTTCGTTGGTCTTAACGCCAACCTCATCAGGCTCAGTCTATATCGTTAAGACGATCGTTACAGACTTTTTATTCTCACTCCTAAATTAGCTCTTACTGATCGTGTGCTTATGCACAAAACCTCAAGAAATCATGGAAACAATTGGGAGCAGAACGGCACGTTCAAAAAACACCATAACAACTAGATACTTCTAGTTATGCCAATCACATTTTTAAATGTAATCCGGGGTATCATGCCATCACAACTTATTATAAGGATAAAATGGTTAATTCGAAAAATGCAACCGAAATGTGGAAATACGTAAATGAGACGGGTGCCTTTTCAGGTTGCAGAGAGAGAATTACGCTCCCTACTGGCTGTGACGAGATTAATGAATATTTTATTGGTTCTTGTCCCCCTGCGCCTCCTGATAGTCAGCAGCCATGTGCGCCGATTTCTCTTGATGATTGCTTCTATTTTTCCTACGTGACGCCAGAGAGCTTAATGAAGGCAATCGCCGTGGCTAAATCTAATGCAGTTGGCCCAGATGGTGTACCTGTAAGGAGCCTCGGGAGCTGTCTTCCATCAATCTTCCCGGATTTGTCGCATATGTTTGACTGCTCACTGCAGTCGGAAGTGTTTCCTGATGAGTGAAAAATATCTTATGTGCGCCCAATTCTAAGCACCGACAACCAACTGACCTTAGCCATCTTCGACCTATTGCTATTTTGTTGGCCACTTCTAAGATTCTGGAAACAGTCGCTGCTGAGCAGATCACGGCATACATTCAGCGCCGTGACCTTAGTCGATGACATAAGGGAGGCCGCAGACAGTCAGCTAATTACGCTGCGTGTTGCTGTCGATTTTTCAAAAGCATTCGATTGTGTTGATACCAACCTATTTTTGAGGAAGCTTCAAAAACTTCGGTTCTCTGACTTGGCGTGCACATGGATTTGTTTGTACCTATCTGGTCAACAGCAGGTAGTGTTAGATGATGAAGGCAGAAGATCCGCTCCACAGTATCGGAGGGCGGGAGTCCCTCAGAGGAATGTGCTGGGCCCTCTTCTATTCTCACTGTATATTAACGATGCGTCTTCTGTTCTAAGGCACTGCAAGCATCATATCTATGTGGATGATCTCACACTTTACACACAGGGACGTTATAGTGATGTGCCTCGTTTAGTTGGTGATATGAATGAGAACCTTGATGGGCTTGATCTGTGGGGCTTTAACAGTGCCCTGGAAATTTATTCGAGGAAGACGCAGCTCACATGGTATGGCTCCAATGGCTTTGTCAGCCGTACTCACGTCTCTGATCTACTAAAGGTTCGAGTAGGTGGTAATTTTATCAAGTACAGTAACGTAGTTAAGGTTCTGGGAGTTATCCTATATGGACCTCTGACTATGGCAGTAGATCACTAAAACTAGACGGAAGTGCTATGCTGCTCTTTCTCGACTGCGCAAGTGTGATGACTCTCTTGTACCTGAAATGCGTTTGCTTCTTGTAAAGTCGATTATTCTTCCGTACTACAATTATGCTGCGTGCCTGTTTCTTGGTTTTTCGTCAGAGCTGTTGGTAAAAATACAACGCTCTATGAATGCGGCTGTTCGATTTGTTAAGGGGTTCAAGAAATATGAACACATCACTCCTGCGTATATTCGCCTCAATCCCATGCCCTACAGTGTTCGTCGGGACTATACGTGTATCGGCTTGCTTTGTAGTATCTTAAAATCTGGTGAGCCAAGGTATATTTAGGAGAGAATAGTTTTCCACCCATCTGATGCTCAAGGCTCTAAGAGAGCAATAGCTTTGGACGTGGTTATTCCGTGGACGAGGACTGAGTTCTACAATGACTCGTTTCGTGTTCATGCTGCTCGACTCTGGAACCGTTTGCCTATTGACATTCATGTATAGTTTGATCGCCCCTGTTTCAAGATAAAACTAGCTGAATTTATGCGGTATGACCACTTTAATCGTCTTGAGTAAGTTTGTCTGTGCATTTTGTGTGTGTTATGAGTGTGTCCATAAGTATCGTGCTCGAAGACTTGTGTGCCTATTTTACTTTACTTTATTTTATTTATTTATTTGTTTGTTTTTTTTTTTTTAGTATAACAATTTATTTTATTGTCGTTGTTTTCATACTTGTTTTATAAACTGTTTCCTGATATTGAGTGCCTATCATACCAGCGAGAATTGGTAATTAATCTTACAATTATACTAATGATTACATGTAATGAGCCGAGCTATCAAGAGCGCTCTACTCTTCGTTCCTTAATAGTAAATTCAGTTCAATTTAATTAAATCTTTTCGAGTCCCAAAAAGAACTCGAGATCCTTGAGGACCAACACCCGTTTGTAAGAGCTTTTTCGTAGGCTGAATTCTTTGCAAGCGCTTTTTAATGTTTGAGGCTTTCCCTTGCTGATGAGTAAGTGTACTTGGTACAACTTGGATCTGCATTAGATTATATCCATTCTTTACAACCTTATTTCCTCAGAAGACCTATTTAGCGACCTCCACAACATGCGCGGTGGTTTACACCTCTACTTTTTCCCAAAAAACGACCGATTTGATGTAGCCATCTATATCCCTCCACCCTTCTTCGATTTGAAGCATCTCAGAGATGATGTTTTCGAAAGCAAGTCTGCGCCAAGCCTGTCTACGAACTGCTTGTGCTCACGGCGCCATCTCTCGCACACAAAAAACGTGTCTGACAGTATTATCCAACGCTGGGCAGTAAGCGCATATGGGATATGCTGTCACTACTATCCGATAGAGATAGACATTAAACTAGCCATGCCCGGATAGGAGCTGGGTAAGGTAATAATTAATTTTTCCGTAATATCTATCCACCTATGGTTGCAGGTCTAGTATTAGCCGTTGCGTCTATCTATTCATACCAGCCTAATCCAGTTCTGGTTCCACGTCGTCATCATTTCTTCTTATCTGTCACTGTCACTTCTGTCACCGAAGCACAAGAATTTCTTCCACCGCTCCAGTGCAAACAATACTACAGAAATCGTTTTTGCTATCACCATAACGGTGGAGGAGACCGTGCGGTAGGTGATGAGAACGACCATCTTTGTTTTTTGGATCATCAGTTCAAAACCATGATCCCAGAGCCACTCCGACAATATTGCGACTGCCCACTGGACTTTGCGCTCAGCCTCCTCCTGAGATCTCGCCGTGAAATGCAATGCTACGTCATCAGCAAAGCCCGTCAGTTTGACCCCTGAGGACAATTCAAGTCACAGGAGTTCATTTTAGACCATCTTTCAGAAATTGGGGCCAAGGGCAAAGCCCTAAGCCACGTCAGACGCCTTTCTCTTGGTCTGTCTTTCGTGTCGTACCGGAGTACTCAATCTTTGAGATAGCTATCCAGTATCTTTTTAAGATATACCGGTACATTCTGTTAAAGCCTACATTATGTCCAGCCATTTGACTAAGTTAAAATTATTTTTAACATTTAGAAAATCACAAGGACGCATACGCTTCTCGTCTTATGGAAGGGTTTCCATGCCTCCCTAACCTACTCCAGAACATTAGTTGCAGCCATAATCGTCGAACACCCCCTTCTAAGCTCGTACTGGTTGTCAAAGAGGCTGACCCCTCCTTTTAATCGGATTCTTATCAGCTTCTTGAGCTTTTTTCAGGATTGTCTAACACGCGTAAGAGTCTGAATGACGAAGAGACAAAGGGGTTGGTTCGCTCTTGGTAAAATGGACGAGCCTATGGATCTTCCAACGCTCACTGAACAGTCCAACGTGCAAGGACACTTTAAAAATGTCTAGCAAAACGTGTGGTTTCCCCACGGCCTTGATTTTGAGGACTTCGGACGATACCCCATCTGGACCAAGGGCCTTGCCACGCGGCGTTTCCGAAACCATTGACCTCAGTTGATCGAGGGTAAAGAGAGGCATTTGGCCTACACTTATACCCTTCCGCTTTCTTTAAAAATGGTTCGAAAAGAGGCAAGGTATCATCATCTCTAAGAAGAAAGACTCCATCAACGCCACCAGGTCCGAGTCGCGCAGTCTTTCGAGCACGACCCGGTAGCCCAGGCTCCACGTGTCTATCCACCTCAGCGATGAGATCATGCCAGTATCAGACAATTGGTCATTCACAAATAGATGTTGACTGTTTTTTTACAACAGAAATGTTTTAATAAGGTAATAAATTGCGGGGGTTTTTCTTTATGTGGGGTAAGGTATACGGTGAAACCGGGAGCACAATGTGTTTAAAAAAAGAAACACAAAACGATTATAATTCAATTTCAAAGTATATTCAAATCTTTTGTCTGATAAGTTAGTTACAAGATTTCGTTTTGACGCAATGACTAATTTCTCGATATAATGAAAAAAGAAAATAAGAAAACATAACGTAGTCGTCACACACTATTCAACCTCACTTAATCGTGAATTTAAAATAAACTAAATAATTTGCTTTTTGCGTTCGCACAACTCACTATTTCCTATCTTAAAATCATACAACGTTTTGAATAAAATTGTTTTGTAGAGCATTAGCGCTACTTCTCCTGTAACAACGATATAACATTTAAGGTGGCTCCAGTGGCCTCAATGTTAAAATTATAAATAACCCAACCAAGGTTAATAAAATTGAATTATATTCTTTGAATTCCCATCTTTCTGTTCGTATAGAAAAAAAATTAAGGTTGACGATGAAAATTGTAAGAAATCATGCTTACAAAATCGTAGTTTTAAGACGGGTTGGATAGGAAATGCAAGCTTACGCGATATACAACCTACTGCTGCACTTATATCAATAACCCGTAAGGTGTAAAAAACATACTAACTTGTAAATATTATTACGCAGTTTTCGATGACATGAGAAAAGTGTCTTGTTATTGAACAAAATCTTTAAATAATCGGAGACTAAGTATACAGTTGCAAGTGCAAGTCAGCTCTCAGCTGTCTGCATTCTGCTGAGTACATATATATAGGTGTAACTACTCTTGAACTTAGGAGCGTACCGTAACAGTTCATCAATTAGGGCACCGTAAAACTTTTTTGTTTTTTTTTATATTAACTCACTAAAGTAACAGATAAAATGTAGAATATGGCTTACAACAGCCTCTACGATAATTTTATACCATATTTTAAAGAAAATAATGATTAATTTTTAGTCTCCCCATTTTGATACGGCACTAGGCGCTGGAGCCACCTTAAGTCACGAGAAAACGTCTTTTTTATACGAGTCTTACACGATATTTATAATTGACGTGGCTCTAGCTTATTAATAAAGCATAATTTTAATTAGTTCAACAACATACTTTAAACTTTAGTTTTTATTTTGGTTTAATCACCATTGAACGCAAAATAATAATTGTAAATAACAAAAATTTGGATTCGCATGGACGATCTCTCTCGTGAGCAAGTTTTATGCACTGATTGATAATAATTAAATATCGAACTGAAATCTCTTACACTCTACACTCTATTGGACTCAACAATCTCTCAGATATAATATTAAAAAAAAAATAAAGAGTTACAATTGTGGGCTCATCGCAGAATCAACGGGATATATCGGCTAGACGACACGGTAGTACGATATATAAAAACAACAAACGAAAGGAACCTCAAAAAGAAAGAAATAGGCTAGTCAGTCAGCAAAGAAAGATGAGTACGCCTACAAAGCCACCGCAAGGGATTTATCGCTTCTGCGACGAGGAATTATCGCAATGATAATTCACGAACTCTTTTCAATTGCCGATTAGATAGCCCCTTTTACTTAGGCACACCGGGAAGAGAAAACAAGCAGAGGCGAGAGGCTTGGGACAAAGAAGACGGTGTTCCCAGAGAGGACCTAGAGAAGAGAGCTAACGGTTCGAGAAATCGATGCCTGTATTCGGGTATTGTCGCGCTTCCTCGCCCCAGGTCGTGGCCCTACGCGTCTAGTCCCTGCAAAATATTGGTAAATGCTAGTCCAAATGGTCTCAACATTCTAACAAGACCACTTCCATTCTTTACACGTGATCTTCTTTTGACGCATTTATTATTTGAAGCTTACAGTAATAATACTGAAGCTGTACTCTTATTGTAAAAATATATTTCTTCGTATAATCGATGAAACACTTGAAGTACGAGAGTAAAAAGGTAGTGTAAAATAATTTTTATAATTTTTTTATTTTATATTCTTATAAATCAACTTTATATCAAGGATAGCTTATCTATTAAGCCTCATTCTTTTTTAATATACTTTTTTTGAAGCTATAGTATTTTTCACAGAACAATAGGCTGATTCAAAAGTATAATTTGTACATGTCACATGAATCGCGTTAAATTGTTTTAGTGACAAACATTCATTAAAGTTGTGAAAGAACCTAAGAGGAAGAAAATAGCCCTTTAGTTTTCATTTATCATATTTTATTTATTATACATTGGATTTTATGAATCTTATGCCTATTGTGGAGCACATGACTAAGCCATTTTGTTTTTTCAAGTCTTTTGACATAAATTACGTCATCCTCTTTAACAATAGACTAAAAAGTGGCGATCGAATCTTTATAGGGCACTTTTCCAGAGTTTTAAAGGAAACCATGGAAGTTACGTTTTAACTAACGATTTTCACGTTTATTTTCAGGACTTAGCTCACCCCAGGGTTGGGAGAAGGAGGGGGGGCTTAAAAATGTACTAAGAGTGTAGAATCTTCTTCCTCAAAAGTTAAAACTGCAACCTCTTCAAGAATAAATTCGTTTAATACAGTTTTAAAGCATTGAATATCAATTACATATTAAGCCACGTTCAAGCTAGTACAACTAACAGTCAACTAACATTAATAGTTACATACAACCTTTTTTTATACACCATACGTGTATTATAGTTTTCTTTATTGCACCATAACAAGGTACAGCTTTTTGACGACTGTTGAATGGTAAAAAAAAAAAATTCAAAATTTGATAATAGTGGGATAGTACTAAAAAGCATTAAAAACTATCAGCAATCTGTGAAATTATCATCACACATTAAGCAAAAGTTATAAAATATTGAGTATCTCATAACAACTTGTTTCGAAATATTTTTTTTTTAATTGGAAATTCAAGGATATGGCCTTGCTACTAAATCAAGCCAACATGATGATGATGATACTGCTGTGGTGTTAAAAGAACTTAATAGTGTGTTTCAAAATTGTATAAGAACTGTCATTATTGATAATAGCAAGCATTTTAATGTTGAAAAAATGGCTGAACTCTGCGGAAAAGGAGTTTACTTTAAAAGTCCCAGAAATTCTCAATCAGCAGTATCCTTTAAAAATTAACGCATTTTTAGCAGCAGAATTTGACTTAGTAAAAAATGATACAGAGACTATTGAAGTTAAGTACTCTAACACTCAATCGAAATGTATTTTTCATACAACTAATTTGCATGGATGGTTCGAAAATGATGCTTAAAAACCCATAACTACCGATATTGATAAATTCCAAGAACAAGATTCCAGATGGACTCTGCGCTCTATTTTAAATTCAGTAGTAAATAAATAAATGTCAGGCTATGAATGGATGTTTTTACATAGAAATGCTAGTTCTATTAAAAAAAAAAATCTTGCGTTAATATAAAAAATTACGATCACCAATACTTCAAATGGACCATTTTGACGGCACCATTACATCCTGCAAGTAAATATGCAAATCGAGTCTTGAATTTAGAAAAATATGAAAATTTTTATGATTTACTGGGACAACATTTCCAGTGCAATCTAAGCAAATACCGAAGTTGGAAAAACGAAATGGTATTTCGGTTAATGTATATTTTTCAGGAAAGAGAAGAAATACTTTTAAAACTTTTCCTCTTCAATTGACAGCTGAAAAAAGCTTAAACATGTCAATTTGTTAGTTACAGAAAGTCAGTATATAAAAATAGATGATAAGTGATAATGACGAATACCATTGTCATTATGTGTAGGTTAAAGATTTGTCTCGACTTGTAAGAAGCTCTCTAACTTAATATCAACATTAAATACACATTTGCAATCGTTGTCTGCATTACTTCAAAATTAATAAAAAACTTGTAATATACACAGTGGAATGCGTTAAAGTCAATAAATGTTAAGTTAGCTTACAAAATGTGGTAATGATATTTTAAAATTTGAAAAATAAAAGAATCAAAATCAAGTGTCATTAATAGTACATACAGACTTTGAGTGTTTATTAAAGTCTTTACACAATGGTAAGCGAACAATATAACTCAATGAAGCATTAAGTGTTGGATACTACGTATAGTGCAGTTTTGACGGTACTAAATCACAATACATTTTCTGTAGAAAAAAAAAATGAAAGTTGTAAAAATCAATCTTCCTGGTTTGTTAAGGAAATGCAAGATCTCGCTGTAAATTTACAAAATTTGTTACCAATCCAGTGCCACTGAGATTACTAACTGAATAAGAGGACTTTGATTTTGTCAACGCTTACAAATGCCATGTATGTGAGAAGTATATTAAAAATGATGAAAAAATTCACGATCATTGCTATTTTACTGAAAAGTAAATATATTGGATTACACTTTTTTAATGAATATTGTTTTCTCCTCTAACTTATTTATAATTTTTTTATTTTTTTTTTATTTTTGAAGCGAAGCTTTTATGGGACGATTGGGGTCTCGGCTTGAGGAGTGACTTTCTAAAAACTGACATTATATTGCAACATGATCAAATGGTCTCTCTTCCCTACCTCCAGCAGCTGTGAATTGTACCTATGCATGTACAAACAGTGCTACTGCTGCTGGCTGGCGTGCAGCTAGCCAAGCTGGCCTCTATACTATATATATGATACACTTACATTCACAATCCAGCCGGTGCGTACATACATGTATACATATGCATGCAGCACCAGTGCTGCTACTGCAGCTATTGCTGATTCTTACTGGTGACAAGTTTATACCTACACGGAGAAAAACCCGTAGCGGAAATACTGAAATAAATATCTGGATGCGTCATCAAACGCATGCATACAGACAATCACATGTAAATGTATTTGTATTACCTGTTTAATAGTATATGTCACCGTACAGTGTCTGCTCGACCGGGCAGGAGCGGACAGAGATCGGCTCAGCTATACTACTATACATACACAGAGCGGTTGCTCCTCACTGTACATAAGGTAAATGTCCCTATTCGTAGAACGTGTCTTTATTCATGGAACATGAAAATTCATGTATTTGTTATGCAACATACTTCATAAAAAAATTGTGGTATTGTATATATATTATTTATCTTTATGAATTCACAAGAAAATTTTTTTTATACATATGATAATTGACAAATTTTAAAGATAATTCCACAAATACGGACAAAGTCAAACATAAAATATCTTTAGAACTGTGTATATTGTTATGGAACCTAACTTCAACGAGTAATTTTTACAACTCTTTTAAACAAATAAACATTAGGATTACTTTTGGTAAATACAATAGTCTTGTACAAGTAAAAAAACTTGAATTATCTTAAAATATTATACTAAATTTATGTTTTTAAAATTTTCATAAATAGGAACATAACTATGAAACAATAGGTATAACGTTTTATAATTATGTATTCTTTGGTCTTATAATTTATTTATTAATAAGGTTATTCAACAATTAAGAGCCATAGCTAAAAATTAAAATGATAATAAAAAATTTATGGTGAACTTGTAAAAAACAAAATTTCTACTATTTAAGCTAACAATTATGAAAAAAAAATTATGAAAAACAAGTATGATGATATTTGTGGTCAAAATAGAAAAAATAGATACATTTACCTTACTGAACGTCTGCTATACAGCTTTCCCTACGTGTATCTCCTATCAGTTGTACGTTTTATTCTATTTTGTTATTATTTATTAGTTTTTTCCAGCCAATAATGTACGCTTGCATATTTGACAATAAATTATTAGACATTGTCTCAGAAATATGTGTCTGTAAGTTTGTGGGTGGGTAGGTGTGAGGACACTTGCGTATGCTTTGGCATGTACATGTATTTGTGTGTCTACATATATTATTGGTACAATTAATGTCGGATAATGTTTCACTGCCACACATATAAGGCCGCTTCGCCTTTGTCAAAGGTGCCAGGACGTATTACACTTAGTTTAATTTCAGATATCGAGGCCCTACACATAATGAATGTAATCTTAAATACCAAGACTCGCAAACAATACCCATATTTCTCCACAACCTACGTTACTATGATGCGCATTCATTTATACAAGAACTTGTTACTTATTTTCCTCGAAAAGTAAAAGTAATACCTCAGACGAAAGAAAAACATACTTTTTTTACAAAATATATTGAGGGAACAAGAATCAACTAACGCTTTATCAATTCTTATCGATTTTTTCCTTTACCGTTCGATAAGTTGGCATCCTGTTTAAAACAGCATTATATTTTAGAGACTACGTTTAGTCAAGATGATGCATACACTATGGATCAAATCGAATCGCTTAAAAGAAAGGGTGTGTTTCCATATGATTGTGTATTATCTTTTGAAAAACTCGAAGAAACTGTACATCTATAAAAAAATAGTTTTTTAAGCAAATTGTACGACGAACATACAAGTACTAAGGACTGTATACATGTTCAAACTATATATATAATAAAATATAGCAAATCTCGGACAATATCCAATACACAGATGAGTAAAGAGATTGCTAACGCCAATGCTACGATGCGAGACGACTTTTTGGCACTGATCGGGACGACTCGTCGCGGCCAGCCGTCGAACCAGGCGCACATTTTTCGAGAGTGTGAGACTCATATCGAACAACGTGCACCCACGATAAAAAGAGTGGATTTGCGTGGAAATGTGCATATAGGCGCACATTTTGGAAACACGTGGAAAACGTAATACCGAGTGGGTGCCTACGAGGAAAGGAGCGGAAAATGTAGACTATGGCTATATAGCTGAGCGAACAGCTAAAACAAGCAACAATACGAGTTTTTCTCTTTTAACTGCAACCAAGTATATGCTATATATATTTAACAGACTCTTGCTCTCTCGCTCTTGCTTCAATGTTACCTATCAATCTTATTCCGTTAAATCGTGGAACTAAATGCTTATAACTATTTGCACAGACTTTAATTTCAAAACAGTTCGTTTTTATTTTTCCCGTTAATACTTATTCCAAAACCCAGTGTTATTTTAAAATAATATTCAACTCTTTTTTTTAAGGATGGCAGTTCAGCTATAACCACTAATTTATTTATTTTCCTATTCGTAATTGTTGTTTACTATAGGACAAGCTCCAGAGGTTATTAATGAACATACGCGACTTAAAGATTCATCTTGACCAAAGTTGCGATAGCTTCGATGGTTAAGGTTTATGCCATTACTCGCATTGTTTTGACATGTGAGGATCAATTTTATCAGTCGGCAAATTTTTTTTTTTTTTGTGATTCATCGTTCTGGTAGAATTTCTTTTTATTTTTGTTTTATTTTAATTTGTTGTGTTTGTAAGACTATTTATAAATTGAAATGAAACATTAATAAAAAAAAAATGAAACCAGAATGATAAATCACATAAAAAAAAAAAATTAAAAAAATTTGCCGACAGATAGAGTTCATCCTTAGATGTCAAAACAATGCGAGTAATGGCATAAACCTTAACCATCTAAGCTATCGCGACTTTGGTCGAGATGAATCTTAAAGTCACATATGTTCATTAATAACCTCTGGAGCTTGTCCTACAGTTTATAACAACTATGAAAAGGAAAAAAAATAAATTTGTGGTTGTAGCTGAACTGCCATCCTTAAAAAAAAGAGCTGAATATTATTTTAAAATAACACTGGATTTTGGAATAAGTATCGACAGAAAAAATAAAAACGAACTGTTTTGAAATTAAAGTCTGTGCAAATAATTGTAAGCATTTAGTTCCACGATTTAACGGAATAAGATTGATAGGTAACATTGAAGCAAGAGCGAGAGAGCAAGAGTCAGTTAAATATATACAGCATATACTCGGTTATAGTAAAAAGAGAAAAACTCGTATTGTCGCTTGTTTTAGCTGTTCGCTCAGCTACATAGCCATAGTCTATATTTTCCGCTCCTTTCCTCGTAAGCAAACACTCGGTATTACCTTTTCCACGTGTTTCCAAAATGTGCGCCTATATGCTCATTTCCATGCGAATCCCTCCTCTTTTCATAGGTGCACGCTGTACGATACGAGTCTCGCACGCTCGAAAAATGTGCTCCCGGTTCGACGGCTGGCCGCGATGGGTCGCCCCGATCAGTGCCAAAAAGTCGTCTCGCATCGTAGCATTGGCGTTAGCAATCTCTTTACTCGTCTCTGTATTGGACTTGTCTAAAACGGTTGTATTCTTTGTTCATTATTATTACATTATTTCTGAGTTAAAAAATGATTTCAATTTTCTCTATACTGATACAGTAGTTTAATATATAAAATTAAAAACCATGAAATTTATGAAATTATGAAAAGTGACAATCTGGAGTTTAATATATTTAACCATCCTGAAGATAATTAGTATAAAATACCGCTAAAAAATAAAAAAATCTGGGGACTCATAAAGGATGAGTGCAATGGTAATATTATTATGAAATTGGTCGGTCTTAGAAGTAAAATGTACGGCATTTTTAATCAAGGAATAATAAAAAGAAAGCCAAAGGTATCAAGACCAGTGTTGTTAAAGCCACCATTGATTTTAATGATTTAATTAATTGCCTACGCGATCAAAACATAAATATAAATTGAGTACAAATTAATAATGGATCTTGTCTGCACAAGACTTATACTGAAAACAAAAAAAAATACCTCTTAGCTCTCATGATGATAAGCGATGCATTTTTTCCAATGTCACTGACACACTGCCCTGGGGGCATCATAAAGTAAATTAAAAAGAGCGAGATGGAGTGGCAGAAGAAGATAAAGCTAAGGAGAATGGAGATAATGTAACAAGTCCAAGAAATGAGAGTCATACTGATATATAACTGAGGGACCATAAAATGATAAATAGAGAGTTGAGATTTATAATACATGGAGATAAAGAAAAAAAATAATGACAAAAACAGACGGGAAATAGCTTGTATCGAATAGAGGATTCGAGAAGGGATCAACTTGGTGACATTACGAAAATGAAATGAGAAACATTTGCATCAGAAGCAACTGCAAAATAAGCGTATACATAATCAAATGCAAAACAATGAGCGAAATATGATAACTTTAAATAAATGACGAAATAAATAAAGAACTTAACAGACAAGGACAAAAGCGTAACGACAAGGGGAAAAAAGTAACTTTTTAAAAAGAAATGATTGGGAGGGAAATTACTGTAGTAGTGCTATCTCATGTAGTAGTAGAAACTTCATATAAGACACCGCACCACAACTGCAGGCCAGTTCGATCAGAGTTGCTAGACAGCGACATCAAGTCATCAGCCGTTTAGTATTTGCAGAAAGGGGTATCGACCGATAACAACCTCACAAGAGAACAAGTGTGGAGACGGACTGTTTTGAAGAACTTTAATTGAGAAAAAAGAAAAAATACAACTTTGAGGTAAATAAAAATTTGTTTTCGTTCTACCTATATAATAAAACTAACAAAAATTTTGTGTTTCTTTGTTACAGATCTCCAATCTGGCAGCTTTAAATAAAGTCACTTCTGGAGGCTTCCTCTAATGCAAGAAAATTACCCAGATGATAGTAAACCGCAGTTATATGGTTACAAAATTAAAGAAAGTTCACACTAAATACGTAATGACGGCAGTTGTGGAACTCAATGACGCGTTTCAAATATTTTTACCTTGTGCAGTGTCCAAGAATATTGTTCATAATGAAGTGCTGCATAATTATTTATTAGATTTCATACAGAAAATAGAGCTCTTTATAACTTATAACGGTTGTCATATTTAATTTTCAAGTGTATAGGTTAAATAGTTTTTGTGGAAATAACAAAAAAAACAACCATGTATTATGTTAATTTCATAAAAATTTTTTTTAATAAAACAACTTTTTAACAGTTCAAATAATTTTATTTCCTTTTTTTTCTATGCATTTACTACATACCAACTATAAATCATAGTTTTTTATTACAATTGATTTTTTGAAATCCAACTATTGTGGGTATCGTCAAAATCCAACAATTAAACAAAAATCTATTTTTTTCGTCGGCGTAGAATTATCTCAACAAGATAAGTATTAGAATACTTAGTTTTCTGCAGTTCTTGCTCGTAAAAGCCACCAGAGATTGGCTGCTACTAATAATCCTTCAAACCATAAGTGAATTACTTTGTTGGTGCAACTCGGGTTACAGTAAAAATTTCTGTCGATCAGTTGGGCGTATAACCTTTTTTAATGACTTGTATAGTATGACTTTTTAAAGTTCCATACGTATACAGATTTTACAGGCGATGCCTAGTAAAAATATGACAAATTTTTTTTTTTTTTTTTAATTAGACAAGGACATACTTCTTGAATAATTTTAAAATTAATTTTTTTTTTCGTTTCCATACTTTAAAACACTATAAACAAATAAATGTTCATCAAAACCTACAATTTCAAATAAAATGTACGTAAAACATATACCCTCATCAACTTTATGAATATCTTGGATCTCACATTTCTTGGATGTATTTCTACAATGCTGGAAATTATAATAATACTAGATTTGTACGTAACATTATTAAAATCAATATGATCAAAGCAGCAGTTATTTTGAGAAAGAGGGGGAAAAGTATTGATTTCATAAATTTTCTTAACACTACTACATTTAACGTATGTATCTCGGTATGACATAAACGTAAAAAAAATTAATGTTGAATTCAGTGCAGGTTACGGAGAGCTGCCAGCTGCCAGCTGCCACAGTGCTAAGTGCGTTCACTAGAATTCTCAGTGATCGAAATTCATGAATTTGAGTACATGAATGAACATGTAACACTCATACTTAGCGCCAAGTGCGTTTACTGAGATTCTCAGTAAACGGAATTCGTTCACCCGAAAGATCAAGTGACGGCATGCCACCTACATGTATACGATAATTCTATATTCTAAGCATTGAGTGTAAAAGTTTCTCCGTGCATGTGTACATTTTCATGCATGGGTGTAGATAAGTGGTCAAAGGGGGCTTCTCACGTGTACAATACAGGCGATCTCAAAACAAATCTTCAAATAAAATCTGATGCAAGAATATTGATGAATCTCGAGAAAGAAAGAGCTTTGAAGGACGATACAAAATGTTGTATAAGCTACGACTTGCAAAAAATCTTAACCATACCAAAATCAGAAATTTCAATCATGTATTACATACATCCATCGGTAAGATATTTTAATTCTCATTTAAATAGTAGTTTTTGTCACAAATGGTCCACGGAACTGTTAGGGCTGCCTTGGTTGAATTCATATGAGTGCCGAACGCTCCTATTTTTACTGAGGGCGAAATTCTTTTTTTTTGTTAAGATATGCACTATTTTTGTTATACGTAAGATGATTTAATTTTGTTGTAGTCGAGATTTATCTCCTGATTCCTTACCAGTGGCTGCCACCCCTGGATACATAACAACTTATTTTGCAAGATATTTTTATTTTTTTTTTTATTTACACTAGTTTAAAAACTTTTATTTGACTACTATCAGGAAATCACAAACAGAATCTACAGTGGTTATTAGAAATGTAACAATAAATACCAACGTGAGAAATACCAACTCAAATAAACAATATAATTCATGCAATTTATAAACTTTTTTTTAAATGATATTAGTACGCACGAGTGTACACTATTTAGTGTAAGAAAAGAAAAAATGTTGTGTTAGTTAACAACTATTACATTATCATAAGGTACATATATACGTGTATTATATCATTATGTTTTTTTCTATACAACTTGTTTATATTCACAAATAATAACCGCACAAGCATTCATATTTCTATACAGATACGATAGTTGCTTATGAATTATATGTTTCATGGCCACAACAAATTGAAAATAAAAAAAGAAACAACATTCTTAGACATTTTTAAGATCCTAAAAAATGAAGAAAATAATTCCAAGTAAGCCAAATCTTGAATTAAATTTTATGATAATTGAAATATTTCAAAACACAGTATTCCAAATTAATAAAAAAAAGTAAAACATTTTTCAAATAACAGAATTATTCGAAATCGATGAAATCATAGTAAAACAAATAAATCAATACCATCGAAATATGTCAATCATGTTTGGTATTTGGAAATGAAATGAAAACGTGTTGGTCAATAAAATCAGCCAAGAAAACCACGCAATCCGAAAAATGGTATACATATTTAAGATTTGTTCGATTCAACAGCTCCAAGCGATTCGAGCGACACTCAAGAGTTCTCAATTCAAAATACAAACCGCTGTAAAGTAATGAACAAAAAGTTTTTTATTACCAAGGGTGCAAAGTTTTTGCACCATCTGGGCGTACTTTGGACCCTCGAACAACTTTTTCCGCCTACAGGCGGAAAAGTACTGTCCCAGCATAAGGGCGCAAAGTGCGCTCATAGGCCCTCGGGAGTGATTTTTTCTTATCCCATCTTTAGCAAAAACATATAAAAACACGGCCCTTTGGCTTAATTTTTTTAACTAGTATTCATGGTAGGAAATCTACTACTTGTATCTTTGTTAAAAGTGCGCCAAAGCCTGTCAGCCCGTGAGACGCACTTAAGGCCTTCCTAATGACTTTCTACTCACAAGGAACATTAGTGGTTTTTTTTTAAACGGTGAGGTAGTTCCTTGGCCTGAGGGTGGCTGCAAAGCAATGCCTGAGATCGTCAGGACTTCACTGGGAAATGTACATGGGTAGCGAATACTTTTTTCCTGCTAAGGGTGTCTCACCACCTAAAAAATACCCGACGAAGAAAACGATAGTTTTCGTACTTGGTGGCGCATGTCACCAGGGCAAGCACCAGGCCCAACTGACTCCTTACGCTTGCTCTGGTTGGATGCGCACCAGCTGCGAATTCTATTTTTACCCAAGGCACACCCAATCCTCGAAAACGCCCAAACTAGGAAATAGTGCATTGCGTATCTATGGTACAACGTAAAACTATCGCACCCCAAGGGCGCAGTTACTATATTTTGGTACCTAAATGGCGTGTATTATTTGTTTACGACAGGCATTTTTGAGCGGCTGATGTGCCCTCAATTAGGACAATAGCGTTCGCCACTTATGCGCATCTAACCTGGGCAGTCCTAACAGTCTCAGAGAACACCCTAGATGTAAATGTATATGCATATTTCTTTTGCATATTTCTTTATTTTGGAAAATATTTCGCAGTTTCGTTTGAAATTCAAAATTTTTTGCATATAAAATCTGAAGTTCCAATCATGAATTATACCACTAGAAAATTTTAGTACGCATATTTAATACCTAAATTTTAATGAAGCAAGATAAGTATATTGATCGAGTTTTGAATTACGCCAAATCTTATCATTTACTCAATTAAAATGAGCAAATACACTGAGCATAATAATTCGTAATAGAAAATAATACTGTTTTCACTCTTTATAAGATCTACTCTTAAAGATCAAAACAATGTAATCAACCGTCAAAAGCTATGTTAAAAGACTCTATCGATAAATTTTTTAACATTTTACACTATTTAAAATAATTTGTAATATACTTATAATCAATTTTATAATTAGTAAAATAGTTTACTAATCGTATTAAGGTATCCAACTTAAAGTTCTTTTCATGTACTTCAAAGATAAAGAAACTTATATTTTGACCTTAGATTATTAAAACATATCAGTTGATATCACACGTATTACTTTTCCAGAAAATCGTATCATTTTCACAATAAAAAACTTATCTGTAAAACATTGAAAATCAAATTTTGTGTTTTCCAAACTTGTTTTTATACAAATATTGACACCAAGAAGATTTACTTTTTGTTATTATTATTTTTTGAGGAAATACAAACTGATAAACAATAGATCGGTTTCTTAAACAAGAGAGCTTGCAAAGCTTACTGTTGTTCGCCGTTTTTACAGCATCTGATTGGTTAAACAAGCTTGCCGTTGAAAAAATAAGGTGTAACCATAGCAACTAAAAATGAAAAGAAACATGAGCTAATAAGATCAACGAGCGCTTCAGAGCCACCGTCTGCGGAAGCCCCTGGGTATACACAGGGCGCTCTTTCGCTACGTATTCGTGGACAGTCACAGAAAAAATATGCTCCCAATAACCTTCAATTGTCATCACAGCACGACTCGCGCAACTGGCAACTGTTCAACCAGCTGCGATGAAACGCTAGTCTAAGAAATTAATATTAAAGAATACAATTGATTAAATGAATACTTGTTTGAACCGTAACAGAACTGACACCAGGTAATCTAAACAAAAATTGTTAGTCCCAGATCTTCGATGTCAGTCAACGGGTTATTAAGATTTGCCTGATCTCTGTCTCTCTCTCTCTCTTTCTGTGTGTTGTATGTGTGTGTGCGCTTGCGATAGAGAGAGAGTGAGAAAGACAGAAATTTTTGTCATTGAAAACATAGTTAACTTATTAATTTATATTTTTTTTTTTTTTTTTTTTTACCGGGTTACCGTGACAGCTTACTGGCCTAGTCGCCGGGGCTATCCACTTTTTGACTATTTCCATCCACTTACCACCTATATGTGGGGGGTATATTGCTGCACCCATTCCCAACCCTTTTTACTGATATCATACCTGAATCCATGGTCACAGTGTGAGTATCTCCGGTCAAACACCTTGCCAGTTAAGCTGACACTTTCTGCACCGATGGTGCATTGGGTCCACTCGCCACTGTATAGCCTTTCCCTGGGCAGGACTCCATATTTCAGGACTTCCACTCCTCGCCAGCTAAACTAGCGCTCTCTGCCAAAGCATCGGATCCAGGCTAATTAACATCCCCAGAAAAGCCCCATGTTTCAGGGACCACTCCTTGCCAGTAAAGACCGATCCTTGCCTGGCGCAACGGATCCACTAATCCCTACCTTCTTAACACTGTTTTGCATTCACCCAGGCCCAAAGACCTGTAGGGCAAGGAAAAAGCTATGGAATTGCGCTAAAGGAAAATTCCGCGGAAAAACCTGCCCCGAAACAGCCAGGGTTACATAAGAACTTTTCCCGTTGAAAATAGTTTTTGAAAAAATCTGCATTCACCGGGAATCGAACCCACAACCCCTAGAACAGCGTTGCATCAGTAACAATCACGCTTACCACTGAGCCAACGCCGCTCCTTGTTATCAATCTATATTTTATGAGTCTAAGGTAAAATGTATAAGAAGAAAAAATAATAATGAAAACGAACAAATTTTGTTAAATACCTTTTTCAAAGTTGGGCAAACCCAGTATGAGGTCGATTCAATACACGTAAGTATAGAGGGCCATGGCAGAGAAAAAACGATTTTTTCTCATAAGGAATAGGTTCAAAACATTAAAGAAGCTAATCAGAAAGTTTGATGAATGTCGGTAGTCTTTAACTAGTCAGCCAGGCAGCACGTCAAGCCATGGCTATAATGTGTAACTTTTCCATTGATCCAATAATTTATTTATAATTTCTCATTTAATAAATACTAAAAATTTTATTGAAACCTCGCTCAGTTACCAAATATCCCTATTTCAACGATAATTACACCACTTTGATTCACAGATTTGTGACGAGGATTTTTCTAGCCGATAAACAGCCGTCCCGGATCCCCTCACAAAACTCTCACTAAATTTCTTACCATGTCCCTACACTCTGGATATCTCTGCTCCGGGAGGTCTGCCACAGGTGTTTGGCTCGGGAACACCAAACACTCCTGAAAGGAAAATAGAAGGGGGAAAATGGGGGCACTACTTATCAATAAACACTCACTGATATAAATTTTCACAGCGCGCTCGCGCTATTTATTCGCCTCCGCACACTCTCAATGCTCTACACTCTCTCTCTCTCTCCATATATGACTATGTATATTGGCACGTTATTCTTGAGGTAGACATCTTCGGGTTATCACCTCCGATCGTCCTCACCGTCGAACTCCTCCTTGGCTTGACTGTCGGTGGCCGGTACCTAGGCTACACGCACACATCGACACAACCTTAAGCGTACCTTCACCCAATTCAATTTTCCCTATCCCTATATAAATCCTACACCCATTTATCCTGACTCACTCGGATCGTCCCCAAACCTTTACCTCGAAATAACACCTAGTGCACCGTCCTCCGTGAAGTGACCTTCTCTTTGTCCTCGCCGTCACCCGGTGCTACCTGGAGTTCGTCTCGATCGTCGCGTCGACTCAGCGGCACGGTTAACTCTCAGGCAGTATTGTTCAGTGTTCTCCTATGCTCTCTTTTTGGATCCCTTTCCTCACTCTCTGCTCTACCTGTCACTTTTTCCTACATTCAATGACTCTCTCTTTCCTATCTGCTGTCTATGCAGCTCCGCGCGATACTGACTGCGTGCCCCTCCCCTGTATCCGGAAAATCTCCAACACGCCTAAATACCGGTAAATTATTGGAGGTTTTAAAAACTAGGGAATCGACGCGACCGCTCGGCGCTCACTTCTCTCCGACGCGTCACCAGCCCTTCCATCTCTCTTTCTCTATCTTACACACATGCTCACCCAATCATACATCACACACATTCAATCTCTTTCATGGTCTTCAGTCCTTCTCTCTCCTCTGGCTCGTAGTCCGCGGCACCGAGAATACACATTAAGTAATGTGTTATAGATAAACATATAGAAAATATATATGTTATTCTAGGACTCGGTAGCCGCTGATGACTTGCCCCGAAATATAGGTATACAGTGACGTGATAGCTTTAGCTACCACGTCACAGATTACAGTAAGTTATTTAAAATATCATTTTATCCAAATTATATCTGCATTCTAATATTGACTGCCAGAAAAGTATAATTCCATACTAGGGTACCCAACCACATGCTGACCACTTTTTTTTAATAAACGCATCTGTTAAAATGATTAGTCTAAATGGTTACATTCCAGCGAATAAGCATCATTATCTAAACCACTAACAGTAGCTTTATGGTAGTTGGAACAAGACTGGGATATAATATAATCATCATTTATAACACACGCACTTTTAAAATAGGCATCGATAATAACTACATCGACAACAATAAGCAGTACCAGTCTGTGTAAAACTAAATTGAGAAATATCAGTTAACGTTTATGTATCCCTTTTAAAAGACAAATTAGCGCGTGTATTCTCTTTCGAGACCCGCCGTATGCACTCCATACTTACCTGTATTTCCGTACGTTACACGTCCAAGACCGCGATGTCGCGTCATCGCTCTGAACAACGCTGACGCGCAATTCTATGATGTCTTGAGTTTGTAAGCCTGCTTGCATTTGAGTATGTGTGTGTGGGTAGGCTGTATAATTATTATGTTGTCTTTGTTGTTTGTGTAATGGGAATTTTACACTCATTATTCTATCCATTATAGGGGATCACTGTTTTCTGTAGAATAATACTTATACCTTTCTTATGTTCTCACGCTGTTTACTCTTCTCTCATTATGTGTTAAGTGTATAACAACATTGATTATGTATGTACTTTGTCTTATTTTACAATTATGTATAAAATTGCCTCGAATTGGGTATGTGCTTAATACTAGTTTATATTAAGAGTCATCTTACACACCATACAACTTATTTGTAATTTTAAATGTTTATTCGTTATTCATCTATTTTTAATTTTTTTTATCAACTCTTCTTATCATTATGTATTTAGAGAAAAAGAGAATTATTCTTGTTTCTATCCTACGGACTGCATTTTTCGATACAATCGAGTGACTCCCGGCGTTCATACTTTTTTTCTATTAATTTTTAACATGTGTCGTGACCGACAACAATACTATCACGTGCCTGAAAGGCCACGGTCGCCTCTCTGCTTGGGTTTATACTGTCGGCGCGGTCTGACCTGCCACCATCTCTCGCTTTTCTTCTGGGCTCCTCTGCTTTCCTGCAATAATTCTGCAACACATTAATAGTGAGGCCTCCTGATGGAGAAGTCACTTATATGTAAGAAAGAGAAGAAAAGCAACTATTAACCCTGCCTATAGATGGAGGGGCCATTTAAAACTTGTTTTTTTTGTGTCTGTGTTATTTCAGTGAGCGAGCGGGCATTTTTAATAGTTTTCTCTAAGCGTGTCCCATCAGCTAGTAGGTTAGTTCTGAAGCAACCGTGCTTATTAAATAACTCAAGTTTCCCGTGTTATAAAAGTGCATTGATACCGTATTTCGTCTCCTTATATTTTTACGTCCCATCTAACTCTTTCAAGATCTCATTGATAATCATATTAGCCGTTCTACAGTATGTAATATTTGACCTCTCCTTCAAGTTTATTAGGGCTTCTGTAGGCACGTTTATGTTGTGAGAGTAGAGCTTTTAGTAAACCATAAAATGATCGTGCTTTTTAGTAAAATTGTTATTTAGTTTAAGCCCTGGTATTTTATATACAACGGCTCCTCTTGCACGAGTGTAAAAAGCCCAAGATTTAGTGCATGAAATCTAGTTTAGTACGTGTCAGTTATCTTCCTTTACTATTCTATACAGAAACCTTAGTATCGTTCTTTTCCAGGGTATTATCGCGCTTTTACGTTGGTTATTAATTTCCTATAGCAAGTTTGTCAATCACTAAATCTGTTTATTTTTTTATTGCAACCCCTATTTTCTGCCTACAGGCACGCGTGATAATTCCTGTGCTATTGAATACATGTCATGATACTATTCATACTCTATCGCTACTCTCCATCTATTTAAATGTATTACTGTATATTTCCTAAATTTTATTCTATAACTCTCTTTTTTCTATTTTGCGTTTAGTGTTAAGCTGCCAGTGTACCTGTACTTGTACCTGTATCTGTATAATAAAATTGTACCTTTCTTTTAATTCTCTTGCCTCTATTTTTAAAGTTATTATCATAACTAACTTTTTTTCTGCTGCTTTCTATAAAAAAATTTCCTATCCTAAATATACAATATTTCATTACATTTTCTCCTATTTTGCATCGGTCTCTATGTGCGCATATGAGTCTGTGATTGTGTATGTGTATAGTCAGTTATGATACCGTGCTTTCCATCTCGCCCACCCGTTAATGTTAAGGGTCATGTAACATACTTTGAAAATACGGTGGAGCCAGGTAGTTCAACGATCGGTTGCACTTTTACATTTCACTTATGTTTTGGCCCAGACGAGCTTGGAGGCATGAATAATCTTATGGCAGTGTATTTCGTATTTTTATTTGTGATTCTACATTTGACTAGTGCTCTTCATCCCTATGTTTTTCCTACTCCTCGTCCTCTCTTTTTTCTCGCGTAGTGAGGTACGCAGAAGAGGTTATATGGGTACTTTTCCGATTGCTTCCATTCTTAACGTTGTAGATATGATTTTGTTTTGTGCTCTTCGCTGGACTTACTTAGAAGAAAAAAAAACCTATAAAGCTTCAAAAAAGTGTGGTTTCTTGTTCGTTCACATGGCTATCCGAATTTCCAAAGCTGAGCTTCGATGATATTCATGTGACGGCGTAGTTCCTCGCGCTTGGTAGTATATACTCATGGATTAAATTCTTTAAGAGCAGCTCGCGTACGATGGCCGTACATGAACATGTAAGCGCCCGTTTACTGTCCACCTAATGGTTTGGTAAGTGTTGTTAATTTTTGTGATGTTAAAGTCTGTTGTCTCCAAATTTTTTTATGAATATAACTATTTTTTTTCTTTATTTTATTTTTTTATTAATCATGCAGCTTATTATTAACCCATATTCTTATTTTTGTGTGCTGAGGCCTCACGTACGAGTGGGGATGGTCGTTAATCCTTTGACGCTACCCATATTGTGGAGGCTGGGCGACGTAAGTAGTAGTCATCGGTTGTTGTTGACATACGGCGTTCATTATGATAGTGGTTGACGCGCATGACGTACTACTCTTTGGTATCAATTATCCCCTCGATAGTTGACCCGTAACTCAGGTATGTTATTTTTTGTTTTTCATTGCTTATGAATATTGGCTATGTGCTTTTTTTATAATTTTTTTTCTTTTATTTCATGTGGATAATCCTATAGATAGTTTTTACGTTACCCTGAACATGGCAGCCAGTTCAGTGTTGTCTTACGACGACTGCATACGTTGTCTGTAGGCGCTGTGGTTGCCGGGCGATGACGACAGCAGGGGACGGATTTTTCCTGACAACGGACGGAAGAAGAAGAGAAAAAAAGTAAATCGAAAGACTAGTTCTAGCTAAAGGGCACAATGTCCTTGTTAAAAAATAAAAAAATATAATTTTCTGGCCATTGCTTCTTTTCTCTTACTTCCTATTCCTCCATATACCTTTCTACCTTACAATAATTATCAATATTTATATATTTAAATAACGATGTCAGTGAATAGCCTGATTTTTTTCGAGTTGATATTTGAACTCACGCTTTTCATTCGCTTATTTCACATTAAAAAATTTTTTTTGTGTGCACATCCCTCACATGAACTTGATTAAATCTACATGTACATATCTGTCTTTTTTTTCTCTTACAATTGTTGTAATTTTTATGTATTCATTTCACCATCTATATTATATACATTTGGCCCTTGGCTTAATTCTACACTTATTGGAACCTGTCTGCTTATTACAGAGTGCCTCACGCACCTCTCATTCGCTTATTCACGAAAAACGTTAGTGTAAACTCATCGATCTTTATTTGACTGTTTAGTTCGGTTCCCCGATTCCCCTTTATGGTTCAGACATTTCCGTAGAGCTGTTACTATGCTCATTTCTTTGATTTTATCTAAATAAGATATCCTTATTTTGTTTCCTCTTTGTAGTTTTAAATTTTTTTTAAATAATCAATGCCTGTTCTTTCAAAAGGTAAATCCTTCATAAAGCAGGGTAAATCCGAATACTTAAAAACTGAAGGGTATAACTGAACAGCTGTTAAGTTTAAACCAACTGCACAATACTTTTTGTACGTTACAGCAGATGAAAATATATTTAAACTCAGCAGGTCAATATTTCAATAAATAGTCGAAATTTTAATTAAAAACTTTAATTTTATGAAATAAATAAATGATTTGGTGTGTCACTCTTCTTCATCTTGATTTTGGACCGTCCAAGATTATCCTCCATTGTATAGCATTGAAATTTGTATTAGGCAGTATTAAGACACACCGGAAGTACATAATGCATGGGTCCTATTACAAAATTATGGCATAAAAAGTTTACAAGTATTTAAATTGCATTATAAGTGGTCACGATACGTAACTTTTACAATGAAATCATGCGGTAATCATTTTATTAATTAAGTTACCAGTAGCGTAATTGTCTTTGAAGCGTACATAACCTAATTAAGATGATATTTTCCTTTGATTAAGATTTCTGTTCGAGTAGTTCCTTCCTGTGTCCGACTACTACCTCTTCTATGAATCGTTATGATAGAGTGTCGACTTCAGCCTATTCTTGGCCTACACCAGGGAGACCAAGAATATTTAAAAAATTGTTGGCTTTAGTTGATTTGAACCTAAAATGCAATAATCCTAAAAAATATTTTAATATCAGACAGTAATCTGAAAAAAAATCTGAATTGAAATGTATACGATGAGGCAAATAATATGAACCGTAACGAATGTGTTCTAAATTTATGTGGTTATGTAGAAATGTTAACGGGGCCACTAGCTAATGCAAAAGTAGTTGAGAAGTCATCTAACAGTTTACAGTTACTTAGAAAATCAGTAAAATTAATAACTTTATTAAATCATTAGATGCTATTAAATTCGTGGGCATACTTAACAATTTTTATGTACAATATAGGAGACAAACGAATATACTGACCCGATTCACAACTTTATCAATTTTGAAGCATCCACGCCAAACTAACAAAATATGAATAAGTAAAACTGTGAAAATGATGTCCAGTCTTATAATTTGGCCAGCAGTTTTAGCCACAATTTGAATAACAGTAACAATTTTTCAAAGGACACAAGAAATCGACCATACGTAGAGAGGCTTGGCAAAACTAGTCTGTTGTCTTTTAAGAACAAACAAAAGTGACATTATTGATAAGTTGAAAGATTTTTAATTTTTTTGAGCCACCATAAAAATAACAAAAAAATGTAAGCCCTGTATCAATAAAATTTGTCAATCTGTCAAGTGTTACTGATTTCTTCAAAACATTTCTAAGCTGATATTATTTTGAAACTAAACTTAGAACTTTCTACCTAAGCATCATCGTAACCTTTTCTTTGAAAATAAAAAGTAATAATATAACTTATTAGGGATGAAGTTTGAACTTTTCCCCAACGTGCTATTCTGACAGGAGAATGAAAGTTTTGCCTTAGATAATTGAAACTAACCAAAAGCGTTCCTACGATATGCAACTCTAGAAGAAACACTTTCAATGTTGATAATAATTTGAATGAGTATGCAAACAAGGCATAAATGTATATTACATTTCAGACGCTGTTTATTTGGGTGAATTCACACAGACATCTTTAAACACTTAAGGCCCGTATTTCTCTGATGGTAGATATAATTTCATTACTTGAACATTGCTTAAAAAATCGTTAATTATTGCTAATTTTTTTTTGTCTTAACACTAAAATTAAAAAATGTTAATTATTCAAGAGACTCCAAGGGGTATTAAGGATTTTCCTCAAGAATCAATACTGTGTATCGGTCTCAAGTGTGTCTTTAAACTATAAAGTTTTTACATTTCAGTATGGTTCCAGTTACAGTTCTATATTTTTAATACTTTACCTACAGTTCTATGTTAATTCTTTACTAGCTCAAGACACTGCGTCTATAACTTAAGTTTTAAATTCCAGTATCTATGGCTTTATATATGTAAGCCTGTCTAAGGTGGGTATCCCAGTATTCGCTTACTTAAGCAGACGAAATATTCCAGTCGATCGTTTTTTTCTTTTTTTTTTTTTTTTTTTTATAGGCCTTCATTATATTTTTAATCAGGTGCACACGTTAATTTGTATTGAAAAAGTAATTGTTTAGGGTCAGAATAACTATCAGATTTATACGTGTTTTAAAAATTTTGTATTAGAAAAATCAGCCAAATAACTGACGATTGGGACATGACCGAGTACTGAGACACCAACATAATATGCTTTTGTTTTTGATTTTTATTGTACCCTTTCGCGAATATGTAACATTATGTTTTCTTTGTATATTTCTGTCAACACAGTGTAAAGTTAGTAAACTAAAATTACTAATAATTTTTTTCCCCACTCGTTTCTTCAAAATTTTCCATGTCAACTTAAAAGTACTGTCGAACAGGGACCAACGTGCATTTGAAAAGAGATGAATCACCTGCAAACTCTATTCGTAGCTGCAGCACATCGACCAACTATCATTCATGCAAACGTATGTGGGCCTATGCTGACCGAAAACGAAAAGCAAAAAAGATAATAAAATACTTTTTAATACAGAGAAATGAAATAACTTTAAAAACTAATAGAGGCAAAAAGTCCAACTGGGAACAGCTAAACTGTGGTGCAATACTAAATGCTGGCACAACTTGATGAGATGTTAAAAGTTAGAATAACGTAGAGTTAATGCATATAGGCAGATAATAATACATACTACAGTAAACCTAGCAGAGCGACATTATTAAGTTTTCGCTCGTTTTAATACATGAACTACCCTCTTACACCATAGAAATTTTTCGCAATAGCCTAATTTTTGTGATTTCAACAAATGTTGCTACTCTTTAGAATGTAAAGGAAAGCATGAAAGTTGAGCCAACAATTGACAATAGCTCTTTCCCCTCTTCCTGACTCAGACATGTCAATAAGTAACTGAGTTTTCAAATCCCCAGGGCACCACGCCACAGTGGGCCAAAAAGCGAAAAAAATGCTAAAAATTCGTGCGTTCGATGAATTTTCAACCAAAAAAATTGATTTAGGGCTTATTTTGTTCGTAAAATCATTACCTTCAAGAATCTGAGTCCCTCCGACAGTTGTCGATAGTGTATATATATATATATATATATATATACACGACCAATTCCACAAAAATTTCAACTTTTTTAATGAAAAACTAATAACTGAAATAAAATTGATGTTATTTTAATAAAAATCACGTCGTGTACTTCCTTATATCTTAAATTAATAGAAAAAAACCCGTATTACTTATATTTTTATTTTATTATTTTTTTAAACATGTTGAAAAAAAAAATTTTTATTTTGTTATAAAAAAAAATTCTATTGTATTCCTGCACTTATTTAAGGCATAAAATAATTATATAAGTTTTATTGTAAGGTTCTTCGTTGTTGTGTAAAAAATTAAATAAGTTAAAAAACACACAATCACAGATAAAACTGTACTCGGCTCATTTCAAGCACTATGTTTGATGGATTGGAACTTTCAAACTAACTCAGCAAAAATATATATGTATGCACACACGCATACACACAGTAATATATGTATAATTATATATATATATATATATATATATATATATATATAATTTCTTATACATACACACAAAAATGTATATACATATTCTGAGTGCATGCCTTTAATAGCTAAGAAAAATAAATCGATAATGAGTGTTTACATAAATACCTTGTACCTGGTATCCTATAAGGTATCACAGCACAATAGAGTTTGCTTCAGGTATGTTCACAACCCTGCATTCCGCATCGTGTCGTGTATGGTAAGTTGATTTACAAATCCTGTATATGGGCCTTAAAGTTGTTTTCGTTTCGCATGAGTTAGTTGTGTAACGTAACCAAAGCAATCACTTGTTATTGTCATTACAATAACACAATGAATATTTTAAGTGTTTTAATTGTAAATATTCTGTTAGTATTGCATCGTAACTGCAGTTCGTCATGGGAAGAAAGAAAACGCTTGGTCATAAATTACTTACCAAGCGAATGGGAACTTGTCGACAGCGAAATTTTGAGAAAATAAAAAATCATCTATATTATATTTGTACCATTCTTAATTTCTTAAAGATATTTAGTACGGTATAAAAAAAAAATTTTAGGTTTTAGCTTGGAACTATTAAAACGTTTTAAAACTATTCTTGCTGTTGTATCCTCTGGACATGCTGTAAATACCAAGTTATTTGGAAAGTACTGTTTAGAAACAGCTAAATTATATGTCACACTGTACTCATGGTATAAAATGCCGACATCTCTCCATGTAGTATTAATCCATGGTCACAAGGTTATGGACTACTTATTGCTACCAATCGGAACATTATTTGAGGAGGCCCAGGAGTCCAACCACAAAAATTTAAAAACTTTTCGTGAAAAATTTTTAAGGAAGTGCTTCAAGTAGGATATTTTTTTTAATTAAAATTGTTAAGTAACTATCTCAAATATGTAGTTGACTCAGATATTATAGTTTGATTACATAATTATAAGACAAGAACTAAAAATGCAATATAAACTGTGTACAAACTTTTAATGAGATGATATTCAATAGAATAAATTAATTTTGTATGTGTGGCCAGTCATACCGGGAGTAGTATAAATTATAATTATTGTACCACAAGAATCATCTTTTCAAGAAAAGCAAAATAGTGCCATGCCAAACGTTTATCTAATTCAGATATTAGTAGAAATTGTGTCAAGAATAACTTAATTTTTATAATACGAAGTGCTCCATGTGCCTTCTATTTATGTATTAAAAAAAAAATAATTTACTTTTAACAAAGTTACAGGCTGTATTTGTGATAAAAAAGTCCTACGAACAAATTTTTTTAGAAAATTTATTTATATGAATCTTTTTAAATATCAGTTACTCAAAGCAATTAATTTATTTAATATTTTTTTAAGGTCTAAAACAAACACTGATATAGTGAACAGACTGCTGCTTAACTCTGATCCGTTTCTTTCTTTATCACAGGGCATCCCGAAAAAAAAACATACCACGCTAACGAAAGAGATGAAATCACTGCTATTACTAGATCATAAAAATAGTGACGTATGTATACAGGAAATCGACGATGATGATCATACAGAACAAAGCGATACCGATACTTCAGATGAAGGAGATGTGGGTGATGGTTGATCGATAGAATAAAAGTTATGACGCAATAGAATTACATGTTTAAGTGGTTTTTACGTTTGTTTTATTTATTATTTTAAATATGTCGATTATTATTTTTCTAAAAATACATATAGTACATAAGTAGTAATAATTTTTATGCAATAAAGATACTCCAATGTATCTATCCCAAACAGATCGTCTATGGAGATAATTTTAAAGCTCACTAATAAGTCCATATTATCTAACATTAAAAATAAATGAGTTAGTATGTGTAAGTTGTATAATGAATCACTTGTATGAGTGTTTTTAAGAATTTTTTGTGCAACCTGTAGCATGTATCTATGTTTATGTTAGATTATTTTAAAAGGAATATTTGTATACATAAATTTGTATAAATAACAGATACCGCTCCTATAATAAAAGATGATTCAAGAAATCATATGCATTCTTTCTGTTTAGTTTGTGGATGAGGTAGTAAATACCAAAAGCGGAAGCAGGGAGGATTGGTAACAAAAATTTATTAAATTATATGAATTCTAAATTAACAATTAAGTTTGTCGTAAGTACATTATGCGGATACTTAATTTTACTATTATTTAACAAGTTTGATTGAGGTACTTTTTTCCTAAGATATAAGCATACATAAAACCAGTTGTATTCTTCAGTCAAACATCATTAAATCAGTATTATAGTTATGTGTTACACTATTTGATACATCAAGCATATTGTAGATTTTTTAACAGTTCTTCAAAATTAATTTATTGATTTATCAAGCACGTAAAAAATAACTTTGTATCACAATTTTTAATGATAATCTGATTAAAATAAGCAAAATCTAGTTTTCTACTCCGACTAAATACCTATGAATTCACTATCTAAGATTTGCTGGAAAACATGATATTTACAGTTAAAATGCATTTGCTTATAACATTGTACCAAAGTAATCTGTACACATGCATTTTTAGCAATTGATGCAACTTTTACAAAATTTTATGATAAATTTTATGATTAATAGCACAAATTGATATGGCTATATCTGTTAAGAATATTATTATAGATAGACTTTGTTTAGCTGTAATAAAATCGGGAATTGTTATCTGTAAATCAGATTTTAATTATTATCACAAAGTTTATTTGAATGTTCCAATCTATCAAACATAGTGCTTGAAATGAGCCGAGTACAGTTTTATCTGTGATTGTGTGTTTTTTAACTTATTTAATTTTTTACACAAAAACGAAGAACCTTACAATAAAACTTATATAATTATTTTATTAATTTAAATTTAAATTTAACTAAATTTTATTTCATTAAAGACACTCAAGTATGTGAGAACAAATCAAGAGGTTGCAAAGAAAATATTGAGAAACAGCTTAAACTTTATTTCGACATTGAAGCATTAGGGATCAGATATACTTTTAAAGAATCTAAAGAAAATAGACGCGCGATAGAAATCTTAAATGAAACAAGTAGATATGTAAACGGAGCCTGGGAGGTAGGTTTACTTTGGAAAGACGACCCGGAAGTAAGCATTACCGGACGTTCAACTGCGTTGCGTAGGTATCGGTTGGTAGAGAAAAAGTTAGATCACGATAAAGAATACGCAGAAATGTATTCCCAAGAAATGAATCGTTTTTTTGAACAAGATTATGCTCAAATAATTCATGGAAGTTCATGCGGAAGTAAGATTTGGTTTCTACCACACTTCGGTGTCCAACATATAAATAAGCCCGGAAGAGTACGTTTAGTTTTTGATGCGGCTGCAAAAACTTCCGGCATAAGCTTCAATGATTTGTTACTCTCTGGTCTGGATTTATTAAAATCATTATTAGGTGTTTTAATAAGATTTAGACAGTTTTATTTCGCCGTAAAAGCAGATCTCAGAGATATGTTTCTGAAGATAAAGATAAGAAAAGAAGATCAGGGCGCACAACGATTTTTTTGGAGGGGAAAAGAAGGTTTGTCGGAATGCGTAATGACATCTGTGTTATTCGGCGCAAAGTCATCTTTATGCACAGCACTTTTTATTAAAAATAAAAATGCTCAAGTAAGACAAATAAATAAACATGCGAATTGGGAGATGCACGGTTGGGTGAGTAATTGCGCATCAGTTTTAGAAGGAGTTGGCGAGAGAGATAGTACGGTAGAGTTAATATCGGTAGAGAAAGACGAAAATATAGAGAAAGTGTTAGGCTTGTATTGGCTGAATATAAGTGACGAATTAGCTTTCAAAATTAATATTAGTAAAATAACACCTTCCTTGTTGAGCGGTAAAGAAATTCTAACTAAAAGAAAATTGTTGGCTATAATTATGTCTTTTTTTGATCCATTGGGTTTTTTGACACCACTTATTGTTCAATCGCGGATACTAATGCAAAAAATATGGTCGAGTGGAATTAGTTGGGACGAAAAGATGCGCGAACCGGAATTTATTCATTGGAAGCAATGGATACACAATTTTGAAAACTTGAAAAATTTCTTGAGGTTTAGTGCATAAGCACAGGATCAGTAAGAGCTAATTTAGGAGTGAGAATAAAAACTCCAAAGTCAGGTGTTAGTTTGAGCAACGTTTCGTTGGTCTTAACGCCAACCTCATCAGGCTCACTTTATTAACAGAAAAAACACAACAAATTTCATAAATTACATTGCAGGGTCAATATTTACAAATATCTACATTAATGCAAAATTAATTATAAGTAAGTAGTCACGAATAAAATAGTAATATAAATAATTTTAAAATTGAACCATTACTCACGTCTATATCGTTAAGACGATCGTTACTGTTGGGCACCTCGAACGAATAACGTAAGTGTCAGACATGTATATATTTACGCATATACGTATAAACAGTAAATGTACGCTTCTCACGAATATAGATAACAGCAGTACATAACTACATTGTATTATTTAGAAAGATTACTTATAAAATCTTTATATATGTTGTTGAGAAGTAAGGTATCTTCTTTCTTATTAATAGTGTGTTTAGTAAAGTGTATGTATAGCATTTCAGAGATAATAAAGTGAGCCTGATGAGGTTGGCGTTAAGACCAACGAAACGTTGCTCAAACTAACACCTAACTTTGGAGTTTTTATTCTCACTCCTAAATTAGCTCTTACTGATCGTGTGCTTATGCACTAAACCTCAAGAAATCATGGAAACAATTGGGAGCAGAACAGCACGTTCAACAAACACCGTAACTTGAAAAATTGTCGCGTAAATCGTTGCTATCAGTTGAAAGAATTTCAATATAACGACGCAGAGTTATATATTTTCTGCGATACTAGTTCGAAAGCTTACGCGACAGTTGCTTACTAGAGGTTATTTCTACCTGATGATAAATACCATACAGCTATCATTTTTGCAAAAAGCAGAGTCGCACCGATAAAAGTAACAACTATTCCGCGTCTCGAGTTACAAGCAGCAGTCTTACCCACGCGAGCAGCAAAGTTAATAAGCTCTGAACATAATATTAAGATTAAAAGGCGAGTATTTTAGACTGATTCTGAAATTGTTTTGAGGTGGATCGAAAGAGAACCACAAGAATTTAAAGTTTTTGTCGCGAATCATGTTTGTGAAATCTGTGAAAACTCTGATAAATCTGAATGGAGATGGGTACCAACGAAAGAAAATTCCGCTGATGATGGCACCCGGTATGCGCCAAATGCTTTAAATAAGGGGAGTAGATGGCTTGTAGGTCCGACATTTTTACGTAACGATGAAAACCAGTGGCCAAAAAAGGTTCACGATAAAAGTTCTTTTGATTTTAAAATAGAAAAATCTGAAATAAAGGGAATCGTTGCCCATATTTATATTCAAGACCCGTGGGTTGATTTTTCGCGGTTTTCCTCGTGGGAAAAACTTGTATCAGTAATAGCGCGTATTTACGAAGCAATATACAAGATGCGTCATATTAAATGTTCTATAATAAATCGATTAAAGAAAGCAGAAGAGATATGTGTGAATTTTAGTCAGTCTAGAACCTTCTTCGATGAGATAAAAGCACTCAGGGATAACACTGACAAAAATAATATCGATTTAATTCCAAGAAGTAGCCGAATTTTGAATTTGAATCCTTATCTCGATGAGTGTAGTATTTTACGCACTAAAAGTCGCTTAGAAAATTTTAATTGCCAAAATTTCGAACCGTGCCCGATTATATAAGACGCTAAAGATATCATCACTCAGCTTATTATTAAATCTTATCACGAGAAATTCATGCATTCTAATCACGAGAGTGTGATTAACGAGTTGAGACAAAAGTTTTGGATAATAGGGATGAGGAAAAGCTTACGTAGCTTAGTGAATCGGTGTATAGATTGTAAACTCTTACGCGCGAAACCAGCAAACCCGATGATGGCAGCCTTGCCGTCTGCTAGATTAGTTTAACGTTTGCGTCCCTTTTCTTATTGTGGACTTGATTATTTTGGCCCGTTGACTATTAAAATAGGAAGACGACGAGAGACGCGTTATGGTGCATTATTTACCTGCATGACGACTCGAGCGTGCCATGTTAAACTGGCCTATTCACTTAGCTCGGATTCTGCAACTATGGCTCTGAAACGTTTTATCGCTCGTCGGGGACGTCCTTTTAAAATTTACTGTGATAACGGAACTAACTTTGAGGGGATGAGCATCGAACTGAGAAAAGCTATGAAAGAATTAGAAACTGAGAAGTTAACATAATTCACAGCACAGAAAGAAATTGAATGGTTTTTTAATCCTCCGAGTGCTTCACATATGGGTAGTGCATGGGAAAGACTGATTCGTCCCGTAAAGATTTCCCTTAACGTTGTTTTAAAGGATCAGTGCATGACAGAGGAAACGGTGTTAACAGTTTTAGCTGAGATTGAACATTTGTTTAATTCGCGACCTCTAACTCATGTTTCTGTCGACCCTCGAGATCAAGAAGCGCTCACACCTAATCATTTTTTAATCGGAACATCCTCAGGCGAAATAAGATTCGGTAGTTTCGATAAACGGATAAGTTGTTCAAGTTAACATTGGGGAGTAGCTCAACACTACGCGGATTGTTTTTGGAACCGATGGTTGAGAGAGTACCTTCCTACGCTGATTCCGCGAAAAAAGTGGCAAATCAAAGAAGAATTACCTTTAAAGAAAAATGATATTGTACTTATATTAGATGATAATTTACTGCGGAATCAGTGGAAGAAAGGTGTGATTACGCGTGTATTACCAGGTACAGATGAGAGGTGCGTGTGGCTGAAGTACGAATAGCGAATGGTATTTTATTAAGACCTGCGAGAAAGTTGGTACGTTTCGCTGAAGTGCAAAAATTCAGAGATTTTGCACGGGGGGGAGGAGGATGTTCTCGATAACTGATTATTTAAATTGTTAATTCTTTTTAGCTGATATCTATTTTAAAAGAAAGAGAGAAGGTATGTAAGAGCTAGGGTGGTTTGGAGAAAAGGAAGGTAATGAATATGGAGAATATTGGAAGCTGAGAATGTGTCCTCTAGAGCGATCGGCAAAGCGTGCACGATGAATCTGTTGGGCGGTAATCAGTCGTGGCCGCTTTCCATCATAGATGGAGGACGGGGTGAGGGGAGATTTTCTCCTCTCGCGGACGGAGGCCAGATGCGCTAGAGCCCTTAACTACCGTTATTATGGTTTGTTTTCTGATTTTTTCTTGTTTTCTTTTAATATAAAACAGCCGAATTGAACGCCATTTTTTCTTCACTTTTTCCTTGCTGATCAAAGCGAGCGCATCAAAGTTGTGAAAAGTTGTCAAATAAAACTCGTTTGAAACATTACCTTTTGTGTTTTCCTTGTGTGAGCGCAGTAGCTAGTCCGTTTGGCTACATTTTTTGGTGCATCGGCCGGGAAAAGACACTAAAGATTTTTTTACAATAAGATTTTTTTAATAACAAAATAAAAATTTTTTTTTTTTAACTAGTTTAAAAAAATAATAAAAAAAAACATATAAGTAATACGAATTTTTTTCTATAAATTTAAGATATAAGGAATGATATGACGTGATTTTTAATAAAGTAACATTAATTTATTTTAGTTACTAGTTTTTCATTAAAAAAGTTGAAATTTTTGTGGAATTGATCGTGTATATACATATATATGGGATAAAACGCGTCAACCGGATTACTGATGCCCTCAAAATTCTATTTCACTGTTAAACACTTTTGAGGTCTTAAATTAATGGTTAACAAGTATACTTCATTTTACCGTGTGCACTTTTTGAATAATTCAAAATGGCAGATCAGTATGGCAGCAACATTTTGTGTAAGCCACCATGACTAATTAACTTCATAATTATTTAAGTGCTCTAATCATCGTATCATTTTAAAAAATACATTTTTCTAACGTCTGCTTTATTTCTAGGTACAAATATAAGCTACTTTCTCTTTTTATGGGCAGAAGTACGTCCATAACCTCGAAAAACTGTAAAAAAATCAATTTTTTGGGTTTATAGTAGCTGAAAATGATTGAAAATCATTATGTATGGCTTATGACTGATAATTATTAGTTGTTTTATGCAAATACATCCTGTTGTGTATGCATGTACACACCAGCATACCCCTAACCTAATGATAATCCAAAAAACTGAGTTTTATGTAGTTTGTAGCCACTAAGAGATCCTTAGAAGTGTAGAATTAATTTATTTGACTGTTTATCAGATCTAAGAATACAAGTGTCACCTAACTCTGCCCAAGAACACAGCTTTGTATCTTTAATCTCAAAAAAATTTGTTGTAAATAAGTTTAACATAACATACAGTTACTAAGTGCAAAAAAAAATTATAGCATAAAATAAAAGGCTTATGTTTTATAGTAATAAAAAAAAAATTATTGTTTTTGTATTTGATTATTAAAAATTTATTTCTCATTTATTTATAATGGTTCACAATTCATTTATTAAAAACAAAAGTGTAATGGCTTATAACTAGAATCACGGTAAAACTATTTTTAGTACATCATTAATTACTTATATTTTATTATAATATATAACTCTTTCAAATACATGATGCTCGTGCTGAATAATAGTTTGTCCCTTTGAATTATGTAGTTTTTTTTAGGTTAGGGGTATGCTGGTGTGTACATGCCTACAAAGCAGGACGTATTTGCATGACACAACAATTAATCATTAGTAATAAGCCATACATCATGACTTTCAATCACTTTTAGCTACCATAAACCTAAATAATTTGGTTTTCTCCAGTTTTTTGAGGTTATGGACGTACTGCTGCTCACAAAGGGAAAAAATAGCTTATATTTGTACCTAGAAATAGAGCAGATGTTAAAAAAATGTCTTCTATATGTTACGATGATTTGAGCATTTAAATAATTATGAAATCGATTAGCCATACTGATCCGCCATTTTAAATTTTTCAAAAAGCGCACATGGCAAAATAAAGTAAACTTGTTAACCTTTAATTTAAGATCACAAAAGTTTTTAACGGTAAAATAGAATTTAGAGGGCACCAGTGATCCGGTTGATGCGTTTTGTCCCATATATATTATCGACAACTGTCGGAGGGACTCGGATTCTCGAAGGTAATCATCTTACGAACAAAATAAGCCCTAAAATAATTTTTTCGGTTAAAAATTCATCGAACGCACGAATTTTGAGCATTTTTTTCGCTTTTCGGCCCACTACTATTTACGTGCACGTGCCGATATCCTCTCCAAAGGGGAAGCAAAAGGGAAAATGACAACTGATCCCACTACTAACATTTCGAAATATATTCGTAGCTAATAATATGATTTTCACCACTCTTGTTACAACAAAGTTGATTGAGCAAACGAACTATGCTTAGTCTTAGTAAATTTTTGTAATATGTTATTCTAATGTTAATATTAAGTAAAACGGAAATTCTTTTAAATTTCGATGTAAAAGAGAAAGGAAGGGCACTAATGAGTGAATCACCTTCTCTTCTCTTGACGCACGGAGGAGAATGAGCCGGATGTGGTATGTGCCAATTTTTGAGAAGCAGAACTAGAGCATCTCTAGCCAATTACATTTCTGGCTATTGTCTTTCCCCTTCAAGATTTTTCCAGCAAAATTTTCCTGCGTCGTCTCGAACCAGCGCGTCCCAGAGGTCCGCTACTCCTTATAAAAAGGCCCAGAGGCCCCGAGAAAAGCACTTGAGTCGACGATAACCCTTCAAGGTAGTTTAAGTAGTAAGAGTCCGCCTCTGCTACAACTCAGTCTACTGCGAAGCGAGGCACAGTACAGTTCAAATTTTACCCTCGAACGGTTGACTGGATAGTTAGAGTCCGTCTTTGCTATCCCACGGTCCTCCACGAGTGCATTTTCAAAAGTTTAAACCTCGGACACTTCGCGCTGGTTCTCCGCGTGTACATTCTAATACTTAAAATAAAAGTAAGTTTTTCCAAAGTATTAAAATGATTAATTGTGTTTTTCTTTTTTGTAGCGAAGTCTGCATACTTGCCTACTACGGCATCGATAAGTTCTAAAACCGCGAGAATAAGTAATCCAGTGTTTTTCGTGAATCTAGAGCAATCCCATTTACTCCGGATGGTATTGGTGGCTCACAGATCGGTCGCAAACTTAAACTTTTTTTCCCCCTGCGTAACCTCTAGGGCATAACTACCTTTAACCTCTAGATCGCGGACGGGACACTAGTTTCGATGAAGACAGTCGGGCTCCCCCCCTTCAGGATGCCTGTCAAGAGATTTAGCTACCCTTTAGCCCCACGTCCCACCTACACAGAAAATAATTTTGAACACTGAAAGCTCGTACACTGTAAATGTGACAGCACACCAGTGCGTGCCGCTATAGTCCATTGCATTGTGTATGTACAGTTCAACGTAGTATTGAGCTGTACGAGCCCGGAGTTGTGTTTTCTCGAGACTAGAGATTGTGCAGTGAGAGCACAATCTTCGGACTCATTCAGCTCAATACTACGTTGAACTGTGCACACACAATGCATTGGACTACAACAGCACATACTGACGTGCTATCACAGTTCAACATACTTTGAACTCTCACAGCCACAGTGTGCGAGCTTTCAGTGTTTAAAATTGTTTTCTGTGTACGCGCCCAGTCCGAATCCCGAGTTATTAAGCGCAAGCTTAGACTCAAATAATACGTCGCGCCGACGTAACAACAGCTTTATGTAACAATTGTTAAGCTTGCAGCTCTAAATCTGTATATCAGTTATGCTAATTGTGACGTGGCAAAAATTTGCTTCACAATTTTTGCACGTCACTGTCGACGCCCCTATTATGAAACCAATTAGTGTTCTCAATGGGCTCCTCGCATAACCGAAATCTTCGTGTGTTTTAGAAACGACCAACGGTAAACCAGAGAAGGAGGCACACACCTAGGCCAGAAATGTATCGTGCGTACGAGTGAATGTGAGAATGTAAGTGTCGAAGCGTCGGCACGTAAGAATGATCCGGAAGGTAAGGTAGGGTCCAGATAAACCGTTTGTGCACAAGAAGGTGATCGGACGAGGGACAAGGGGATACCAACCCAAGGGTCAGGGAGCAGAGCGCGAGACGAAAAGGGCGGAGGGAAAAGGCAGTAGAGTTTCGACCATCGAGAGAGAGAGCTGTCGAGCGCGAAGAGAGTGTCTGCGCCATTTTCTTTGCTGTTTCGTTTTCGTGGCCAGGACTCGAGACGAGCATCTTGTTGGCGAATACTTTTTCCTGGGCGTACGCGGAGATCGGGAAAGGGGTCGAGCGGTACGACGGGAAAACGCGATGAGTGTGTGTAGGAGAGAAAGTGACGGCACCTGAGGTACCGTGAGAGTGAGCGAGAAGAGAGGAGAAATAGGGCTGATCCAAGCCTACTTGGCCCTGAGCGCTGGTCGCCCCGCTGACGAGACGTCCTCCTCTGACAACCCTAGCCAAGCCGAGAAGTAGGGAGCTTTACGCAGCCGGGGAGCAGGATCAAGGGGGGACTCCGGAGCGTCAACTTCCCGGACTACCATCCACGACGACACAGCCGGCTCGCTCGCCTGCGAGAGACGAGTAGCATAAGTCAAGGTACTGTGAATAAGCTAGCGGTGACACAACAGGGGAGGGAAAAACATCGAGAGTCCATAGCGAGGGCGAGAGCCACGAGCCGGGGATAGGGAACGTGTCGAGTGCGCCCCGATCGCGCCTTCACCGAGACGCAGAGACGGGCACGTCGTGCCAGCGGGTGTGAGCGAGAGAGAGAGAGAGAGAGAAAGGAAGAGAAGGGCGCATGAGACTGAGAGCGAGTGAGTAGTCGCATATCCGTGGTGTAAGGGCGGGACAGTTCGAGAGCCGGCGTCGGGACGCTGTGAGTGGTAAGGCGTGTTTGTGACCGTCTCCGGTCGTGACGGCAATCCACGCCCGGGACCTATAGGGTACGCAGAGTGTGAGTGTGGGGGTGTATAGGTACGGACAGGCTACCACGCCAAGGAGACCTGATTCCATACCAAGAATAGTGTGAGAGGGGAAGGGGGTGTAAAGGCGCGTGAGTGTGTGTGCGTGTGAGCGGACTAGCGTGGCTCTCCGAGCGCACCTCTGGCGTTGTGGTGGCGATCGAGGGCCTGCGCTATAGCATCGGGACCGAGAGGAGGTACGTGAAGTGATTGTAGATAGCGGTTGTGGTTATTTTAAATAAATCTGCAAAAATAAAGTCAACATTGCCTTGTGTTCATTTGCCCAGACGCAAATCCCCTTTAGAGACAGGTCCAGTGAAGAGGCGAAGAGGGAGAGTGTTTTCGAGCAGAGACGTACGAGAGAGAATAATAACGATATTTTCTCTCCAACGGTAAGTCACCTTGGGGAAGGTAAAAATCCACGTTATGTAATAAGCAAGAGCTCTCGCGAAAGGACACAACAGTTTAACTCTCTCCACGTCAGGCAGGCACTGACAGGCAGTGGGAGAAGAGCTCCCTCTACCGTACCTTTGACCTAAGCCACGACCACTTCGACAGTTAAAATGCAATTGAATGCTATGAAGGCCCGTAGCTGTCGTGATGAAGTTGAGAAACTCTTTTGACTGCGCGTTCGATCTGACAAACTCAGGTTTAAGACACGCTATCAAACAACATTTTTTTTTCTTCTTACTACTTATATAATGAGTCTCTTTTTTATTTAATTTCAATTCTGTGAATTATTATTAAATTATTCTTTATGATTTTTATCATTGCTTATGTAGTAAATAAAAAACAATTATTCTATCAATGTTAAAATTCTTTTAGAAATAAAAATTAATAATTGAGTAAATACTGTTACCACACCACCTTGCGGTAAGTATCTTGGTGCGTTTTTTTTTTGATCAATATTAAAAATAATTGTTAGTTATTCAACGATTACTATAGCTCTTAATTTTGTCTTCAAGTGGTTTTCCACGTAGGCCTATTCTACTCGTTATTATGTCTGTATCAATTTAGAGAGTAATAAGTTAATCGTAAAAAAAAAACGTTGAACGCAATAGATAAAATTCTGATGAATATTACAAAATGTAAGTATTAATAAGCTTAATTGGATTGTACAATAAAATTATATTCACACTACAAATTCAGACATTCAAAATCTGTAAATAAGTTATTTAAGTAGTACATCTATACATGATTAGTGAATAAGCACGTTTGTAATACTGCATTGATGAATATAATACTGATTATTTAATGCACAAAAACAAACAAAAAAAACGAAAAACAAATATAAGTTAAAATATTTACAAGATTTACTCTGAGGTTTATATTTTGGAGTGATATTAACTTTTTGTTTATACACTTACGAATTGAATAAATCAAGATGATTTTTTCTTTCTAGAAAATTTAATGCAGTTAAACCACGGACGGGAAAACAAGACCTAATACAAAAATGGCATCCTATAAATCTATTTCCGTTTTATTCCTTTTTTTTTGCTTGACATCGGTAAAAATAGAAAAAACTCTTTTTGGCTCAATATTAATGTGTGCTAAACTTAAAATAGTTTTGACCATTTTTAAATTTGTAAATAATACTTTACCATTTTCAAAACACAAGTTAACAGTTTCCTTCCAAAAAACATTGACTTATAATTAACACAATTCAGATTTATCGTTAACAAAATGTGACGGCATCAACGCGATTTACTTTTTTTTTAAATTCATAGCTGACATTGCTGTACGGAAAAAGTTTTTCAAGATCTTGTACTACATCTGAATTTTTACTCCAAAACTCGTTGCTCAAAGCATGAGCAGGTTATAGAAAATAACACGCGACGTGCCAACAAATGAACAAATAATTTGCCGACAGTTATAACGAGTGGACTATGTTGGAAACTAATTACTTAAGGAAAAAAAGAGTTGTAAGTAGTAGTCAAATAATAACATTTTCTTCCCAATAGTCAGATGTTCTGTATTACTTTTCAACTTGATCATAGTTTTTATAGGAAAGATTTATTATCATATGACTTGAACCCTTTTTTGTTGTTGTGTGATTAGCAAAGACTGGTCACAAAATTTGTTTGGTAGGATTTATCAAAAACAAATTAATATAATGATTATGATATATTTAAAAAATAGTTCACAAAAAAAGTTATTGATTTTTCCAATACTAAAAAAAAATCATTTGGAAAAATTTAAACCTGTTTTAAGTTAATATTAAATTAAATTGTAGGGCATAGTAGTTATACGGCAGTGGAGTCTGCAACATACATCGTAAAAAGCGCATTAAACATAACTTTGAATAATTTTTCAAGAAATTTTTAAAAAATAATTTTTTCTCCAAAAAAAAAAGATACATACCACGAGGTGGTGTGGAAATGGTGTATGTTTTTTTAGTGTAATGAAAAATTAGTTTCATTATTTCAAAAAAAAAAAAAATGTGTAACAATAGAGTAATTTTTTTTTATTTAATACAATAATAAATGTCGTGAACAGTAATTTTATACTTTTTTGCAGCAATAAAATATAACAAAAAAAATTATAAGTACTAACAAAAAAAGTATAAGTAGTAAGAAAGAAAAATTGTTGCTTGTTAGCGTGTCTTGAATCTAAGTTTGTCAGATTCAACGCGCAAAGAAGATAGTTTATCAACTTGACTACGACAGCTACACTTGATAGAGTTAGATTGTATTTAAGCTGTGAAAGTGGGCGGGACTTAGGTTAAATAAGGCTCTTATATTTTATCTTATATTATATTTGTGAGCTTCCTGGGGACTAGTAACATTGTTTTTGTTCTGACTGCTGGTTCCCTAACCACAACTCAACCGTGGGACTTTACTATCCGGACAACTGTTGATGACCTGTACCACCACGCATTTTGCTTAGCAGCCTACAGTCCTTTTATACCTGCACAAATAGTATTGGTGTACTGCCATATCGACCGAGTGATTTCCAACCAACACATTATTATTGTTCGTTATTTTATGATAACGTAGCTTCCAACGTCATCCGTATATGGGGTGTAATGTGGTAAATAGTGTCTCAGTATGTCAAGCAATTGTTTACGTTGTAAAAAAATATTAAGACGTAATTGCAAACCCAATGAAGTGTGCTCAGTTTGTCATAAGAGTTTTTATAAAAATTGTGTTGATACATATAATCCCACTGATCATTATTTTTCTTAGTTATACGAAGCATTGTCCTGAATTAAACGCCTCAGCTCACCCTAAGCTGAATGACGTAAATTACTTTCCTTCAACAATATATGTTGATCTATGCTGGTGATATGAAAGAAATTAAAGAAATGCAAAAGTCTTTAGATAAACGTGTCACCACGACCAAAGTGGGCCTAACAGAGGTTACTTAGTGCTTGATAATGTAAAGTGAGTTTGCGTAACTTATGGTCTGAACCTTTGCACTAATTACTGTCCAATTTAACTACAACTACTAAAAACTTTAACTATACTAGTCCAATAGTTTGTGACTATAAAGTTCTCATACGTCAGACTAAAAAGCCAGCCCATATTCTCGTACAAATTAAAGCAGATATGACGATACTTCCAGTCTACGTAGCTAAAACAAACCTGCCATGAGATCCACTAACTCGTCTAGTATCATTAGTCTGCTCTTTTAACATAAAAACAGGCTATATAAACATCAATAGATCGAAAACAAACTTTTCGCTGTTTGAAACTAAACTCCTAGATAGTCAGTACACAGCCCTCGGGGTTTCGAGAACTTTCTTAAAGCATCTTCACTATGAATGCATAGTTCCTAATGATTACTATTCAATTTTATCGCACTGACAGGAAAGAAAAGGAAGGTAAAGTGTCGCTATTTATGTTGTTTAAATTTTTCGTTGCTTATATCAATTTCAGCTTCTCTCATTAATAGCTTACCTTGCCTAGAATTTTTCAGTGATGGTCTTTTTAAGTACAAAAGTGCTATCTCACAGGATTTATTACGTCGTGTTATTGTAGAATGAAAAAATCATTCAATGACATTTCGACTGGTTACATGATTACGTGCATATATTATCTTTTTACACATTAATAATTCTTCCATACTTTCTACTTATACTATGTAAGACAACACTTCTTGGCTGCTCATCAGAATAATGTGTTTTCTCAGCATCACTGACTATCAACAATTAATTCTTTTAGCACACTCATCTATTGAAAGCGAATCATTGTTATTTATGAAAGTAAATTAATAAGCTTATCTTTACACCGCTTTGACTAGCTCACCTATAATATGATACGATACTATTCAATTATTATTTTTTACTGTTAAAAAAAGCAATTCACCACTTTATCTAAACTATTACTCATAATTACACGTAATGATGAATATTTGTCGAATTCTCATTGCTATTAAGATATTTGTCTAATGTCAATTTTAATACTGGTAAGATAGGGCTGTATTCCATGGCCCAATAAATAAACCTCATGTTTCTCTCTCTCTCTTTCTCTCCCCTATTTATCATTGGCATATATAAACAGTGTTTTAATTCAATTCTATTCTCTCTATTTTTTGTATCTAGCATCTATGAAAAGCCGCAGCACTGCCAAACCTTTTTCTATTCCCACTTCAATGACTTACACCACTCAACATTTATTGTATTTAAGATCAATATTTATAAATGAATCAAACTTTGCAAAGACCTCTTTATTCATATGAGAATAAGAAATATAGTGCAAAAGAAATTACGTTTTAAAAAGTGCACTTCCACACCATAAGACATTAAAATAGCCTTTTTTACTATAGATTGTACCAACACAACATATTATCAAATTTTTTAAATAAAATACTGAAATATTTGTAAGAAATTAGTCAGATTTCTATATTTTGTCAACAAATTTCCATTGTTTTTGTTGATAGCTGTTTCTGGTTGTAGTAGCTCTGAAGTAAAATGCTTATTATTTAAGGGAGGCTTTATTTATACTTATTTTTTTATTTTTTGAAAAAACAGTTGTTAGTATTTTTTATGGTTAAGAATTGCAGTTGATTGTTAAGAGTAGATTTATTTGTCATTGTAAATTATTTTTTTTAACAACAGAATATTACTATTTGAGTTGTATCCTCTTGTACCTATTCATCGAATTGTTAAGTCATTAGTCAAGATGTTTTAATTTCTTACTCTTATTGCAACCCAGGAATAAGAAAATTTTTTCTTTCTCAATGAGAATTTATTACCATTTTTTTTTTTATTTTTACAAGACAGTATTTTGTGATATCTGAGAGGAAACATATTCTACTTTTCCATTCCAAGTTGATACAGACGAATTATGTTCTAACTAAAAGCTATCCGTCCGTCAAATTCAGATAAGACGTATTGTGAATATAAAGCAAGCTCATATGACAAGAGGAGCTTATACGTTACTTATATGCGTGTGTGTAATAGCTTTAAGGTGAATGTTTTATAATATGCTGACATACAGTACAGCCAGCCTCTTTGTAAGAATGCACGTATGTATTGAAATCGCATTATATGTATGAATGAGTAAATCGTATCATATGTATGAATGAATAATTTACTTGGGCATTGATTTTTCACTTCTAATTACACCGATTTAAAAATTTTTTGTAAAATTGATTGTAAAATCCCCAGAAGGATTAATTTCAAAATTTGTAAGCTTACTGTTACACTTGAACTTGTATTTGGCGTTCTTTTATCGCTGATGCAAGCTTTCATCATCACTGCCTCAAAAAACTCAATCGCACTTGTCAGAAAAATGCAATTAGTACTGTAGTATTGTTATTTCCTAATATATGAAATCATAACATGTAACATCATCGTGCAAGCTTACTGTTTTGCCGTCAACGCAATCTGCAAGAACATCGCTCATTGGTTGATCTTATTCAACCAAAGCCCTCGTTTACTCGCTCTGACGCTATAAAAACTAACCATCAAGAGGAAAAATTGCTCTTTTTACGTCTGTCACCTGTTCTCTAAAGTTTTAGTCTACTTTTGACTCCCACGACTCGTGAGTACCTTATACACGTAAGGCATAACGTGTTGGCTGAGGCAACTCAGGTGCAGTTTGAGAGTATCAATAATATAAGACTATGCTAAGGAGCAAGGTATAACGAACGAGGCCCGCCGAAAGTGGTTCCAGCGATAGCAGAGAAAGCAGAAACCGCAACCCCTTACAGGCCATGAACTCATTCGCGTAGTTCAAGTAATCACTGGGAATTACTGTACGAAGATTCTGTGAAGTGATCTGAATGGACTGTATCTAAGAGAATACCTGTTTTGAATTGTTTTAATACAAGAGTTAAAAATTTAGCATTAATTAATATCATCCGTATTATTCAAATAAATATTTTTACTTGACTAAAAAGAACAAATAAAGCTCACGAGCTGAATCCTAAGAGACCCACGAATAATTGATTAATGAATAAACATATAATTATTAATAAATACATAAACATTAAAATAAAATGGTTAAGACGTTACTTTAAACAAGTCCGGTCATAACACTACAGCATAACCAAACGCATATTTTGTTATGTTACAAAGTCAACTTATATCTAGGAACTAAAGCATAAATGTATCACACATAATATTTTTGAAATAAAAAAATCGGTTTGTGTCTTGTCACTTTATTTTAACTCGGTATCTTTCCACATTAACTTGATTCAAGTCAAGGCTGTTTTAAGAAAGATTTTAATGAAAATTTCTTAAGAAATATGTATTTTTTTTCATTTGAAGTTGAAATATATTCTCTCCTAGCATTTCTGCTAATATCTTAAACTTTTTTTGATGCTACTTTAAAGAATCATAGTGTATGCTGATATCATCTGAATAGAAAAATAAAATGTGTTGTTTTACTCCTATTATGAACGTATTCATCAAAGACTGCAATGTTGTAAAAGGCTTGGCATGAGGTAAAACCAAATGCAGAGAAACTCATGGTCGCCATAGTGTGCTACATATAGTTTATGTGTGTTTTCGGGGTTAATTTAAATTTGGAAGAAACTTGAATTAATCCAGATTTTTGTAGTATTTTGTTGTTTTTACCTGGTCTAGAATGTCATTTATGTTCAGGAAGAGATACAAATTGTCTCAAGTTTCTTTTTAGAGCCCTCAGATCTAACAATAAGACTAATTTATGTTTTTGTTAGCCAAAGCAATAGAACTTTTCATTGACTATTCAGAAAGAAGCGTTAAATAGTATGTTTGAGGATTTCATGATGCTGTCGTTTGATAGCTCTTGAACTTCAAAATTTTTTTATATCTTTTAGAGTATAAGAATGCTTCAACTATCTAAGATTTAACAGTATTCTGTATAAAAATCTGATTTTTTGAGTTGTTCAATATGTGCTTGGTACTTACAATCAGTCACAATGTAGGTAAAATACTTCTTTGATTTGTTCTAGTAAGGTCGTTTAGTATGATTATTTAACAAAAGTCAAGCAGCCTGTAACGATAAAGTTAGATTTTTTTTTTTTTTTTTTTTTTTTTAACAAATATTAGATAAGGGGGTTGCTGATCTAGTTGTATTTCAACTATTTTCTTGGTCCAATATTTCAATTCAACTATTAATAGTTTATAACTTTATAACTGGTAATTTATGCTTTATGAGTCTCTAATTTTTAAGCAATGTAAAAATATAAATAAAATTCTCGTCACATTATAAATCGTTTCTTAATCAGATATTTTGACCGAGTAAATAAGGCCATTAGAGTAACTATCAATAAAGCTCCATGAGTTAACTAGATAAAGAAATATGTAAAGAAAATGATCCAACAAAAAAGCAGAAAGAAATATAAAGATTTGAATAAATCAAAATAAGAGGGAAATAAAGGGAAAAAACACTTAAATTGGGTACATCAACATAATGATTGACAACAAATGGTTCGAGTATAATAAATATACTATAAGGAGAACTCTATGAAGAAAATAAAAAGGCACAACAATGAAGAGGACAAGAAGATTATTAAGAGAATAACGAGAAGCTTAAGATTGTAAGTTTGTGTGTCTGTAATATAGCATGAGTATTTAATAAAGACAATGAGATATGAAAGTAATGAAGTGGCTTGGACTTAATAGTGTTAGTAGAAACTAGTAAACTACCAAAAGGTTTTAAGTATGTCCCAGTGTTACGATAAGTTAAAAAAGATAGAGCAAAGGAGGAATAATTACAGGAACCAGCGAAAAGATAGAAATTAAATAAAATTAATCTGAGAAAAAAGCAATGAACATACGTGACTGCAACTATTTATTCATTCCCATTAAAAAAAAATCATATATACATATTATGGCATAGGTACAATCGATATGAAAGAAGCAAAAAAAAAACACTCGTAAATTTCGATGCTACTCTTGTACTAAGCAAATTTTTATAATTATGTTCCCTACATATTGATGCTTTTTCATTATAATGAGCCAAAAATGACGAAACAGAGCAAAAACCGAAAAAAATATTTATGAAGGTCCTAAAAAGCTTGATTTTTGGTAAGTGCTGTAGAAAGAAATGTCTTTTCCATCATCTGAGAGAAGTCGTAGGTCGAAAAATTAGCGCAATCGTAAAGCTTAGAAAAAGTTAAGTAAATATATGTTTTCAGATAATCTCTTGTGATTTTGTTTAAAATTATTTAAGTATGCAACTAACAATATCACGCAGCAGCGTTGAAGAAGCGGAGTTTGTGCTCTGGGTCGACTGGGGCTCCAACGGTGCGCTCCGCACAGCAGGCAACGGGCGGTAGTAATTTCTCGACATAATTTCGTTAACTTAATATTTTCAATCGATCGGAAAAAATGTTCTCTTTTAAAGTAAACATTCAAAAGGGGGATGGCCTAGGTGCAAAGTCAAAGTATTGATTACGTTGATCCCTACGGCTAAAAAAACGGTTAAAAAAGTAGGAATACCATTTTTCGGCTCCTACTTGTCCTATAGAAAACATTTTCCTTTTATTCATTAAAAAATAGAAGCAACATAGTGTATTTGGTTGGAAAACTTTGCCATGAAAATCGACAAAAGGAACTTAGAAAAAGATTTATTTTAAATTTTTTTTTTGTTTATTCAGTAAGCAATCTGTAATTAAGAGATATAAATGACTTTCTCTTTACTGATCAATTTCACAAAGTTTTATCACAACATATTCGTCAGGACGAAGATTATAAGCAATTGAGCTATCTAATTATAAATTTCGTAATGGGTCGCCAGCTACAAATTTTTTGATCAGACTTGCAGTATATTGTTAAGTTTACTAAAGACTACACCATCTCCAGTTTTTGCTGAATTTGGAGCACTGGAATTGTCATTTTTTATTCTTGTATGTTTATTCTTGTTGTGTTTTTTCTGTGTATAAGCATTGGACACCATTTTTTTTTATTTTTTACAATACCTAATCTCTACGCAACGACTTTTATTCAAAACTTTTTTTTAAAACTCAAAAATTGTAGAGATAATTAATAATAACAAAAAAGGTCGCAAAAAAATTATTTTACAACAACAACCATGTTGCCGATCGATTTCATTATCAAGGCTGTTTTACGTCATTGTTCATATTTTTTTAGTCATTTAAAAGATAATTTCGTAATAATGGAAAAGACTGCGGTGGTCAAAACCTCGAGTGGCCCTTCTAAAGCTATTTTATGAACAAGAAAAGAGACTTTGAGAAACTGATGCAAGGTAAGAAAGAGAAAATTTAAAAAACCAGAAGAGGATGATTACAGCAAAAAACATCAGAACTAGAAGTTAAGAAGTACAGGAATCGATTCAGAAAACGAAAAGAAGAAATAAATAAGAATATTGGAATGTAGGAATAGTAAAAACACTCAATGAAAGCGCTGAAAGTCAAAAATGAAAAAGTAACCACAGTAGTAGCTCAAGAAAAAAAGCAAATGGGCTAATGAATTATTGGGAATGCAAAGAATCAAGAAGAGTTGTGCATGGAAGAATTTTGAAAACAGAGCGTAAGAGTAAAGTTAGAAAAACTGCCAGGAGATGAATTGGAAAATAAAATATGAAAACAGACAACAATATATTAGACATATATTAGACAACTATGGAGGGGTAACGTCAACTTATACAGCTTACAGAATATATGTAAGAATAACATAAAAAATAGAAAAAAATATTAGCAGAGAACCAGTTTTGATTCAAAGAAGGAAGAGTTGTGATAGAAGCTATATATACATCGAAATAGGTAGTAGAAGTAAAATTGAGCAAATCAAAAGAGAACGTTCTTGCATGCTTTACAGATTATAAGGAAGAATTTAACGCTGCTAATAAAGATATACTGAAGTAAAAATTACAAGACATGTAGGTAAGTGAAAAATTAATCAATAGAATTATAGATGTATACAAAGAAATAAGAAATGTTCTTAAGGAAGGAGAATAAACACCAGAAGAATTATGGACTGAGAAAGAAGTAAGACAATGTTACCGAATGATTATGCCGTTATTTAATATATGCTTTGGAGACTTGAAAGAAAAAAATAAGGAAAAGGCAAGTCGGACGATGCAGAGTAGGCAATGAGAAAGTATGGAGTTTGTCTCACGCAGATGATATTAATCTTATCACAGATAGAGAACTGAGGGAAATGTTGAGAAAATTAAAAAATACATCGGAAAGAAGAAAATGATACTGAATGATACAAAAATAAAAATTTATAATCCCCGACAAAAAAAGAGAACAGATAAAATTTCGAAATGGAAATGAAAAGAATTAGAAGTTAAGGAAAGAGCAAAGCGGTGATAGCCGTGAAAAATTTATTGTTGGGTACACGTTTAAAAAGCCGTGGAACGTATCAGTTGCTGTGCGATCAAAAATGTTGCTATGCGTTGTTAGGTATTGTTGCTATTGATAAAAAAATTGTAGTCCAATTAAGATTTTAACCTCAAGCTGATTGTTTCTGTCCACTTATGCTAATGAAGTTTGGTTTGGTTTTGTAAAGTAACGTGCTTTAATTGTCACTAGTAAGTGTAACAATTTTTGGGGCTTAGTTGGGAACTCAATGTCAAGAGTTTCGAGGTTGAAGAAACCCTGCATCAGATACACGTGGAAAAGACTGAAACAATGAAGTCACAGCTGGAAGAATACTCACAACAGGGCCTGGAATTAGAAAACCAGCTGAAGAACACAAGGCGAGTTGTGAGAACTCGGGATGAAACGATAGGAAAATTGAAGAGTGAACTGGTTGAGCTGCAGAAAAATCGTGACAATTTGCAGGTTCAGCTTTACGAGGTATAGCAGAAAATGGGGGATACACTAGACAAACAACAGGAGGAAGGTGATCGTTTTTCTATAGACCAAGCGGAATACACTTGCAGCCGAATGGGACTCCCTCTTGAACAAAAAATAATTACGACAGAGGGAAAACACGACTTTTCAGGGTTTACAAATCCGTGGCGTAAATCAGAGTATTACTGAAAATCTTTTGCCACAACTACTACAATCGTCACATCCACCACAGATATCATAGTCAACATAACCTCTACCAACTAAACATACATCTTTTACGTAATATCTTTCGAATGGTTTAGTGACAAGCTTATTCCCACCTTTTAATGTTCAGGTTACAGTTATAACTATAGTTATCCATCTAAGAGATTTTCTCATCAGTTTAGTCTGATCGCTAACTTGAATGGTTGGGATAGTAACTGGAAAATTGTTGATCTAATTTCTTGTTTACGAAGAAAGACGAGATCAGGGCTTGATGATTTTTCAGAGTCAGAGAAACTACTTCATTATAGGAAACTAATCAAAATAAAATTGCTTCTTCACAGTTCATTGTTAGGATTGCTAAAAATTTCGTTAGGGCAGTGCTTCAATTAAAGAGGATCCAATCTTTGAAAGTTGCTTTTCAACGGGCAATATAGGTTCTGGCAATTTTTGAAGAAAGAAGGAGACTTCAAGGGACCAATATTGTTGTAAGATGATACAGAGCAGTACAATCGAGTTTTAATTCACCAGCAAGTCAGGAAAAGAAACCCTTGAATGTCACTAATGTTCAGTGATGAAGTTTGAAGAGAAGGTCCACATAAAGTACAATTGTCCTCAACTGCATGCATTTAATCAGCAGGAGAGCTAGGTTTTATTAAAATTTCAGGAGCAAGTTTAACAGTAAGGAAGCCAGCTTCCTTACATTCAGTCTTCAGTAACAAAAGAATTGATGAAAATTCCTCTAAATTTATATTTAAAGGTACATTGAGTATCCAACTAAAGTTTAGGGTTGAGGCATTTGTGAGATTAAGATAATACCTCTGTTCGACAGCTTATGAAGCTACAAAACACCGTTTCAGTTAATTTACAGGATATTTTTCAGCAAAATTTTGAAGAATTTATAACCAGAAGTGAAAGTTTGCGGATTTGCTAATTGAATGTCAAGATGTTTTCGAAGATGATAACGTCGTAAAAAAATGTGACTTGGTCGAGCATGAGATATACTTGGAGAAAGGAACACATCTAACGAGACATCCACTAATTGTAAGAAGAGTTCCTATTCACAAACAAGAGTAAGTTGACACTCTAATAACAGAAATGGTAAAACAAGGAGGTATTGAGAGATCATCAAGTTCCTGGTATTACCTAGTCGTTCTCAAGAATGAGAAAGATGGTTCTACAAGATTTTGTGTAACAGTAACGGTTTAAGATTTATATAATTTATCATGATCTGATGATACATTGGATAGATTATCACGAAAACTGTGGTTCTCTACATAAGATCTAAAGAGTGGCTACTGGCAAGTGAAAATTAAAAATAAAGATTAAGACACTATACTTTTTTCTGTTGGACAAGAATTGTGACAGTTTAAAGTTATGTCATTTGGATTGTATAATGCACCAACGACTTTTGAACGACTTAGGAAATAAGAACTTGAAGGATTATTGTACAAAATCTGCTCAGTTCATTTAGATGACATTATAGTATTAGCAGACTCATTTAAGAAAATGTTAGTGAGTATAGAGAAGGTATTTTTTTGATTTCGAAAAGCTAATTTTTGAATAAATAGAAGAAAGTGCACTTTTAAAAAAAAAAACTTTAACTTCTTGGTCACATTATATTAAAAGAAGGAAAAAAGACAGATCCACAAAAGATTAAGACTGGTTTGGAATGGCCAATTCCAAGAACAAAAAATGTCCGTCAGTTTTTAGGATTTTGCGCGTACTATACACGATTTATCAAAGGATTTTTGGATATTTCTAGACCTCTCCATAGTTTAACATTGAAAAATGGTTTTCAAAAAGTCAGGAAGCATTTCTTAAAATATAAGAGCGTTTTTACATCTCCTACCATTTTGGCTTTTCTTAGGTTAGATTGTGTGTTTGCCTTAAATACCATAGAGATATTAGACTAGAGTGCGTGAGTGCCTATACTAGCCTTAAGTGAGATTGTCTGCAGGTGAGAAAGAGGACGCTGCCAAGTTACCGTATTATTTCCTCTCTCTCGCCAGAGTTTATAGGTTAATTATCTGTGTACGAAGTGAAAGGAGCGAGGGGAGATTATACAAAAAATATATAGGTATAAAAAGAGAGCATCTACTGGTAAGACGTATGAAATTTTAAATTTTTGTTGGTATTGTAACTTCTTTTAGTGTCATGTCTTTTATTTACACTTTTCTCGTCCGTTAAATAGTGTATACAGATAAAATAAGAACACTTGTGTCTCCGTAAATGATGTTTATCATGATTATTGGTATCTGAGAGGTTAAGGTTATTTTTAAAAGAACACTTATAACTTTTTATAACTTTAAAACCCTGATCTTCAATGGGAAATGGGAGTAAAATGTGTAATGTGTAATGCAAAATAATTTTTAACGTTCATTGAATAGGTTTCCTCTGGACCAGCAGCTTAGGCAAAAATGGCTTATTTCCTTGGAAATATCGACTCAGATTAATTTCAAAACACTGTGTACGTGCAGTGATCACTTTTCTCCTGAATTTTTCTTGTATGCTGATGAACAAAGGAGTCATCCACGATTGTGTAGAGATGCTGTCCCCAAAGGTTTTAATAATGAAGAATACAGTGCTCGTATTATCAAAATTAGTGATTCAGAACATGTTATGGAAAACCGTGGGCAGATAAATGCATCATGTTCAGCTAGTGTGTCATCAGAACAGGGTATTGGGTTTGCTTTATCAGCGTTGCACTGTAATAATTTCTGTGATAAGTTTCTTGAAACAAGTAAAAGTACTTCACTTAGTTTGGCTCACGATTCATCTTCAGAAAAACATGGAGATCCTGTATATTTTATGTGTTTGGATAATACGAGTGCAAGTACGAAAGATTTGTCGAATGTTGATGTAGACTCAACTTGTGAGAACAAAAGCAGGAAAAGGTAAGAGTTGTTTTACATATATATACAAATACGTAATTAATTGCGATTTCTATACTGCAGAAAAAATGATTGCACGAATGATCTTGAATCAAAGAGATTGAGATTTATGTTTAGGTGCCAAACTGCTATTTTTTTTCACATGGTTCTTGGAAGAAATTCATCGATGTTGCTGCCAACTAAAGAGCAAAATTAAGTAATGCTTACAAATCTCTTTAACATAAAGATAAGCAACTCAGTAATTCACAGACAATAACTGAAGATTTAACCAACAAAGGAGATCACATGGCAACGGAATACTTGAAGGTTTAAGTCTTTTATCAAAAGCAATTTTAAATAATTTGTATCGTCAATACGGTGTCAATCTATTGACTTATGTATGTAATTGAAGGTGATACGTACATGCTATTTTTATACATACGTGATTGTTACACGTCTGTGAATGTGCGTGTGAAATTCTGTACAAATTCTACTTTTAAAAAAATCATGCCTATTGAGATTTTTGTTGCACCAGAAAAATGCATGTATATATAGAGATTCTTTAAAGTAGTGTATGTAGCTGATATCATTTTAAATATTATCACGTTTATTTTAATTTTTAAAACTCTGGTAATACACATTGCTATACTAAATTTGCTTATATACCACTTTTTTTATGGGATTTACCATCGCATGTAGTAGAATTAATTGAACGCATGAAAGAACGAGAACCAACTGCCCCGTTTTCTCTAAACCTAAAAAACTTCGTTAGAACACTTTATTCCCATTCCCCCGCAGGATATGAAGCTGTTCGAAAAAGTTTTTTTAAATGTTTACCTTCTCCTCAAACGAAGAAGAAGTGGGGTTGCTCGAGTGATTACAAACCTGGTATGTCTGAAGTGATGATTGATAACGTATCTAAAATAGTAAACGATAAGGCAACAAAAGGTAGGAGATTACTTTTTAATCTCACTTTCAATGAGATGAGCTTACAACACAAAGAGTGGGATAGACATCCTCATTCATGGACCGGAGTTGTAGATGCTGACTCACAACTACATTTAGAAGAAGAGAGTGGAGAAAGAAGAATCGCTTCGAAAGTCCTAATGTTTATGCTTGTAAGTGTAAATGGTAACTTTAAAGCATCTGTTGCGTATTATTATATAAGTTCCTTACGTGGTATTGAAAAATCAATTCTCTTGAAAGATCATGTGAAAACTGCATGTGAGGCCCCAGATGCAAATTTAAATTACCAAGACAAATAAAATTTGAGTCCAGTTTTCAAACATCCACGAAGTTTAGAGCTCGTTTTTATTTTTTATGATCCCTGTCATTGTTTAAAATTGTGCCGAAATAATTTAGCTACCAAAAGCCCTATAATTCATGAAAATAATTCTACGTCTTGGCATTTTATTGAAAAATTGAACGACACACAAAAAGAAGAAAAATTGCATTTGGCGTGTAAGATAAAAAATAGACATGTATATTATGAATCAGAGAAAATGAAAGTTTTTTTGGCGGCTCAAGTATTAAGTCGAAGTACTGCACTTACTTTACATTTTTGGAGTTCGATTTGAAAGACATCAGCTTCACACATGCGTCAGCCACGGCACGTTATTGTGAGATTATAAATAATATTTTCGACTTACTGAATGTTCGCAGCAAATTTTGTAAAACTTCCACACGGGTAGCAACCGCGGGTGACTTATTGAATAAGGTAAAAAAAAATCGATGAGTATATTTTGTACATAGAAAATCTCCAAATAATAGTAACAATCACCAAAAAAACGAGAAAACAAAAACTCTATGTACAGTAAGACATATTAAAAACGTGACTGACACTCTATCTGTCAGTACAGGGTTTGTTGGTTTTATAATTTCTTTAAAAAACGTTCGCAGTCTTGTTAAACATTTATTACGTATGAAAATGAGTGACTTTTTTTTGAGTTATAAAATCTGGCAAGATCATATTGAGATGTTCTTTTCTCTCATTAGGCGTATGAATGGTTACAATAATAATCCAAATACTGTACAATTCATGTCTGCATTCAATAAACTATTGAAAAATAAATTAATTATTGTTCTATCGCCATCAGCTAATTGTGCGCTTTTAGATAAAACCTTATTAATTAGTGAATATAATGATAAAGCAGTTGAATGTTTATCTACTACAAAATCGAATCCTGAATCATCTGCAACCAATATTAAAAAAATAAGCGAATGTGAATCTAGTACTGTGAGTAATGTAAATCAATAGTTATGGGACAAAAAAACCGTAGTGAAACCCAATGTTAGCACAAAAATCAGCAATAGCAATCTTTCGCCAGAAAAGATACATATTTTGTTACAAAATGATTTTAATCTCATCGAGCATGATTACACAAAAACGCCGATATGGCATTGTCGAGAGTATGTTGAGGAAATTGTAAAATATACAGCTGGATGTATAGTAAAAACTATTAGTAGCCAAATATATTGCTATAATTGTTTAGAATAACTGTCTGATTGTAAAAATGAATGTGCTCCCCGTTTAGTTGTCTTGAAAACATGGGGAGGCTAACGTTCTGCTTTTTCTGATTTTTATATTATTTGTAAAAATACCGAAAAAAGTATTAGACAAACACCTTGCTGAACCAGCATGAATGTAAATACTACATTACTCATAGCCACGCTTAAATCAATACCTAGTTATATATTTAATGATAAACATTTTTTGGAGCAAGAATCTCTTTTAAATCACCGAAATCAAATAATTATGCTTGTTATTTAAAAGTACATTGACTTACGTCTTAAACACAAAGGCATACTTGTAAATGATGAAAAGGAAAGAATACGTATGAGAAATAACAAGATTACCATTTTGAAGGGCCAATAATTTGTTGCACAGATTTACATTATATTATGATCACATTTCACGGTTATTTGTTAATGCTTCAAAAGTCTGTACTTAATTTACTTAATTTGTGTCTGTCTTCAATAAAATCGTCCACCAAAATATTTATTAAAAATGTTTTATCTTCCTTTTTCTTTAAGATACGTTGGTATTCATGTATTAACAAATACAATACTGTCTCTCGCGTTAGTGAATATTTTATACGTTCGTGAATGTAAACTGTAATTAAAGCTACAATAAAAAGAAGTGTATTACAGACCGTAATTGTTAATTAATGTTTACTAATAATTACAAATTTTTTATGAGCCAACTCATATAATCAACTTAAGTCATACGGAAGTAATCGGCAATTTACAGTTGCAATGTTAACCTATGTCTGAGCCTTATATGTACCAGTTAAACCTGTATATATATTTCTCGCTGCTCCTCCTCGTCCACTAAAATTAGCCAATGAACGCTGGTGAGAGAGAGGAAATTATACGGTAACTCGGCAGCATTCTCTCTCTTACCCAATGACTCACTCACTACTCTCCCGCGCACTCTAGCCTAATATCTTTATGTTAAATACCAACGTATCAGATCATGGCATAGGTTTTGCTTTGTCTCAGAATCTGAAAGGACGAAAAGGGTTATAGCCTATTATAGTCGAGTGTATAGTCCATCAGAAAAGAATTATTGCGTAACTTGTGGAGTTATTAGCGATTGTTAAGCCACTAAACCTTTTCGTTGTTACTTATACAGAGAGAAATTAGTAATTATAACAGATCATTCCACGTTAACTTGGTTGAAGGGTGTCTACCCTTAAAATCCTTAAAGCCTTAAAATATTCTTAATTTATAAACATGATCCTTATTTCTATTTCAAGAAAAGCGATGCATTTTTTATGAATATTTTAACATTAAAAATGTTTGTTAAATATTAAATTGATTTGTACTTCCACGCCAATTAACGTAGCAAAGTTCATAACATGATCTAAGAAAAAGGTAGAGGTGTGTTCTTACCGATGGAAAATGTCCACCAAACGCAGCAGTGGAACAAGCTTAAGCCCATCAGAAGGGTGCTAGCATTTGTATTACTGTATGATTACACCATGGCATTGCATCATGCATGGTTGATTGATAGTACTGAAATTCTACTGCCGGAGTATGCTGCAGTTGTACAGCGTGGTGTACTATGTTGTCACTTCTGACTTCTGTCAGTGTAACAATGCCGAGTGCCGGACTGCCAGCTGTGTTGGTACCTCAACGTAAACAAGTTACTATAGTTGCACTCGGGTTTTCATTTATTTTAAACGGACCTACTTATTGTTGCATCACTTGTATATGGTTATTGAATTTGCTGGCCTTATATGCTCCATCGTATAACTAGTGTAGATTACCCATAAAGAAAACAAGTTCAAGCAAGCGTACAACTTTCAAAACTAACAACAACAGCCTGTCGATTCTCATGCAAAAATCTACGTAAATACAGATAAGAACCAAATAAACAAAAAGTTTTGTTGGTATAGTTTGTAGTCTTGGTTGATTTACGAATAAGTGTTAAATTTACTCAAGTGTTAGTAATTTTATTTATCGTGCAGTAGAAAGACCTTTAGTGTTTTATTTATGTATGTTGGTGGTTGACTAGCCACATTTTTTTCTTTTTTTAATTATGCAAAAAAGACAAATATGATTAACTGATCTACTACTCTAACTAAAAAATACACATTCAGGAGTTAATTCGAAAAAAAAGTGCTGACAAGAATCCTTCCCATCATTTTCGCGAGAGAGATTACCGGATGAAAGATAAGATACTTTGTGTTTACGTTTTCTTTATTGTTTTTGTTTATCGAACAGTTTTTAATTCCTAAGGGTTAATTGATACATCCACCTATCACTAAAGTAAATTACTCAATAACATTGACGAATCAAGATTCTCGTTAGTTTTTGACGGTGTTCAATTTTCAGGTGATTTGATTGTTTAAATAATATAATTTTTTAGTATAATTTAAAAATTTTGTCATTCAAAAAATTCTTATAAATATTTAGTCACCCAACAGATTTTTATTTAGAGTCAAGCTAGCAATTATCTCTAACTACCAGAATGAAAGGAAAATGTCATTTTCAAATTGAATCGCTAGACAAAACACGTTATCCAAAATTTTTTTGGCTAAAAAAATGGAAAGTTGATACTAGAGCAGGCTGCAATATGCGTGCGTGTGAATTTTCACTTAGAACGATGGGAGTATCTGATTTAAGAGCACATGCAAAAGGAAAAAAACATCAAGGTAGTGCCATCGCTAAAAAAACTACGTAATCGCTTGCTTTGGATGAAACATATGGAACTGGTACAGCTGTCAATGAAAACAAGGACATAACTAAAAACTCAACTGATCAAGTGTCAAAAGCAAATCAAAATACTGTACATTCGACTACTTTTTCAGATTTATTTATAAAAGAACAAACGCTTGAGGCAGAAATAATTTGGACGCTCAACAGGATTTACACAGTCATCATTATGATATTTTTTTGCTATATCCGAAAGCTTCGCAGATCTGTTTCCTGATAGCAAAATAGTAAATAATTTTAACATGGGAAAAGACAAGCTTATCTACGTTGTGACTTACGGCCTTGGGCCTCACTTTTAAAAAAGAACTTGCAGATAAAGTCAAGAAATGTGAAGTTTATTCGGTTTCTTTTGATGAAAGCTTAAACAAAGTAGCTCAAAAAGGGTAGATAGATATTATTGTTCGTTTTTGGAAAGCGGATCAAGTAAGTACACGCTATTTAACTTCTTCGTTTTTGGGATATGCAACAGCAAAAGACTTATAAGTAGCTTTCACTACTGGAATAAAACAAAATGGACTTGGCATGAACAGAATAATTCACGTGTCTATGGACGGTCCAAATGTAAATTTGAAATTTATAAGTGACCTAAAAGTATACTTAAAAGACTCTCCTAATGAACCCGAAATTTTAGATATAGGTACTTGCTCTTTACACATAGTTAATGGAGCATACAAAACATCACATGACAAAATAAACTGCCAGCTACATAGCTTTTTAGCAGCACTGTATTAATTATTGAAAAAAGTTCTTGCTCGGCGAGCTGATTATACTTATTTTACAAATTAAACATTATTTCCATTAAAATTTCGATTAGTTCGCTGGTTAGAGAATTACAGCGTCATGAAAAGAGCTAAAACTATGATCCCTTAATTAAAAGTATTTATAACAGCTGTCAAACAAAAACCACTTCCTTTTAATGATTGTAAAATTATTGTTGAATTTACGCAAGATAAATTATTAGAAACAAAACTTAGTTTCATGATAACTATCTCTTCCGAGTTAAAAATTTTTTAAAGGTCGTGTTACGTCGCGATACGTATTTTAAGGCCAAGGATTTCGCCTTCTAGCCTGGGATCGATAGCGTGAAGACAGGGGACACTTACGACTTAGGCCGAATCCGCCAGCTCGCGTTCGGTCCTAACTGGGACTAATCCGTCAGCACACGGGGATCTGAAGATTTCGTCTACCCAATCCTAACCGTATGCGATCGTCCGATAATGCGCGGTTCACTCTAGATTCACGTCAGTGGCTTACGGGGGCTACGGAGTTCATCGTAGTCCCGATGGCTGCGATCTTTGAGCGTCTGGAAGAGACGTTAAAATTCCGTTCGCGCCAGCTAACGTAACGTTAGCGATGTCGCCCGGACCAGTGGTGGTTTGTCCAGCTGCGCGCGAGAGTCAGTATCACACTCTGAAACCTCGTGCGCAACGATTCGGCTAAAAGAAAAATAAAATATATAATTTGACGACTTACTTTTTATTGACTTGAATTAGGTGAAACTTGTGCACTGGGAGCAGGGCTCTTGTTCTCTAGCATAAACACTAGAGGTAGGAACCCGATGGGAACTGCTTTTCTTTCCTGTACGGGCCGCTTTTATACACAATTTTTACGCGCTAAAGAGGGTTCGGCGTGAGAAGATTGGAGGTTCCTAATGACTTATGGTCAAATAGGATTGAGCTGAATGTTTATGAGCCAATCGTACGGTACACACGCAGGCTGCTTCTCCCGCGTCCAGCTCTTATCGCGTCAGAAAGAGGGAAAGAAGTTTTGGTATTACTTATTTCTTTCCGTCTTTCTTTACACAGGTAAAAAAATTGTAATACTCGCTAATTATCCTATTTTGCTCAATCAATTGGTTTGATATCATTGCCCTTATAATTATCTCGGCGAATAAAGCTAGTACCTATTTGAATGGTGAAAATCGACCTATCCAGTGAAAGATTGCTGGAGGGCATGTAACGGCTGTGGCTTATTCCTCGATTTTATTGCTAATCCTTATTGTCAATGTATTGAGCGCATCGTTGCCAGGGTATGAAGTATCATTAAGTAGCGTGCACCGTTTTTGCATAAGGTTACTGGATTGCACAATATGTTGCTGCTTTGTTCGGTTGTTATTTCTGTGGCCACGCTTAAATGCTGCGGTGCGCGTGTGCTATGAATGTTTAATGATGTTTGCGCATGTCAACTGCCTTAAATATTTAATGAACTAGTTATTTTGAAAATTGATATCGTGCACTGCTATTCGACGTTACAGTTGTATCAGAGTGGTGTACCCTTATTATCTTTTATGTTTAATGATTTTCATGATATGATGAAATCTTTGGTATCTCGAATCGTTGTTTGAAGAGTCTTAGACCAAGCTACTGTTAAAAAATTGATAAGTACCGACTTAAATGATGAAAACAATTGAATTACAGCGAAAGCTTTTGATATTGGATTTGCAGCTGGAGTTGCATTAAAAAAAGAGAAAAAAAAATATTAAAGAAAACGATATTCTAAGGTTTAAACAAGTCTGTCGTTTATTTATAATTCACGTTTGCAAAAAATTAATGCTCACAAGTCCTCTTAAATTCAAACTTGTTGAGGAAGTCAGCTGTTTAAATCGAATCATTATGTTGGAAGAAAAAACTTTTGAAACAAGATTAAGGGCTACTTTAGAAATATTAGTCGATGAAAATTGGATGAATGCGCTTGATGCTGATTTCGTAAAAAGATAATTTTGTACGTTAGTAGCTAAAGACAATGTTCAAATAAAGTTAAAGAATTTTGATAGAAAACGTCATCGATTAGACATGTTTTTACTGGACATATGTATTCTAGAAAAATCATCAGATAAACTTCAAAATTGTTTAAAAAATATTTTTATTTTGTTTCACGGGAATTGAAGCGTTGAACGAAGTTATTCTGATAATAGTGAGTTTTTGGTCGAGAATCTGACGGAAAACAGTTTGCTAGCACAAAGGTGTATATATAATGCTATTGAAAGTGCCGAAGGCGTCAAGAATATTAACATAACTGACAAAATGATATTAGATTACAAAATCTCATTATCAAAACGAAAAGATGCTTTAAAAAAAAGAGAAGACGAAGAAACGAAGAAAAATTTTGAACTGGCACAAGCCAAAGAAAAACTAGAATCAATTAAATTAAAGAAGTTGGAAGTTGCGAGATTGGCAAAAGAAGAAACAAAAAATTTTGAATTCAAAGATAAAAAACTGAAAAAAGTATTAAAATCAACCAAAAAAAATTAAGTTTATTAAAAATATGATTATTTTTCGATAAAATTTCATTTTAAATGTATGAAACATCTATTATTCCAATGTATAATAAATTTCATTATTATTTTGTAAAAATCACCGTACAAAAAGTTTTATTCATAATTTTATCCTTAAAAAATTATATTTATATTCTTAAATATCCTAAAAATAGCCTTAAAATTTTTTTCCTCAGTATGATAAACACCCTGTGGTTGTTATCGTTTAAAGAGTTGGATGACCAGCTAACTAGATGTATTAGATTCTTAGGTCAGTACAAGTTCAAGATTTTTTACGGGAGAGGAACAATTCACGAAAACGCAGATGAATTATCCTAACGACCATGTGAAGATAAATCCTGCAAGTACTGCTATCTGGTTGAAGAAATCTGGTTTAAGGCTAAGGCAAAAACCATTGATCAAATCGCTGTTGCTGAAGAAACAGGATTAGACGAGCAAAAATTTCAGATGGCAGACAAGTCAATAAGAATCATTAGTGACAGTAAGAGAACTAACACTCAACCAGATTGGCGGCAAATTACATCGAAAGACGAATTCACGGAAGTATATTATAGTCAATGGGACTCATTCGCTATGAAGGATAGAGTTTTATGTAAAGAATGGATTTCAGCAAACTTGAAGACCAAGACTCTAAAATTAGTTGTTCCAAGAAAGAAGATGGATAAAGTTCTACGAGACGCACACAATTCACTAATAAGAGGACACTATTATAAGTAGCAGGCAATGTACTTGGAGAGCAGTCAAACACATTTAGCATAGTGAGTATTATAAAAGGCAAGGTGAACTTCAACATATCCTAAATCAAACCATCCACACCATATGCATTGTACTTAGAACGACTAAGGGGCCATACCTAAATTATGTAAGTCTTGTCAAGGGAGGAGAGGTTTTCTTATTTTCTTAAACATACCTTACATAAAGGAGAGGGATATTGTTCAGATAATTACGTGAGATTATTTAGCCACGAACTTATTTTTCTAATGAAAAATTTTTTTCAAAGTAATTAAAATTTCGCCTTACAAATCAATGCTCATTTTTTTGTAGTGGTAAACATTTTTTAATGGTTTGACAATTTTTTTAAAGAAGTTTATTATTACTACTATACAATTTTTCAATGAACAATAAATTGATTCTATATATATTTAAGGAACTAAATATGAATATATTTAATGTTTATGAGTATTTTTCAAGAGTTAAAAATTAAACACCAGACATAATATAATTGTATAAATGAAATGTAATGCGCCACAAGGAACGAAAAAACGGCATTCCCCAGGGTGCACGGAGGAATATTATCTTTATAAATCACCGTTTTTCAAAAAAACTTGCGCAATTTTTGGTGAAAACTACGGAGCCCTATCAATTCGCATGCCTATAAAGTATGATGAGAGACATACACATTTTGAGTGCACGTAAAGAACATGTATATACGATGCACGGGGACAGTGATCCTGCGAGCTTACATTCGAAATCTCGGTATACACCACCAGATGTCCCTCAAGGCTTTATGTCGACGTATATTATAAATAATAACAAAGATTGGATTGGCGTGGTAAAATATTGATTATTTACGTCAAAAAATTACTTCGTGGAAAAATTATCATAAACAATTATTATAAATCATCAATATTTTTTAATCAAAAAAAGTTACGATTGTATATGATTAATTTCTCAAGATAATGAGAGGTTTTGGATCAAAATCGGAAATCAATTATAGAAGTTAACAAGCGTTATTACGTAGATTTTTTTAAATGCCTATATTCTTATAAATAATTCAGCGATTTGTTTAAAAAAAATTTTTTCTTGATTTAGCCTCAATATATGTTTATAATGTATTAGTAATGTAATTGTTAAGTATTTAGAAGACTTGATAAAAAATTTTGTTCGTAACGTACACTCTAGCGTAAAGCAGTGTCCTATACAACCTTAATGGTATCATAAAGTATAAGCCAGTTATTTTGTCTCACGGTAAATTAGTAATTTTCCTTGTTTATCAACCTCCATTTACTTATTTGACATCCAGCAATTACCAGTCTAAGTTGTACAACTTTCATGGTATCCTACATCAGCACTGCTTGGCTTATTGAGACTACAAATACGATATAAAATTCAATGATCATTGAAAATTTCAAAAGAATACTCAACAGTTTGGGCTCAGGATCATAATTCAAGTGTATAAATGCGTAATAATGTGCAGTGTTTTAAGTCGTTAATAAATAACTGGGATCTAATGCAGCGTTTTGCATTCCTGGCAAATGAAAATTATTCCATGAATTTACATTATGCTGATTTTTTTATAACTTCAGAGATTTCTGCCGATTAATTAATCGCTAGTGATAAGTTTTATGATGCCCATGCTATTTATTTAGATACTTCTACTTCTGCCTCCCTCGTGAAAGATCTGCAAATTTAAATTGTAACAGGGGTGACAATATAAGAGTGTGTAATCATCTTCAGCAAGTTAATGGGTTATATTAATAAGTCAGGCATTTTAGTTTGAAGACAAAATAAGTATTTTTTATAAGATGATACACAAAAACATTTTCTGCTGTGTATCACTTAGTACCCAAGCCATGACTTTTGCATTAATTGACAAAGCCCCTAAACTTGCAGACCCATGTTGTAGAACTAAGAATATTTAAAATGCCAGAAGGATCTTAGCTTTAAATACATATTTTCGATTTTTAATAAAAAATATGCTTAACTGAATAAAGTAGTGCTCAAATTATAATATCCCAGGTTGCTAACTTTACTTACTATCACTAATCATACAAGCGTTATAATTTAGAATCTTTTTATACATAGTTTAAGATGGAGAGATCGTAATACTGTGCATTGTCAGCCAAAGTTAGAAACTCTTAGCCAAAGTTAGATGTCTCTTGAGTCAATACTAACAGTAATGCTACTGTAAAAAAATTCTGCAAATTTTTATCTGACAAAAAAACTATAAATTTTTAGATAGTACGTTGTTATACAACAGGGTAGCGAAAAATTCTAAGAGCAGAGTGAACCTTTTTGCTAAAAACATTAGTACAAAATCTAACCGTTCCCCGTATCATTAAATATGTACAGATTTTTTCCTCATCTGCCTTATATTTATACACTCTACATGTATCTTGCAGTGACATTGTCTCACTGTTAAGTACTATTGATGATGATACTAATTCTTCTACAAACGTATTACAATAACAATTGGACATTTCTTAGCTTACAGTTATTAGACACTCGAACAACTTGAAATCAATTGGATTAAATTTGGTAAAACTAATGAAAATATTAACAAGTTAGTGTCAAAAACTTCTTATATTTTAGTTAGTTTTAATACAGACAGTTAAGTTTTTTCATACTTGAAAATCAGTAGGAATAAATTTTGTATGGCCCTGAATGTACTATTAAATTTTTATGCAAAAATATTCATTTAAATGAAAAATCTTAATTGTTTCTAAAAAAAATATTAAATATTTAATGGTGTTAAAAAAAGTTGCTGGAAAAAAAAAATAATTGATAAGAGGCTTGTTTTTCTTAAAACCTACATTGATGATGCTGTCAGCATAGTCATTTTTTATTTTAAGACCTTAATAGTCTAAATGGCCTCCAAAAAATTTGCACTTTTTAAAGGTTTGGTTTTCTTGTTAACTAATGGCTGTAGTGTTATAGGGTATTTACAGATACGTAGTAAGTAATTTTATACAAGTTCAAAAAAAGAAGCTTTAGTATACGTAGATACTACGATGATTTTTTATAATTTTATAACTTTATAATTATTTTTTATTTTAAAAAATTCACCATTTTTTTATTAATAATTATGAATATAAATAATGGGTATACATTGTTTAATACTTTTATTTTGTCAATTCATCAGTTATGATTTCAAAACTGCTGTCGAAACAAATACACTCTTATCAAAAAGCGATGACTGTTTAAGACGGAAGTGAATAATAGATGAAAAAAATAGATTATCAAACGTCTAGGGTGAGCAACAATCAGAAAGCCGATCCAGGTATTATAATTTGTAGAAAATAAAATATGTGCCTTCATCATTTCTTATTCAATTTTTTTTTTTAATCTTGGGTAGTGCAAGAATGTAGTAATAAGTGGCGTGATCAAGTTACTAAGTTATTTAAAACTTAAATGTTATGAGCAAATTATTATTAAGAATATTGGAATAAAATGTTTTTAAAGTGAGAACTTTATTTTGCACGCTTAGTTGGGGACCTATTACGTTGAATATACGTCCGTACGTCGGAACAGCGCTCAAGGGGAAACAGCACGGCAAAAAAGGAGAAGAGGTGCAGATAGGCGCGGACGTATAGCCGCTGCCTCTCTCGCTCTCTCCCTCCTCTGTTTCTGTCTTTACGTATCTGCAACTGTGCGTGCGTCACTGACAGTCGAGTCCCATCATCTGCCTTCAGATTCGGCTACATATATATCGTTTTTTTTATTATTGTTCATCATCGCCCGTAGGCTCAAGGAAGCAATAGTGCCAGAAAATAAAGAAAAGTAACATAAATAATGTAATAGTGAGAAGTGGAAGTGAAATAATAGAATTAAAACTGATAAGATAACTAATAAATAAAGTGGAGATACTGAAACACGTAGGGGTGTAAATAAAAAGTTCGCGTGATGAGCATAGTGTGCAGAGTAGACCTGAGAAACTAAGTAAACTAAAACTGACACCGTAAAAGAAAGTGAAACAGATCAACGAATAATGAATAAGAAAAAGTGAAAATTAAATAGGATTTATTATTTAAATAAGGAATCAGAGGTTAGAAAAGAAAGTGAAAAAAAAGAAGCGCAAAGTAAAAGTGAATAAAACAGGCGTAGGCTCATCGGCAGTAGAAATATCTTTACGTGTATAATGGTAGGTAATAAAACGATAATTTTTTTAAAAAATGCAAAAAAAGCAAAAAATGTGTATGATAAAAACCCTTTGAAGTACACATGATAGATAAGACAGCTTTCTTTATTTGCCAACTATTGATAAAGTAGGAAAAAAATTATTCAGCGATGAAGAAGATTTTTTAAATCATCAACGGTTGAAAGCTAGCAAGGAAGAATTCTAATTTAACTGTTAAAAGACCTACTAAGATGACTGGAAAAATAAGCACAAATGTAAATACAAGAAGCAACACCAACACAAATAGGAAGTAAAAGGAGAAGACTACTTTAAACTTCAAGAGATAAAATGAAAAAAAAGGATAACAAAAAAGAAAATGATGGACTGAGTAAAACAAAACGAAAAACTAAGTAGACTGTTTGAAATATTATTTAGAATAGAAAAAACAGACAATGACAAGAATTTCAATGGATAATAGAGGGACAAAAGTAGGTGGAAAGGGAGAAAATTATAAAATTAAAATGGAAAAAAGAGAAAAACTGAAAAAGAAATTAAACAATTCAATGAAAAGTAGTAGTGATTAAAAAAAAGTAAAATGAAGGTATTGGTAGTAGAACTAGGAATTCCGAAAATACAGAATAACAGTATAAATAATACGGAGGAACTGGAAAAAGAACTGTGTATAAAAAATGACTCAACGCAAAAAAAAAATGGAATTGAAAGGATGATACTCAATTGTTAGCTTCTTGAGTGGGTACACATTTTTATAGATGATTCGTAGTATAGATTTGTAAGAGACGATCACGAAAAAGTCGGGATAGAAAAGAGACTTTCTTAGTGTTTAAATACGAGTGCTTGTATGCAAATCGTCTCGGTAAAGAACTTTGTAGATACTTAAGGTGGTTGACTACCTCTCTACGACAGAGAGGTCCAACTTTGTGCCTTTTTTAGATTGAAAAGGCGTGCCAATGTCCCGTAGTTTAATACTGAGTATTATATACACTACGAATTATCGATTCATAACTTTTTTTGTACGCACCTAATCGACGTGATTGTTTAACTTTATTATTAGGTAGATATTAATTTACCGTCGACTATAGTTTTGTCTAAATCTGACTGTTAATTGTATTAAAATTTTTGATTATAAGAGCTGCTTTTGACGATTTCCCATGAAAACGTGTGTAAAATTCACAAAATTTGTTTCATCAATTTCTCATTTCATAAGCACCCAGAGTTGTTGAAACTCTGCATACATTTTTTTTATACATTCTTGAAGCTCTGTAAAAATTTTAGTTGAAAACTGACTTTCAATTACTTAAGTTAGTCAATCTCTTTCAGTATAATACTGATTTCTCTGTTTCTAAAGTACATTACTTAGTCCCCCAAGGGTACCTCGATCCAGTAGTTAATATTCTTCGTGTCGATGTTATTTAAATATGCTGTAAAAATTGTTTATCCAGCTTAGAAAAGAGGTAGGCGTTGAAACTATGAACGGAAAGACGTATTTAATGATACGACCCTGAAAGCTGTCGTTGCATCATCCATTCTATTACCCAAAATAAACAAATAATAAATGCACTTTTTAATTAGGAATCAACTTTTACGTTTGTTCAATTCCACGAATAATTTAATAACATCAAAAGAATAAGTCTTTACTGCGAAATAGTCAGAGTTTTATTCATACTAATTAAAATTCACTAGATTCTGGGAGAGTCACAGAATAAGGACGGTAAGAGCTAGCGTACGATCTTAACTACTCACTATCAAGTCTTTCCTGAGACTGCCATACTCTATGACGCAAGCTTGCCTGCTTACTTTCCTCTTTTGAGCCACCTAATTCATTGTAATTGCGTGATATCTAATTACATGTATGAGTAATTTCATGCGTATACAATAATCGTAAACTGTCAATAGGAAAAAATATCAGGCGGAAGAAAATTTGGATTGAAACCAAGGTGTGAAGTCTCAGAACCACCAAAAAAACAAAGCTACTTCTCAGTTCACCAATAATCTCGTGTATCATACTACTTAATACCATGATTATAAGTATAACCAGCAGCGCACAACTCAGACGCATTATCACTAACCCTGTTTTTACGCCCTTTGCCACTATCATAAATGTAATATAAATTTTTAATTATAGGCAACTACTATTGCATATCGAGTCTTAGAATTTGAAAGTGGCTATATTTTTAAATAATATTATAGTTTGAACTATCTGAATCAGCACTTAACTAATTGTATGGCTTTTCAATTGGAGTTTTTTTGATAATCTTCTGAGACATAAGCTTTTATATCTATTGTTATATAGGTAATGTTGTCATAAAATTATCATGAAACATTCTTTGCATGTTTATATTGATATCCTAAGCGAGTTATAATTTTAACCTCTTTTCTATAAAGATTATAGCCAAAATAAAATAAAATTTTAAGGTTATCATAGCATATCAATTAATCTATTTTTATTTGTGGACCTCAATGTCTTTTTTTTATCGCAACCTATAATAATTTTTGTTTTTTTGGTTTTTTTTTACAACTTTTTAGCATTAGCTTTGAGTTACACTGCAGTTATATGTTATGCGCAATCACATTCATAAATCTGGCAGACAAAACAATAATAAAATTTACTATAAATGAAAGATAATACAAATTATGAATTAAGTGCCTACTCAGATTCACTGAGAGAGAGAGAGAGAGAGAGAGAGAGAGATATTGATTGATGTATTGTAAGTGGGCTACAGGAAAGATGTCCTATCTGGCCAATTACATACTTACAGATAAGTAAGGAGTTGCAGAATGAATTATAAAATATGTGTAAATACAATATGTGAGTTTTTGTAGTCACTTGGTTTTCTCCATACCTACGGTGAGCAGCCAAGCAGCATCAAAAGTACAGAGTTAACGAAAGTAAGTGGGTAGTTGCGCTGCATCAACTAATGCGTGCTCGGTCTGATTGAAGGGCACATTTATGCCAGTCTTCCCGGTCGAAATAGTTCATTGAGCACAAATTCCTAGTATTCGTTTAGTTTAGCAGTCAAGAATGCTGGTTTTGGGAGACTATTGAGAAGAAGAGACGATGTAATGTTAAAGGAGTTTTTCAGGACTTGAGCACGATAGTTTTGGATGTAGAAAATTTCTTTGGGTCATCTGGAAGATTTGCGACGGTCAATGTTAGAGGGCCAAATAAAAGATTGGCAAAGGTTTTAGGGTTACGTTGAGCGATAATGCCATTTACTCGTGAGGAAACTCAATATTAATGTCTAAGTTTGGGCGTGAGACATTAGAGTTCAAAGCGTTGTCGCGTGACGTAAGCATCAAAGGGTATGTTGTCAAAAACATATCTGACACATGCGTTGAGGAGCCAGTGTAGTCAGAGTTCGCACTTGAAGTTGGCGCCATGGTAGACCACTGACACATAGTCAAATTGGGGAAGTACCAAGCTTTCAATCAGGTGCTTACGCAAATCACATGTGAGAACATGTCAATGATGTCGAAAAAGTTAAGAGACCGGTAGACCTGAGCAGAGATGTAATAAACGTATGCTGTTCAAAACACGTCATGCGACAGCCACACTCCTAAGCTTTTGACTTTGGTTTGAAAGTTTATTTGGTGGTCAAGTATCTGTATTTTGGGCAGTGAGTTCCTATGTAGTCTGGAGACGAAAGTATGGCTCTCCATAGTAATGGCCTAAATTTTCCCTGGTTATATCACCAACTCATTCAGATCGGCACAGATTTCAATACTAGAAACATCGTTGTTAACTTTGTTTACACCTTCGACTAGGCATCCACAGGACAGTGTCAGGTAGATCTGGAGATCATTTGCAAAAAGCGTACGCTTGCAGTGTTGTAAGACCGACGGTAGGTCATTGATAAAAATATAAGAAAAGTTTGGACCGAGGACACTGCCCTGTGGTACACCACAAGGGACCCAAGTCCAACTTGAGATGTTGTTAGTTCCAAGTATGGTGGCTTGTCTTCTTCCCAAGAGGTAAGAGTAAAACCAGCGAAGAGTTTTATCGTTGCAGCCAAGCCTGCACAGCTTTAACGGAGTGGTTAACAAGATCAAAAGCTTTCGAGAAGTCGAATAGCCCTAGCACTGGACAGCATCCCGAACCTATGCCTAGTCGCACTTCCTCTAGGAGGCCCTGAAAATCAGTTTTTGTACTATGACTCTTTCTAAAGCCTGCTTGGTGGGGGTTAATTAGATTGTTTGTTTCTATAAAATTGGTTAGTTGAGTATCGACACATTTCTCCACGACCTTCGAGAGTTCTGAGAGCTGTGCTACTATGCGTGTATGAGCAGAAGATGAAGGACCTTTTATTTGCTGATAGGTCGAATTATAGCAAACTTCCAAGGTGTGGGATACTACGAGGTTTCAAAGGAGTAATTTACAAGCACTTTAATGTAGTGAGCTATATGAGGTAATAGCAAGTTGATCATGGCCACTGAGATACCATACAGTCCAGCTGATTTCGATCTGTCAGTGAAGACAAGCAATCATTTAGTTCCTCCAAAGAGAGAGAGAGAGAGAGAGAGAGAGAGAGAGAGAGAGACAGATAGAGCGTAATACAGCAAGCACTCGATGCGAAATCGTACCTCGGATGTAACAGGGGCCTTATTAAAGTCACACTACAGCCACGTTATGATTTCCGTACATAAGCAGATATATCCATACATATTTCTTCCTGTACTGTATAGTTGTACTGTGTGGGGCAGTCAGTTTCCTTCCATATGCTCCCCCACGAACCCCCATGTATCCCCAACCAAATATGTGCCACTCCCCTAGCAAATACTCACTTGGTATTTTTGAAAGAGCAATAAAAAAAATGAGTAAAATATTTCTATAGTACATAGTTATGTTGTATGGGGTGGTCAGTTTTCTCCCCCACGATTTCTCACACTACTCTACGAGTTCTTAGTTGCTTTCCCACAAAACAAAAGGAAGTTCTTCTCTCCTACCTTCCGTCCCTTAACCACCAAAAAATTTATTCCATTCCTCTACTACGTTTCCCGGATCATGATTTTGAAAGAGCAATACAAAAATATGTTGGGTGAAACTAACATATTTAATATAAATTACTATACATAGAAAATTTTAAACTACCCAAGAAGTACTACTTTTTGCCTTTAGGTTATTTGGTTTTTGAAATTCATGAAACATTTCTCGTACATTTACGAAATTCATGAATTAATCTGAATAATTAGGATTTACATTTTTAAATTGTCCACGAAGTATAACTGATTTATAGATTTACAATAAAAGTGTACTTTATGTTACTCTGATAATATTAAAAAATATCATATTTTTATTTCATGTGACACCAGCAAATAAATTCTTTCTATTGGTACCACCGTAACATGAGAGAATAATTGTTCGATAATGTTCGTACCTCACTGTTTCACTGACCCAATACCTTTCATGCAATAAATATTATTACATTGTTTTAAATGACTTTTTAACTTAATTCCTTTACCTTTACAACTTTCTCTCTTTTCTTATCTCACCCAGTCTCTCTTTCTTTATATCTACTCTACTATCTGGTATAACTATTCTACTAATTAGAGGCATTAAAAACAATCTTTTAAAGGCAAAAGATAAAATGTAACTTGTATCGTTTACGTGCAATGATGAATGTAGTAGTGTGCAACGGCCAGTGATTATTTTGTCTTTCGTTCCTTTCTATTACTGTTGGATTTGGAGTCAATATTTTTAAAACAACATAGTTCGTTTGCAATAGTAGCACAATTAACTTTGTTTATCTGCTATAATCACGAGTATGTATGTCTATATATATTTGCTCCTTTTGTTAAAGTTATAAAAATTGGACAGTAAAAAGATAAAAATAATAAACAAGCTTAATTATTTTCATTCCGTAAAATTTCGTTGTTTACAGTAAAGACCTCTTCCTGCACTCATAACAAGTACCTAATGTTCACAAAAAAATATTATTCGTATGAAATTTTGATTACTTATTTTGCTTTCTATTTTTTCTTAAAGATGATGACAAGTGTATTAATTTTATCATTTATATAACATCCACAACTCTCACTTGAAAAATTGTTAAAATCAGAATAAGTACCTAAGATGTATGACAACCACTAACTTAGTTTTTGAAAAGATGAGTCAATTTTTTTTTTGATAATGTCTGGATTTGCAGGAATTTTTATTTAAAGGAAGCCAATACTTGATCTGTTCATTGGTAAAGTCATGAGGTTTAAAAAGATTAGTACAGTTAAATAAATAGTCAATGAAAGGGATTCTTTTATCAAACCTGACAATTGCCAAGATGAACTGGAGATCATGGCTAAGCCTAATAAATAATTAGCCAGTAGAATGAATCATCGAGTAGTTTAAGAGTAACTTTAGAAAATAGCCTTTACAGAAAACTTGCATACTATAGAAAAGAGAAGGGAAATTTCAGATGAAAGGAACACTACAGTACGGAATTTTAGATGGGTCAAAACCTTAATATTAGTTTACGAGTAATCTATTTCAATGGAATAGTATTGTATCGCTTGCATGTAGTAGAAAGTATCCAAATTTATTGTTTGGACGATCTTAGCGGCGTAATACCATTAAAGAATTAAACAAAGAGACATATAAGATATTTTGACTTTAAAAGTACTGACTTTCTGCAGAAATGTATAGATACATAAAACAAAGATAAGAAAAAACCATTCACAGATACGTGAGCAGTGAAATAAAAATCACTTAACCAAACCTAAATCAGAGTTCTTAGATTTTTAATTAACACATTTTATTCACACTACATTGTACTGTTGACAGTAGAAAGAATTTTTTTCAGAATCAACATTTCTTCAGTTAATCAGAAATAGGTTATCATAAATTACTGAATATGAGTGTAGTCAGTAGTTTCGAATCCTTGTTTTTTTAAAGCTTAAAAAAACTTATTTTATTCTATTTGGCGGTACAAGATTTAGGCATTTACTCATAAGTGACTTATCTATACTTCAAAAAATGTGTTTTTTAACATATATTAATTTTAATTTCTAAATGCTATACCAGGGTGACAATGTATGTGCTCATAAAACATATAACATTTTTTATGCTAAAGGGACTATAAAATTTGTAGCAGAAATGTTAAAAAAAAAAAGTTTAATAATAATGAACTGAGTACATAAACATCATAAATAACATAGTTTTTTATTCAGGTTACTTTACCTGCATCAGCACAGCTGGTCCAAGATACTTATCACTATTCCACCAATACGAAGGACACGAGGTACTACAGCATGCACATAATATGCATTCATATAAGCCATCCTGAAACAATTTGCTAAAATTATTAAAAATACCAAATTAATTTTTAAATCAAAAGAAACTTTTTAAGTAACAGGGAACTTGATAGTTAAGGTTACAAGAGACTAAATGATTATATAAGTCTATAACATACTAAGAAAAATAAAATTTGAGAAATAGGGCAATCTTTTATAAACCTAACATCTCTTGACCGGTACATTTTTTATTTACTTAAAAATGCTTCTAAGTTTGATACAAAAAGAAAAAAGGTAAGCATTCGAACATTTTTAATTTTTCTCATTTTTTTGAAAAAAAAAATGGTTAGAAATTTACAAATTCGGCTAAGAATTTTTTTTTTTTTTTTTTTAATTTTTACTCCCGTTTTTTCAGGAGTTTTTTAAATTTACAGGTCAAAAATTGATCTTTAACGAAAAAAAAAAAAAAAAAAAAAAAAAAAACCAGTAAATAAATTTTAATGGTTGTAAACAAATCAAATGGATGAATTAATATTAATGTTTAACAATTGTCCGATCTTCGTAATAAGTTTCAAAATTTTTATCACACATTGCATCGGAATGCTTTTTAAGTCGATAGAGAAATAATAATCATTACTGTAAAAAGATATTTAATTTATCTATAATAGCAGAGTTCCCTTACATCCATGTGAGGATCAGATTGCGCATTAGATTTTCCCATCTCATATCGTTCTCCTCTATGATGAATGATCATTTCACATATTAAATTGAATAATCTTATTTATTTGGAAGGAAAACTTGACACGAAATTAAAACTAGAAACAAGTTTCAAAAAAGGAATAAAAACTATTGTTAAAGTGTGAATTACTTAATAGAAATTTCACCACCTACTTACTAGTTGAGAATACGTCCTTGAGTACTGTGCTAAACAATATCAATATACAGTCGCAAAATATTTTCACCCTATATTCAAGAATTTTTATAAAATTTTTTTTCATGAAAGAAAAACTCCTTTCCATATAATTCTTCAGGAAACACTAAATTATTAGGACGTCAGCGCAACATATTCTTTAGGCCTCAGGTTGCACTTAACAGCCCGATATCTGCAACGATTGCATAATCGCAGAGCAAGCAAACAGTGAGAAATTGGTAGCGAAGTATCCCCTCTTATTTTATCGTGGTTCATCGCTACCCTTGCTGCCTCGAGCAAGGATACACAACTGCCTTTAAGCAAATGTATCGAGGTTCTTAGCCGTTTCGGAGCAGCCTACATACTACAACTTCTGTCCCCAACAGTAGTGAACACTATAGAGTTTGAAAGTTTAGGCCAGTGGCAGAGCCCCTGGTATTACAATAATTAATAATAATAATAATATTACGGTGTTTGTTGAACGTGCCGTTCTGCTCCCAATTGTTTCCATGATTTCTTGAGGTTTTGTGCATAAGCACACGATCAGTAAGAGCTAATTTAGGAGTGAGAATAAAAACTCCAAAGTCAGGTGTTAGTTTGAGCAACGTTTCGTTGGTCTTAACGCCAACCTCATCAGGCTCACTTTATTAACATAAAAAACACAACAAATTTCATTAATTACATTGCAGGGCCAATGTTTACAAATATCTACATTAATGCAATATTAATTATAAGTAAGTAGTCACAAATAAAATAGTAATGTAAATAATTTTAAAAAATTAAACAATTACTCACGTCTATATCGTTCAGACGATCGTTACAGACTGTTAGGCGCCTCGAACGAATAACGTAAATGTCAAACATGTATTTATTTACGCATATACATATAAACAGTAAATGTACGTTTCTTACGAATGTAGATAACAGCAGTACATCACTACATTGTATTATTTAGAAAGATTACTTATAAAATCTTTATATATGTTATTGAGAAATAAGGTATCTTCTTTCTTATTAATAGTGTGCTTAGTAAAGTGTATGTATAGCATTTCAGATATTAATCTTTTTTGTTTATTAGGTTCACGGTCTAGAATCTTTGTTTGAGAAAAATTAAAATTATGGTTGAATTTTTTCATGTGTGAAGCGACAACAAGTTCATCTTTCTTGGTACTCTTATGTTCATACAGGCGTTTTTTCAATGCTCTCTTTGTTTCACCTACATATGATGCAGAGCAAGAATCACATGCAAAATGATACACAACATTGGTTTGATCGAGCCTATCAATCTTGTCTTTTCCAAGAATGATAACACTGTCCAATTTATTTTGAATAATAGGGTAAATTTGTATATTTAATTTTTTCAAAATTTTTGAACAAAATTTAAAGAATAATGGGTTATATGGAATAGAAATTTTTATTTTATCACGTAGATTGTCATTTAGTAAGTTGTTATTATCATTATTAGTATTTTTTATTTGGTGAAGTCTTTTCTTGATATATTTTTGTATGAAAAGTTCAGTATAATCATTATCACGTAAAATTCTTTTTGCCATGAGAATATTCTTCCTGTGGTATAATTTATCAGACAAAAGAATAGCTCGATCAACCAAACTGTACACTGCATTGACTTTTAAAGATCGGGGGTGGTTAGAATTGAAATTAATTAATCTATTCGATGAAATTGGCTTGACGTACCAATTCGTGATTATTTTTAAGTTTTTATGTGTAATTGTTATGTCTAAGAAATTTATACAATTGTTTTTCTCTACTTCGCAGGTGAATTTTAAGTGATTGTCCTGTTTGTTAAAAATCTGTAAAAATAATTGTGCCTGATTTCTCTATTTCTCTATTTCTCTATTTACCAATATTTCGTTAGAATCAGTCATAAATAGTTTGGAAAAAAGATACATGCAAATCCACAGATTATCAAAAATTCCTTTTCATGAAATTGTAGAATGCACAAAATTTTTGTTCAATAATGTTTACTTCACCTTTCATAAAAAATTTTATAAACAGATTTTTGGTAGCCCTATGGGCTCTCCTGTCTCTCCACTATTCGCTGACTTAGTTTTAGAAGATCTTGAGACGGAAGCCCTACGCGTGTTAAAAGAGAAACATAATTGCGTTCCCTTCATATATAAAAGATACGTCGACGACACTCTCATATGTGTACATAAAGATCAGGCACAATTATTTTTACAGATTTTTAACAAACAGGACAATCACTTAAAATTCACCTGCGAAGTAGAGAAAAACAATTGTATAAATTTCTTAGACATAACAATTACACATAAAAACTTAAAAATAATCACGAATTGGTACGTCAAGCCAATTTCATCGAATAGATTAATTAATTTCAATTCTAACCACCCCCGATCTTTAAAAGTCAATGCAGTGTACAGTTTGGTTGATCGAGCTATTCTTTTGTCTGATAAATTATACCACAGGAAGAATATTCTCATGGCAAAAAGAATTTTACGTGATAATGATTATACTGAACTTTTCATACAAAAATATATCAAGAAAAGACTTCACCAAATAAAAAATACTAATAATGATAATAACAACTTACTAAATGACAATCTACGTGATAAAATAAAAATTTCTATTCCATATAACCCATTATTCTTTAAATTTTGTTCAAAAATTTTGAAAAAATTAAATATACAAATTTACCCTATTATTCAAAATAAATTGGACAGTGTTATCATTCTTGGAAAAGACAAGATTGATAGGCTCGATCAAACCAATGTTGTGTATCATTTTGCATGTGATTCTTGCTCTGCATCATATGTAGGTGAAACAAAGAGAGCATTGAAAAAACGCCTGTATGAACATAAGAGTACCAAGAAAGATGAACTTGTTGTCGCTTCACACATGAAAAAATTCAACCATAATTTTAATTTTTCTCAAACAAAGATTCTAGACCGTGAACCTAATAAACAAAAAAGATTAATATCTGAAATGCTATACATACACTTTACTAAGCACACTATTAATAAGAAAGAAGATACCTTATTTCTCAATAACATATATAAAGATTTTATAAGTAATCTTTCTAAATAATACAATGTAGTGATGTACTGCTGTTATCTACATTCGTAAGAAACGTACATTTACTGTTTATATGTATATGCGTAAATAAATACATGTTTGACATTTACGTTATTCGTTCGAGGCGCCTAACAGTCTGTAACGATCGTCTGAACGATATAGACGTGAGTAATTGTTTAATTTTTTAAAATTATTTACATTACTATTTTATTTGTGACTACTTACTTATAATTAATATTGCATTAATGTAGATATTTGTAAACATTGGCCCTGCAATGTAATTAATGAAATTTGTTGTGTTTTTTATGTTAATAAAGTGAGCCTGATGAGGTTGGCGTTAAGACCAACGAAACGTTGCTCAAACTAACACCTGACTTTGGAGTTTTTATTCTCACTCCTAAATTAGCTCTTACTGATCGTGTGCTTATGCACAAAACCTCAAGAAATAATAATAATAATATAAAAAGAATAATAATTATTATTATAATAACAATAATAAAAGTAATAATAGTAATAATAATAATGATTACAATAGGAGTTCTTGATAATACAAAACAAAACCAGACATTATGCCTAGAGTTCTCAAAGGAAATATGAACAGGGCAATTAACGCAGACGCACTCCTACGGCGAATTCTATACTAAAGAAGGATAGACGTAGCGCTTATTATCGAGCAGTACAGAAAGTACAAGCTTCTTACGTTGCTTAACGATGCGGCAAGAGGTCGAGGATTTTAGCCGTTTCGGAGTGGCCTACAGACAACCACTGTCCCCAACAGTAGTGGACACTCTGGAGTTTAAAAGTTTAGGCCAGTGGCGGAGCCCCTAGTAGCAGTACAATTAATAATAATAATAATAATAATAATAATAATAATAATAATAACAATAATAATAATAACATTAAAAATGATAATAACACCAATAATAACAATAATAAAAATGATAATATTAAAAAAAAAAAAAAAATAATCCGATTACCGAAAAGACTGACGTCGAACGTGCATTCAGTAGAATCCCTGATTGCTCGCCACAAATGAGAACAGTGACGCTACTAGGAGCAAATAAAAGAGGGCAGAAGGTAGCTTTTGTGAATACTGGAGAGACTGATGCCGGATACATAGAAGAAACGAAGAGGCTGCTAATAGTCTTTACAAGGTGCCAAGTGAGGAGATGGGTTGAAGTCCTCAGATGCTACTGATGTCTGGGGTATGGACACATAGCCCAGAGTTGCAACAAGGAGGACCGGTCAAAGCTATGCGGTAGCTGCAATCACCGTTAACAAGATTGCAAGGATGAGGCCCGATAGTTTGCTTGCAGAACAGAAGGTGCCAAATACGGAGCAGGTAGCGGCAACTGCCCAGCATTTAGAAAGGCACTAGAAAATTCCAAAAGTAAGGTGCCTACTAGACGCAGATAGAGTTTAAGAGGATAGAAGCTAGATAACCATTGCAGACCCAAGCTGCGCTGACTTATCCGAGCCATCAGCAAGGGGAAGCAACGAAAACCGATGTTTCCGCAAAACGCAGACAACCAGACGGAATAAAAAGAAGGCAACATCATGATGGTAACGACACTCCGATGGAAGGCCACGTCAATGGTCAACATTCCGTGGCTCGAAGTAATAATATGAAAGCGGATTGCGAGCCGGGTGTTCCAGGAGATAGGTCTTGCCAGTTTAGTGGATATTCAGTCATTATTGCGAATAACACCGTAGTAAGAAATAAGCATTTATAGGATTACTGCGAGTCCCACACAGGAAAGGGGTTCGTACCCACTTTTATCGTGCATCAAGCATTCTGGACGACTGGATAAAAAAAAATAAATAAAAAAAATAAGAACAATAATAATTATGATAATAATAACAACAATGGCAATAATAATGACAATAACAATAATAATAATAATAATAATAATAATAATAATAATAATAATAATAACAGAATTCCTTGATAGAACAAAATAAAACCAGACATAATACCTGGAGTTCTCCAAGGAAATATGAACGGAGCAATTAACGCAGACGCACTCCTACAGCGAATTCTATGCGAAAGAAGGGTAGACGTAGCGCTTATGATCGAGCAGTACAAGAACTACAAGCCTCTTACGTGGCTTAACGATGTGGCAAGCATATCAGCAATCTTAGATCCTACGCCAGATAAAATCCGCCAGGACGTTAGCAGAACGGATGACCACTATGCCTGGCTGAGGAGTAGAAAAAAAACCTGCGTGAGCTGCTACTTCTCGCTAAACACCATTGTCAACGAATACAGAAGGAGAATGGATCACCTTGAAGAAATCGTCATGGAATGGGGGTTTAAAGAATTAAAAAGACCGGGTAGTCTTGGATATGGAGGCATGACTAGGACTAGTCGTTGTGAACGAAGAATCCGAAGAGTCGATATCAGATGTCACACTAGCCTCGAAGACTCTCGTACCAAAAATAAAGGAATGGCAGGTGATAGATGACAAAAATGGCAACAACCACCAGTACATCGTTTTTGACATCATTGATAAAATAGAGAGAGGAATCATCATCCTTAAAACAGGATTAAATGTGAAAAAGTTTCGTGTACAAAACGGCTCGTAGAAGAAGTCGAACAAGGTATCGCTGCTATCCATAGAGAAGAGCCGAACCAGGAAACAGCAGGAGTTCAAAAAATCACGGAAGATACAATATTACTTCTGAAAAACGCTTGCGAGGCCTCCACGCCCAGAAAAAAGAGCCGAACGAGAAAATTGCTGGACTGGCGTGCCAATATTTTAAACATTTTATAGATACGCTATTCCTAACGTGCCTAGAATTAGAGGATTAAGTGAACTTGTAGCATAAAAAAATTTTTCCATATTCAGCAAGAAGGCACTGGAGCTAGCAGCAGGATCACTAAAAAACGGGAAAGCTCCTGGGCCAGATAGTATACCCGTAGGTCATGAAGACAGTGGCGGCCAAACATCCACAACTGCTTCTGCATCTAGTGCAGGGACTAGACGCGTAAGGCCACGACCTGGGGCGAGGAAGCGCGAAAATTCCCAAAAACAAGCAGCGGTCTTGGCGGCATGGCGAAGGAAAAGGGTAAACTAGACAGGAGCTAGAGAACATACACGGCAAAGGCATTCGGAGGAAAAGTTCCTCTTGAACCAAATCTCATACATTTGGATGGCTAAGTATCATCCACGAACTGTTGGCTTTCTTTTTGTATTCCCTCAGTAAACAAGGCCCTCCTGGTTTCAAGCTTCTCGCCTCTGCTTGGTCTCCTTTCTTCGGTGTTCGTAAGTAGAAGGGGCCGTCTGATTAGCAAATGAAACAGGCTCGTAAGTTTCCTCGTCTCCGTGATGATTCCTCGTCTCCATGATGATTCTTCGTCGCTGAAGCAGTAAATATTTCGTAGTGGCTTCGTAGACGTACTCGTTTTTCTTTGCTAACTGATCTGCCTATCTTTTATTGAGATTCCCTTTTTTTGTTGTTTTCTCAATCGTCGTACCATGCCATCTAGCTCATACACCCCGTTGATTCTGCGACGTGCTAACAATTATGCTCCTTTTTTTTTTATGTATTATAAACATTATATCTAAGAGATTGATAAGTCCAATAGGGTAATAGGTGGGAAGGGGTTCGATTTCTATGTCAAATCGTTATGAGTCAGCGCACAGAGGCAATTGAACCGAAAGATCGTACATTCGAGTATATGTACCTTTATTATTTAGAGTTATTATTTTGCACACTCAGTGTGGTTAAAACGAAAATAGTACTGAAACTTGTAATACATTTTCTTAAATTGACTGAAATTGTGATTTATTCGTACGCGAAACCATGTTAATTTTCTGTATTTCATCTGAGATTTACGTGAGAATGGGCATTTATTCTCATTTCTACATTTATTGATACAGAAGAAGATATAATTATTTGAGATATAAACTTCTTTATAATTTAAACCACTAATTCAACAAGTTTTATTTAAAGAATGAATACTTATCTATTAATTAGTGAAATCCGAACTATAATACCAAAGTTTAATTAATTTTTGATTAAGTTACAATTTAATTAGGTTTCAACAAAATTAAATTATGGTGTTTTGTTTTCTGTAAGCTGAGAGCTTTGACACTGTATTAAGATATATTTTTTACATCGTTATATACGAAATATATAAATTTAAGTAAATTTTAAGATTATTTTGCAATCGTTCGTATTTCTTTCACGTACCCGATATTCCTGGCCTCAACCAGATGACAACAAGATGGCAACAGAGATGGAAAGAGGAAGCAACATATAGATAGACGACATGCCTAATACAAGATGTCAAGAAATGGGCTGAGCGATAAAACAGAGAGGTAGATTTTTATCTTACCCAATTTCTTTCAAATCACCGATATTTCTGGTGGATGGACAGAATGGGGGCCTGCATTGGTGCTTAACCATGGGTGAGCTCCTGAAGACCGCTTCACTCTTTGATACTTCGGCCAGTGAGCAGTATCGTCTGGGAGGTCCCTGTTCCTAGATCCCTGCGCTAACCTAGGAGGCTCTTAACCTCTATTTTTTTTTCTCGGGGCAACGCACAGAGGGCGGATTTGTTTTTTTTGTTCAAAACCTAATATCTCAAGAACGAAGGCAGCCAGAATTATTTACTATTTTTTATTTTCTTTGATATTGAACCTGGACTTAAGAAAAAATACTGTCAAAGCCTAAAAATTAAAACCTACCCTCAAAATGAGCATCAAACACCAATTTTATCTTTATCGCACCAGCGCAAAAAGATTTAAAGCAAATTTTTTTTTAATTACATAACAATTTATGGCAATACAACATAACTCTTAATTAGGCTTATTAATCAAAACCTAACGAAACTTAACCTCAAAATTTTGTTTTACCGTCAATTTTAAGATTATATTGAAAACGAAATAACATAGAAACAAAATTTTTTTTCTCCATTTATTTCCCTCGTAAATTATTACAAAAACATACTGAGTAGGTCAAAACATCAGAACCTAACTTAAAAATGTGCGTTAAATCGCCCTTGTTTTATGTCTTGCCATCAGAATGAAGCAGAGAGCTAAACATTCCTCATGATCCTCCAGATCTATTTTATTTATGTAAAAATAGTGAATAAAGGCATTTTTACTCGAGTGTATTGATGAGTTGAAAGGTCAAAAAGCTTAGAAGTCAAAACTTAACCATATATAACATCAAAAAGTCTTTTATAATCGTCAATTTTACTAATATCTTGGAAATGGAATTACATAAGATCGGCATTTTACGCTTTATTTATTTTTCTCGTAAATAATTACAAAATTATACTAAGAAAATTAGAATATCAAATATTATCCACAAAATAGGTATTTCATCGTGCCTTCTTGTATGTCTTGCCAGCACAAAGGTATGGAAAGCTGATTGTTTTCAACTTAATTTAAAATTCTATAGAAAATTAGAAAGAACTGTAACAATGGCTAAAGAGTGATCACCTTGTATAGTAAATAAAAGAAATTCTGTATAAGATAAACAACATGTAGATATTTAAAACAATTCTCGTGACAAATTTAAGAAAATATTGTAGGTTTTTAGTATTATTAAGCATTCTCGCATGGAACAATCAAATCTCACTTTTTGCACTTTGAATATTTTCGAAAATTCGCACAAAACCCTAAGACTAAATCGCATAAATAATGAAACAAGCATAAAATGCTGAAATTCTCAAGTATTCAGTTTATTACAAAATAGTAAAGTTAGCACAGCGAATTGGGATAGTCTGTATTTAATTGTTAGAATGCACTTATTTATTTTTCACTCAACACCAGAGTTAACTCAAAGATTAAAAGCTATAACTTCTGACATGTGAGGTATCTGACCTATTGATCAAACTGAAATTTTAACCAAAATTTTTAGGTTATTTTTAGCTTCGGGAAAATTTTCAATTTTTCAATTTGCTGTCATAAATAAAGAGAATTATTTAAAAAAAAAAAACAAGTTTTTAAGATATTTGCGCTGGCATTACATAAAAAAGAGAAATCATCGAAAATTAGTGTATGGACTTTGGATTACCAGTCCTTTTATACATTTCATTTCGAAGTCTGTACTAGATAATCAGTAACTATCAGTTAATTGACATTTTCCAGTAGAATCTCACTTCTGCCTTTCATTTTATTTTTTCCAACTTCCTTCGTGGATAAGGGATCTTGAAAGAATGTATTTTTTTGTGTTTGCAGTAGTCAGATTATTGAAAAAATAGAAATAATATGGATTCTTTATCTTTGTTATAGTTTCTAGTATCCGAAGCATTTTCTCTTCGTTGTAATTGTAAGCATAGAGAAATAAAAAACAAGGTATGCTATATTCTGATTACCATTGTGATATGTTAATGAAGTTCAAATTTTGAAAAGATTGGAAGGTAAAGTCTTAACAACTGGATCTTTCTAAAGGTATTTCACAGTTAGATAATAAATCCGCAATGAAATAACAAAAAATTTGGCTCTTTTTCTACTTGTGCTGGCAAGATATGGAAGGAAGCAAGATTTCATGCTTATTTTTAGGTTCTGTTTCAGGATTTTTATCTTTTTAGTAATTTTTTGTAATTACATACAAGGGAAATAAAAAAAGCAAAAAAACGCGTTCTTTTGTAATTACTTTTCCAAGATAATCTTAAAATTAACGATTACAAAATAATTATAGAAGTTATAGATGGTTTAGATGTGACTTCTAAGTTTTTTGACTTGTCAGCTTATCAGTACACTCAAGTTTAAATGCCTTCATCTAATATTTCCACATTAATGTAATACATCTGAAGAATAAAAAAATATTCAGTACTTGATCCCCTTGATGCTGGCAAGACATCGAAGGAGGCAAGAGTTGATGCTGATTTTTAGCGTATGTTCCAATATTCATATCTGTTTAGTACAATTTTGTAATTATTTACGAGAAAAATAAATAAAGCGTAAAATGCCGATCTTATGTAATTCCATTTCCAAGATATTAGTAAAATTGACGATTATAAAAGACTTTTTGATGTTATATATGGTTAAGTTTTGACTTCTAAGCTTTTTGACCTTTCAACTCATCAATACACTCGAGTAAAAATGCCTTTATTCACTATTTTTACATAAATAAAATAGATCTGGAGGATCATGAGGAATGTTTAGCTCTCTGCTTCATTCTGATGGCAAGACATAAAACAAGGGCGATTTAACGCACATTTTTAAGTTAGGTTCTGATGTTTTGACCTACTCAGTATGTTTTTGTAATAATTTACGAGGGAAATAAATGGAGAAAAAAAATTTTGTTTCTATGTTATTTCGTTTTCAATATAATCTTAAAATTGACGGTAAAACAAAATTTTGAGGTTAAGTTTCGTTAGGTTTTGATTAATAAGCCTAATTAAGAGTTATGTTGTATTGCCATAAATTGTTATGTAATTAAAAAAAAATTTGCTTTAAATCTTTTTGCGCTGGTGCGATAAAGAAAAAATTGGTGTTTGATGCTCATTTTGAGGGTAGGTTTTAATTTTTAGGCTTTGACAGTATTTTTTCTTAAGTCCAGGTTCAATATCAAAGAAAATAAAAAATAGTAAATAATTCTGGCTGCCTTCGTTCTTGAGATATTAGGTTTTGAACAAAAAAAAACAAATCCGCCCACTGTGCGACGTGTGCTTCACAGGGGCTTGTGTGTACATGATCACTCTTGCGCACTGCTATCAACGTAAATAAAGGACAGGTGCTCAGAAATGATGGAAACTAGGAAATGCCCTACCAAACGCGCATAATGCTAAGCTAAACGGTGTGATGGTTACGAATCCATGAGAGGAATCCTATCCCAAGGGCTAAGTCTTAGAAGCCCTGGTTCGAAGTATTAATGCGGAAGCGGATTCCAATCCAGTTGTACCAGGAGATAGGTATTGTTAATTTAGTGGGTATTCAGTCAAGATCTCTAAGAATTTTGTAGCGAAGAATAAGTATCTTTAGGCTGACTACGAGTTCCACACAATAAAGGGGTCCGTACCTACTTCTATCGTATGTTAAAGCAGTCTGGACGACCTCGTACACAGAAAAAAAAAATAATACTAATAATAATGATAACAACAATAACAAAAATAGTAATAACGATGATAATAATAACAATAACAATAAGAATAGCATTATGATAGCGATAATAATATAGACAACATAACAGTGTGGCATCTGTTACAAGCCATCAGCGTCTTTTAATAGTTAACATACTTAGATTTATCTTAACTATTGATTGACCATATAGTGACAAAAATAATTTAGAATATAAGTAACATTTTAATTAATTTACTTTTCACTTTAAGTTTTCACAAATTCCATTACCTGTATCGGATGGGCAGTAGTACGGACTTTCTCTCTTATAACGTCTCCGAGTCAAGAAGAGGGGAAAACGCTATAGCTGGCTTGACTTTTCTATTGTCACATCGAGGCTGCGCTCGACGTACCTTTTTTTTCCTCTCCTCCATTTCTTATCCCCCACGTAAAGCCGCGTTTTCGTATTAACCTAAATGACATATACTCACACACATACCGAGTACTAAAGCTAAGGCTTCGTGACACACGCATAAGGAGAGGCCGAGTAAGACAAAGATACAAGAACTGGTCTACAGCTCCCTCCCTCCTTATGCGTCGACATCGCCTGATAAAACTTAATAATTCTTTTCTATTCTTTTCCTCTTCTGTGTCTTAACCATTCGTAAATAAGCCGTTGCTCAAGTCAGAATGTTGATCCACATATCAGCCAGCGTTCATGTAACGAGACTTGACAACAGCATGCTACACTTCTACCACTTTCTTTCCCTAGCACTTACAATACCCAGAGACGCCAAGCCGAAAAATAACGTGAACTGTAATACGATCTAATTTCGATAAGCAAACACTGGGACCAGTATCGTTGCCATACTATATTCTTTAGGAAGTAAGCGTCACCCCAAAACCCAGCATATGTAAAGGACGACGGAAAGTATATAGGAAATCTTTCCCTCTCCCTGCCACGAGATGATGCAGACTAATTCTAAGAAACTATATGCGCCTCGTCATCTCTGGCCGTAGTGGCAATGATAAGAAGGCAAGATCTTCAGCTATATAAACCCACGGCCTCCTTCACGAGCAGCTCAGTCTAAAAAAAAATCGTTCAATGGTCAGGCCAGCTTGGGTGTATACATAGAGCAGTAGCCAGACTAAAGGCATACGACTTAGAGAACCCGGTCGATGCATTCAATGGTCAGGCCAGCTTGGTAAAACACCGAGACCAGTAGCCAGACTAGAATACACGACCTGGAGAATCTGGTCGAAGTCTATTCGTGACCTGGAGAATCCGGTCCACCATTTCGATTTAAATTATATCCAGCCACCTGGATCTTGCATCGAGAGCCACTTATACCCCCCTTTTTTTCTTCTTTTCAATAAAAGTAAGTAATAATATTTTTTTAAACTTAATTCTTATACATCCCCCAATAGTTGTTTTTCTTTTCGCGTAAAACCCACTATTACGTGCCGTTCGATCCGGATATTAATGACCAAGCAGGTGGTGAAAGGAAAATTTTTATTCGCAAAATATTTTAAAAGAAACAACGCTAAGTTGTGTGCCATTTGGTGCAAATGCCGATGGCCAAACAACTAGCCTCTATTTAAAAAAATCAAGTACCACTAAGTTGCGTGCGGGTTGGTGCAAATGCCTATGGCCAAATAACTAGCCTCTATTTAAAAAAATCAAGTACCGCTAAGTTGCGTGTGGGTTGGTGCAAATGCCTATGGCCAAATAACTAGCCTCTATTTAAAAAAATCAAGTACCGCTAATTTGCATGCGGGTTGGTGCAAATGCCGATGGCCAAGCAACTAGCCCCCTAAATAAAAATCAAGTTGTGTGCCGGTTGGTGTAAATACTGAGGGCAGCTCTTAGTTTGCCAACCCAATTGTTAAAACTATACGTCGTGCGTCGCTAGTAAAATACCGGCAACCAACGACTATAGACTCCTAAAAAGGAACTAACTTACCATTCCCAAACAAATGGCTAGTTACGTGCCATGGGTGTAAATACCAATGGATAAGTAGCTAGCTAACCCTTCTATAATCATCTATCCTGTTCCTACTCTAGTGCTCCGTCCTCAACCCTTGCTATCGTGTCCCCAGGCTATTGAGCGAAAGCTTAGGCCTAAATACAAAATTTACTCCTACGTTAACTTTGACGTAACACTACTTTTTATTAAATATTGGAAAAGTAGAAAAGTTTATCAAGATTACGAAATCAGGATATTACAGATGGTTTACAAAAATAGTAGCGTGATAACAGCGGGTAATTCGGTAAATCATGCATCTGCAAGAAAGAATGGTTAAAATCGGATGATTCTTTGAAAGGTTATAAATATTGCTCCACTAAATCAACCGTAGTTCACACATTTATGTGTAGCTATTGCTTACTGTAGGACTTATTAATTTAGCCTGTATGTGGTTAGTTCCATATTTAACTTTATTACATTTTAATTTTATGTAAGTGTACATATTTTAATTCCAGGTAAATTAAAAATTTTATTCTATTCATCTCTGCAGCTGTTTCTACACTGAAAAAAATTTGGTGCTGCAGTTGTCTCTCCTCTTACAGCAGCTATACTAAATCTCGATTAGTCTGTTGTCTCTAACTACTGGGATAGCAGGTATCCCAGTCCGAATAGCCTGCGTATCATGCCAAGCAGTATAGTGTCGCAAAGTAGCATCGTAGCGTAACCTACAGTAAGGTTTGACGTACATATCATAAGTATATATACACGTCTCGTGCAGCTCTCGCCTTAACTAATATTGCTAACTCACTAAACTTCCGAACTAGTACTGAACCACCGGTAGTACTCTGACGGCACCAAATCTTTCTCAAACTAGTTAAAGTACTGCATCAATTAATTAATGGAAGTTCTTTAATTTTTTTGTATTAAAAAGCATTTCTATTGCTTTTAAATTCCGATCAGCACATGCCAGCGTACATATGAGGGAATCATGTTTGATTGTAGTTCAGCAACTACGAGTGAGCTTGCAGGTGATTCACCTATTTTCAGATGCACGTTGGTCCATGCATTTAAGAAGGTTTGGGAGTATCATTCAGAGAGGCTAGGAACGGAGAGTCTCTCCAGTCTGTGAAAAATGTACTTCGTTTACCACGCAACTTCTCTTGCACTCTACAAATTTCAAATTGTACGACTGCAGTTGATTATTTCTTTGAAAAATGCATAGCAAGGCTTAATTTTTTTTGTCAAGTATCTTTTTTTGTAGTAGGATATCTATAAAAAAATTTTTTTTTTTAATTCTAACACATTTATAATATACCCAAATTTCAATTAAAAGGCAACTTAAGTTTGCTCTGTCATAAAAGATCATGTAAACTGTCGACAGAGATGAGTAGAGAGATTGCTAACGCCAATGCTACGATGCGAGACAACTTTTTGGCACTGATCGGAGCGCCCCGCCGCGGCCACCCGTCGAACCAAGCGCACATCTTACTACTCGTATCGAACAGCGTGTGCCTACAAGAACAGGAGTGCATTCGCGTGGAAATGATCTTATAGGCGCACATTTTGGAGAGACGTGGAAGGGGTATACCGAATGTGTATCTACGAGGAGAGGAGTGGAAATGTTGACTATAGCTATATATCTGAGCGCACAGCCAAAGCAACCGACGACACGAGTTTTTCTCCTTACGGGTTTTATGGTAAGTCTTTCAATAATTTAATAAGTTGATACTTTTCGTTGGCAAGGCCATTTCGCAATTTCATAATGATAAAATAAATTTTTTAAGATGTAAGTATAATTCATACATCTTAAAATGTACAAGAAATTGTAAATATCTAATGTAAGAGTTAATAATCAATAATTAAAAGAAAAATTTGGCACATTTCTAAGGCATCACGATTTTTTCACAGTATATAATTAATTTGATAATAAAAAAAAGAAACTATTACTTATATGGGTGATGCAGGATAATAACGATTTGTTTTTTAAATTAAAGCGTTAAGAGCGGTGTTTTTTGTTATAACGTATTTTTAGCGATTTTCATGGATAATTAATTATCGTATAAAATATTATTGATCGGAACAGCTTAATCATTTCCTTACAAAGAACACACACACACTCAGTGTAAATTGATTAACCAAACAACAAGTAGTTGTTACCACAAGGTATTAATTGTGAGGAACGTAAAAATTTTGCTGATAATAATCATATTTGATGCTATTGTAATAAAAGTGAGTTTTCTTGTGACTTTAGATTTGTTCTCTCATTTATTAATTGCATGTTTTTACTGATTAAAATTTCAACCTGCAGTAATTGCAGTAGATGGGCGCTAATCTGATATTTACATTTTACAACAAAAGACGCAAATCGTAATGTTAAGGCAGTTTTGTATAAGTTTTCTTGTGCCTTCGGATTTTTTCTTTTCTAATATATTAGATGTTTATGATTTCTTGTAAGATTTAAGATGTATGAATTATACTTACATCTTAAGAAATTTATTTTATTATTATGAAATTGTGAAATGGCCTTGCCAACGAAAAGTATCAACTTATTAAATTATTGAAAGACTTAGCATAAAAAATATATTCATTTCAACGTATCAAAAAAAAAGTTGGCAACATTATTTACAATTTAAATACAATATAAATATAAGAAATTTGACTAGAACAATGAACAGCATTAAAAAAAAAAAATCTGCGAAAAGTTAGAATCGATCCCGTGATAGAAAAACAATTCGAGCAGCAGCATAAGCATCAACCAACTAAGCTACCGAAACTTTGATCCTTAGGAAACTGAAAGCCACTTATGTTCATTAATAACCTCCGGAGCTTGTCCTACAATTCATAACAATTATGAGGAAAAATAAAAAATTAGGGATTATAATTGAACTGCCATCCTTAAAAAGATAGCTGAAATTACTTTTCAAAATAATACTCAGTTTCAAAATAAGTATTAAAAGTAGGGGAAAAATAAAAAAGAGCGCGAGCAAAAATCAGTTCAATATATATACGATATACTCGGTTGCAGTCAAAAGAGAAAAACTCGTGTCGTCGGTTGCTTTGGCTGTGCGCTCAGATATATAGCTATAGTCAACATTTCCACTCCTCTCCTCGTAGATACACATTCGGTACACCCCTTCCACGTCTCTCCAAAATGTGCGCCTATAAGGTCATTTCCACGCGAATCCACTCCTGTTCTCGTAGGCGCACGCTGTTTGATACGAGTAGTAAGATGTGCGCCCGGTTCGACGGCTGGCCGCGGCGGGGCACTCCGATCAGTGCCAAAAAGCTGTCTCGCATCGTAGCATTGGCGTTAGCAATCTCTATACTCATCTCTGCTGTCCATATTTAATCGTTTTTTTTTTTAATTTTCCTAGTAATCAATCTGAGAAATTTATGTGCAATCTTCTATAACATACATTTTTGACACGATTTTACATCTTGAACTTTTTTTCTAAACCTCCCTAGTTTTTTTTATATACTTTTAAATCAGCGTGTTAAATTTCGAAGGAAGGGAAAATAATTAAAAGTGGCATCAACGATAGTTTACTGATATTCCAATTATAAGATCATATTTTAATGATCAGTCTTGTTATAGCTTTATAGAAGCTTGTTGGCAATCATTTTTTGTTGCTCATAGTCATCATTAGTCAAAAATCAACATGCTATATTAGGTAGAACTTGCCACCCAGGTAAATAAATCTTAGGATTAACAAATCGGAATATTCACCCTTTGCAAAATGGCTGTAGCAGCAAGTTTTTAAAAAGTGTAATAAATTTTATCACATGGTTCTTTCTATACAGGATTAGAAAAAAGTGCCACTTACCTACTGTGTTTAATCAAGTGCATGGTTGAAAAAATTAAAGCAATTTTATTATTTTTGTTAAAGATTAAATGATAGTACATTGTTACTTCATTGTTATTGTAGTGAATATTATGAACGAAATTTGAAAATACAATTCTGAACACTACGGTTATAATAATTATGAAAGCGCAACTCTAACACAAATTACAAATAACAATGCATTTTTTCTATTAATTTAATTTTTTTCATTTAAATTGTTTTTTTGTACTAAAAAAAATGTACGAATATCTTTGCCAAGTCCTTACTTACAAACTGTAAGAATGTATTAGCAGTAAATTTTAAGTTTCATTATGTAGTCCTTTTAGTTGTGTAGCCTATTGAATAAGCTGGATATTTTTTATTTATTTTTCTTTAAAACCTTGTTCCGATTGATTAATAATATTCATTACACCAAGATATTGATCGCATAATCACGGCATTCTAAAATAATGTAAGCCCCTTTTTTTCGTTTAATATTCGTTTGTTAATATTCTTTAATTTTCTTTACAAATTTAAATCCTTTTAAACTTAAAACTTTAGCGAAAGGGCTAAAATTTGTTTTATCAGGTACACGGAAAATGTTTCGTATTTTTTGGGGTCACAACTATTCTGGGCTTTCGAGCCAAAGAAATACGTTCTAACCTACGAAAAGGCCAGATACAGGCATTTGATAGCAGGGGAGTTTGAGAATGACTCTTATTTTTTGTTTCGTTGTCAAGGCAACAATTCATGTTTAAAAAAAATAGAAAAAGATCTGTTTTAACGACTTTTAACGCCTTCTTTTTGCTAATGAGAAAGAAAAAGCTCATTCTTGACTTGTATTTTAAAGAATAAAAATTCTTGGAAGTGAAAAGACAGAGAAGTTGAAAACTGTTCCCCCCCATCGCACCACCGTATACGGAAGTATGTCAGAAATACGCGTCATTCTTCCTGGCTACATCGTGTTTGTTATACGCAAGAAGTTTGTCTTACTCTTACCCAGCTTTTTATCTCATTGAGTCTTTATAAGTATTTATTGATATTGTTAAGAGTGAATAGCTATTCGAATGCAGTTTCTTTTCCTTTCAACTTTCGTTTTTAACTTTCGTCACAACATAACTAAGTTACCTCTGCTTTTAGTTGTTGGGTAGCACTAAACAACAATATTTCCACAACAGTTCTATATAATTTATTTTACACTTTTTACAATGACTATGAACACCTTGTGTTGTGCAGAATAATTTAAGTTCTTTAAATAATAGTTTATAATAATTAACACACTTATTAAACACCGAGACAAGAGACTATATTGTTTGGAGGCGGAGCGATTGAGCGAACGCTGTACGCGAGAGTTTGCTCTTGCTAGGTAGACCGTTGGAAGGGCTCTGTTAGCTCCACAGCTGTAGAGAAGACGTCCGCTTCGCGGGATCTGAGGACTTGTTTCCTTCTGTGCCGCATTGCCAGATCATTTTTTTCTACTAGACAAGGTTGCCTGTTGTCTGTCTGGGTTGGCGACGGTGAGACCGCAAAATCCTGAGGTTTTGGGTCATGATTGGCCTGTCATTTATCAGGTTCACTCAGATGCTTATTCTCATCGTTTAACTTCTACATTAGTTGACCTTCTACCATCTAGATCAATTTTTTGACTCTCTGACAGGAAATGTGCAGAGGCAGTAGAAACTTAGCTTGCGACAAATAATAATGCTTCAACTATTTTGAAAACATTAGAGCTCAGATACTGTAACACTTCTGTGTTTTTGGAAAGGCTAGTAAAAATGTGAAAGATGTACAAAGCATAGAATCAGAAATAATTGAACTGACAGAATTTGCCTTTAAGATTCAAACGCAATTGAAGTATTGAAACCCATAAATAATACAGGCTATTTAAACATCTCTGGATTCAGAAAGAAAATTTACAAAAAGTCTATGCTTGGCTATAGAAAATGTGCAGCTCTCTATTGTCGAAAAAATATCGGAGTTTCGTATTATAAAAGCGGAAACATCATCAAAAGCAGAAGTAATGAGATTGCACAAGTCTCTTTTAACAGGAAAGGGAAGTCTTAACAGGACATTTTTAATATTTCTGAAACTGTTAATGACAATCATCATGATGAATTCAATTCAAAATAATCTTTGTCAATGTTCTTATTGTGGGCAGAAGCAGTTCTTGAGCCAATGCAAGAGTGCTGGCGAATTTTTTGCAAGTGACAACTTTCTTCTAATTAATTAAAAACGAACACTCTAGTGAAGATTGTAAGAAAGATACTTGTAGTCAATAATATTATTTATGACCATAAACTTTTGCGTTTTTTCCCAAGAGCAGAAAATCTAAGTAAAAGTCTGAAGAGATATTATGCTTAGAAAAGTGAATGGCAAAAGGTTTAACTACAAACACGTTTCTAGCAAAAAACAAGACCGTAGAAGTTGAAACTTTGAAAGGAATTTAATACGACCGAAGTAAAATTTCATACAAAGGAAAGATATTTGTATATTTGTGTGTATATGCTGGGCTTTTCTCGAGGCTCGAGAAGCTTCGAAAGCCTCGAATGGAAAAACCCAGGGCAAATTTGGACTGCTGCTGAATTTAAGAAAGTAAAAATTTGTTGTCTAATTTTCTGGAATAAATTCGAGCTTCTGCGAGGGGTAATGAAAGGATTTACAAAATGGTTTCACTTTAAACAACCAACAAATATATTTACCAAAGAGAAAGAGATTAACAATAATTTCTGAGATAATGGAAAATCGCGACGCTATCAAAGAATATTCAAAAATTCAGACTAGATCAGCTTTACAAAGCGAGCTGTCTACTCTTTAAATTTGTCTGCCGATTCGACGAATAGCGAGTCGATCGTGCAGATAAAATTTACAACGCTTCAACAAAATCACTGCCTCGACACGACGATTAGCTAGCCGTTCGTGCAGTTCTTATCTATTTGAATGCTGCCTCTATTGCTTAGGCCTTTAAAAGATAAAAGATACTAAAATTTACAAATCCAGCGTGGAGTATTAAATCTCTGCGGTGTTGCTGCTGCTTGGGCACATCTTTAGCCCGAAAAACGACTTTGCTGCGTTATACTGCTTGCTTGAGTATAATTGCTGTTGCGTAGGTACGTCTACTTCGATCGAAGTCTGGACGGGGAGAGTCCCGCAAGCGTGCTGCCCGAGCCAGACCTACTTGCGGCAAGCCTCATCAAATGTTTTATACAATACGCGGGAAGGGGGAACAGACACACTCGCACAAGTGTATTAAATACGCACTCCTTGCGGGAGTGTGACCCCCCACCTCTCGCACAGCAAAATCCGCGAGTTAAATTAAAGGAAAACTCGCAGCAACAGCGCAAAGACACTCGCCAGCGATACTTAAATTCATAAATGAACAACCAATAACAAAAAGTATCACAATTTGTACCAGTAGGTTCAAATGGGTGACAGAAACGTACTTAAATTCATAAATGAACAATATTCCATAACTATATAAGGCCCTCGTATTCTCTTTGATATTAGTTTATAAATGTTTTTACATTTTCTATTTAAATTTAAATACTTTTAAACTTGCTTGGAATTTGGGCAAAAAGGGTAAAATTCATTTGTCACGTGCATGAACAATGTTTCGTATTTTTTTCAGGGCTGCAGCTACGCTAGGCTTTTGGAGAAAGAAAATACAATACAAGACAAGTTTGAGAGATAAGTATTATTTTTCGTTGTCACCGCAATGGTTCACGTTAATAAAAAAAGAATTTACTAATCACTTGTTTTTAAAGACTGAAAGTTACTCAAAATAAAGAGATCTAAAAGTTAAGTACTCGTGCCTTATATTGCGTTTTATTTGTGTTTTTCACATCGCATAGGAAATAGTAAGACTTTACATCATACAGTATACGATTTATATAATTATAATAATTTACCATAGGATACGGTAGATGGGCTGTGATTTTATTAAATTCGCAGCGTAAATTAATAATTTATCATTTTTATGTATCAGACAGACACAAATTAAATGAGTTTCAACTGCTCCGACTAGCACACAGTATTTGGGTCATACACTAGCAATTTCCGAAATTCCACTTTATTTGTACGGATGGATTTATTTTTAATGATCTATGTCATTCTTTTCGGCTTGTTTATCAGTAGGCATTCGTAATGTTGAATTTATTGTCTACTTATTTCAACAAAAACGTAATTTATATGCAGTAGAATTGGTTGAGTACTATCACGAGACTGACAAAACGAAATTGTAATGCTAACAAAATCTGCACCTCAAAAAAGTGGTTTATAGGAGTTCGTTTACTTATTATCTCTTTTTCTTAAGTAATGTTTATTCTAACAGTTGTCAGATAGCAAATAGGGGTAAAAAAATCGAGTAGTATTTTGTTGTAAGACCAATCTCTACAAAAGTTGTAATCCTTAATTTATGGTTCGATCTTTTTGAGTATTTTTTGTAAAGTTTTCGAAATGGTAATTTCGTTATTGTCATCATCATTGACATTATTAAGAGGATTAGGACCATTATCAGTTACATCAAAAATCTTTTTTTTTTAACTTCCGTAAGTTTTTCTTCTAAATATTTTTTGGTGTCAATCTCATTTTTATTCTATTATCTATCAAGATTCTGAGACATTGAATATTTGTTAAAATATTTATTATGATGATTCAGTGACATTGTACTTTAATCTGACAGTCTAGATGTTTGTCTACTACTTATTTTATTGATATTCTTATTCCTTATAATATAAGTATCTTCTATTTTCAAACTATAAAAAATAATACTATTTTATTACTACTGACTGAGACAATCGTAATATCAAATAATTAAAAAGTAAATAGACTTTGTTGTCTTAATAAACTTCAACTACAGATTAAGCGAATTCAAGACAAACTACGCTATTGCCAACTATGCTACGCTATGTATCTAATTCATTACGCGGACCAGCTTATTTGTATAAATAAAATGTACCCAGCTGGATGCATCTAATTTTCTTTGGCTGTAATCAACAATTTTTTCATTGAATTAGAAAAACTTAAATTTGTGACTAAATAGTAAATTTTTTCGAAGGACTTTTCTTATTAAAGGTTATTTTTTTACTTTTAAAACGGAAAAGGTCTCTAGTCTTAAAAAAACTAGAGTGCTTAACTTTTTAAAAATAGTCTTCGAAACTCAGAGAACTAGGAAATTCTGAATCGTTTCTATTAAAAAAAAAAACTTTGTATACACATATGTTCAATTTGTACATAATATAGTAGTTTAATATGCTTGACGACACTCTACTGGCGTTTTTCATAGAAAACATAAGCCTTTGTAAAATAAGTATTAGAAAACTATAAAAGTAAATCTAATGTAAGACAGGCATACGAGTATGTGATATACTCATTAATTGAATCATGTATTAAAATGTAGGACAAAAAAAATATGTTTAAATCCAGAATCTTATATTACATGCTAAAAGGACAAAAAATTGAGTTTATGACTGTAGGATTTTTTTAAGTAGTGATGATTTTAAATGTTTGTAAACGCACCCTTACATTAGACAAGAAGTGTCAAGTAAAGCAACGACAGGGTAGTTTAGAGCATACGTATCCTAATAACTCTACTTTCTGACGATAGTCAACGATTATAAACTCTAGATTGAAAATAAAAATAAAACTCATATTTTTTATTTTCGATTTTCACTTTTTGACTTCGTCTAGGAGTTTGATTGTGTCATGCTCTCTACACAAATTAATGAATGAAAATTAAGAAGTGCAAATACGAAAACTCTTTAGTAAAAAAAGCATGAGTTTTCGAAGAAATCATGACGTATAGATGTACGTCAATATCAAATTGTGTATATGGTGAACTAACCATACGTACGCCGATCGAATCAAATCCTGCTGCGATATCAGAAGGTGGTGCACAGGGAGATAACACGAATGTTACAGCAATAATGAGTCCACTTTGCTCATCGAAGAAATTATACAACAGTATGAGGTAGTCAACTAGTTCACTTTTAATCCTTTACATGTTTCTCAATATGTTCTGTATTTTTACAAATAAATACTTGGTTTTTTAGGAAATGTCTCAAAACTGAAATGTTCATGTGTGCAGGCTCAATTTTTGCACGATAAAATGCTACAAAAAATTGCGTTTCTCTTTGGAATGTCCATTTTTCATGACAAATATATATAATTCAAAAATATATATTGTAGCATTACACTGTTATCAACTAGTATTTGTAAATAACGCAAGCTCTTTTAATGCTATTTTTTCGCGTTTTTTATAATTTGTTTATTATTTTTGTTTTATTCTCAAATATATATCTTTGAATTTCAGGTCAATTGTCATGAAAAATGGAAAATCCAGAGAAAAACAGAGTTTTTTGTAGCATTTTTCATGCAGAAATTGAACATGCACGTATTAGCATTTGAGTTTTTACACATTTTCCAAGAAAACAAGTATTTATTTGTAAAAATACAAAACATGTTGACAAATGTTTAAACAATAAAAAATGAACGAATTGACTTTAATAATAAAAATGTTTTAACGCATTTATACGTTTACTTTTGCGTACTTTATGATTAAGGCAAACTTCAAGACTAGATGTTAAATGATTAATCGTAATTATTTAACTTTATCATCCGGGACAAACTGGATGTTTGTGAATTTGGGTCTCACAGTATCTGACGGGCCGCGAAACTAGCAGACTGTTCAAGTATTTACCAGTTTATAGAAAAGAAGAGAGAGAAGATATTATGTTTCTGAAATGTATTATTATAATACGTTTGTCTTTATTTTCTTCTTTATGGTCTTTGTCTTAAATGTCACCAGTCAACTCGTAATTCCAGGCAATATGTGACTTCAACTTATGACGTGCAATCACATTATAATTTCAGTACTTTAACTCTATACAACCCTTCGGTATTACACTTATTTTGGTATTATTAATTTATTCAATGAGGTACTCAATACAATTCCGTTGTATTTATATTTTTATTTTAATATAACAATTGTAATTTTAATAGGTTTCTTAAGATTTAAAGTGAGGTAACGAATTAAAAACCACACTCTATGAGCGGTAGAAAGCTACTGACTGAAATGCCACGCGAAGAAATGCACCTTGCGCGAAGCTTTAGTGAAAACTTCTTTGTCTTAAATACTATGGGACCGGTACTTGCTAACTTCATGTGTTTAGACTTAGTGGATCGCTTCGGTTGTCACTTGACACTTCTGAGAGCCACGAAGTACACAGTCAGCTTTGTTAGGTGACGACTTCCGTTAAGTGTGACTTTTTTTAAAGTGTTAAAATTTTATCATTGAGGGAATAGATATAATATAAAATAGAATAAAAAAAAAATGTATTCATTCTCGCAAGTCGTTACTTAACACTAGAGCTATTAAAATCTCAACCCTCCTGACAAATCTCACCGGAGATCTCATCTAATATCTCGTGTGATTTCTCACCTGAGATCTGAGGTAAGATCTCATGCCAAATTCTCATCTGAGATATCAGATGAGATTTCTAAAAGAAAAATAAATAAAAAAATGTTGTGCAACGATTATAATTTATACATTAATAGAATGATTACCTAAAATACCAACAGTTATAGGAAAAAAAAAGTTTGGCGAATATGGGACACGAACTCGAGCCCCCAGTATATCAGGCAAGCATCTTACCGCTTGGCCAGAGTGGATGAGATAGTAGTCCGACAATTGACGTCAATATAAAGTGTATGTACCATGTGTTATTGTTTTTATTATTCACAACTGAATCATACAATTATTAATAGATATAATTTTTTCCCATCTTAATTCTGATAGTTAACCACCTAGATAAATAATAGTGGTGAGAGTCACCTAGAGAATAGTGTGAGATCTCAGGTGAGAAATCACATGAGATATCAGATGAGATCTCGGGTGAGATTTGTCAGGAGGGAACAGTACTCAAGTAAAAGAATAAATCCACTTTGTATAAAACATAATACTTCAATTTCAGTCTGACGAAAAGTCTTCGCGCCGTAGTTCTGAGCTCTCCCACAGATAGCGTAAGCGCTATGTGGTACATTTTGATCATCTAAATACAGTACTCAACTATCTCAACTAACATGGTTTACTCTGACTTTCAGAAAGCCCAAGTTTTTTAAAAAGCTGGTAATGCTTATTAATAAAGGGAGTTAGAAATAATAAAGAGAGACTTGAAACCATTCAACAGGTTGACAGGTACAGATTCTAGTCAAGTCAACGTGAGATTCAAGAGTTCTCGGGATTGTGTAGGTTTTTCTCGTAGTTTCAGTGTAAAGCACACTGATTTCGTTGCCAGTTTTGAGGCCTGTAAAGCCTAGGGTAGTGGAGTAGCTCGACTGATGAACACACAAAGGTGCTTCGCCAATTAATGATGAATTTTGTGGATTCAGTCATACTACATCATATTTTCAGTAAGATGCCATTTTGACTGAAAACTGATGCAAGTAAGAAATGAATTAGTGGATTTCCCTACCAGATTGGCATCAAGGAAAACCAATATCTCAAAACTTAACAATACAACCCTTTAGTGCTTATAACCTATCTACAGTTATACCATTTACACAAACGCCCCAAAGTTTATTGCAAACCTTTATTGTAAAGCTCTTGGAAAGGTCAAGTGACGTTGTCAGATTTCAATACTTTCCTGATGTAAATGGATCTTTTAAAATTATTAGTGAAAAATTTCAGGAACATTTTTAGGACACTTACATTTTACAGAACGCACTTAGACTATTGTAAAGCTATGACACCATAAACTTTGAAAATCAGAAAAAATGCTGTTTCTAAAAAGAAAAGCGGGATAGGCGAAAAGTGCGAATTTTTATGCGTTTCCCAATAAGAAATATAAGAATCAAGTCACAGAAATAATAAGATGTTGGTTAATGTAGAAATAGAACCATAAATTTTTCTTATATTATTCATCTTATCTTAGTAAAATTAATTAGAAAATTTTCTTTCATTTATTGTTACAGTCTACTAATTATTTTTGTAATACTTTCGCCTGCTAAAATTAAGCTTGATCTTCCGATCTTAAGGGCTGCTCTAGCACGAAGCTAGTAACCGTGCGAGGCCGTGTCACGGCCAGTCGAATAAGGGCTGGTCAGGGGCATCTATTTCCCTTCACTGAACATTCCGGTAGTTTGATAAAAGAAGGAAACTACAGAGTGAGAGTGCAAAGGGGCACTCTTGCAGACGGTTAGTCGGGAGCTGGTTTTTAAGACGGAAGAAAGGACGTGTTCATATCAATAAGAAACAGTGATTCTCTTATTATTATTATTATTATTATTATTATTATTATTATTATTATTATTATTATTATTGATTGTCGTCATTAAAAAGTTTCAATTGTATTCGTTTTTAAACATTTAACAGGCGAACGTACATGATCGAGTTCGTTGCCATGAAAATTTAAAAAAAAATGTTATTTTAAAAAAGCGAGCGAAGATTTAGTTTTTCTGGCAGATCTCTTTAAAAATCGATTCCGATAACATTGAGGAAAAAGTTCAAGCTGTTGTCTGAGATTAAATAAAGAATTTGTTCTCTTTTTTCTGAAAAGTTGTTTTAGTTGTCTTTTATTTAATATTACACCGGAATATTTATAATGTTTTGAAAATTAGCCCTGGTATAGGCCACAGGACATAAGATGGATATGGAAAATTAGAAAATTAGGGTGATAAGTACGTAACTACCAACCAAGTGATAAAATCAAATATGAATGTTAATAAGTTTATTTAGCAATGTATTTGAATAGTAGTAAGTAGATGTCAGATACACCATTTACATCATTTTTTTTGTTGGTGATATTTTTCTGAAAAAGAAAGTGTAATCTTTTAAGAAACTTGTGCCAAGTGTGACCCAGACTCAGAATTCAACGCTTATTGATGAGAAGGGTTCTCAAAATCTAAGTGATAACAAGTAGAAAGTGTGTATTGAACAAAAATAGTAGTCAGAATCCTCAAGTTTCAACCACTTGTGTTCCTCAAAATGTGCATTTAAAAAGTAAAACGATTAATGGATATTACTAGCACCATAAACTGGACAGTCAACCTTATAGATTTCAGAGCATCTGCTAAGGTTGTGAATACGGTCTTTATCTAAGCTCACAATAACAGTTAACTTATGACACATCAAATGTGTGACTTACAAACTATTTCTGCCGATTATTTTAATTAGTAGTAGACCTACAATGATGTGACAAGGCAAGACGATAACTGGCTCCCTTATATAAGGAATTCTAAAGGGGTTTAAAACAGAATATAAAGTTTTTACGTGCAAGAACATGAAATGATGTGTTATGGTTGCAGCTATAAATGATTTATAGTTGTTGTTGTGGAGATAAAAAATCCAAAAACTATAAGTTTCTATGCGTGATACTTTAAGGACTTATACGTAATTAATATTTGAATTGTTTTCTAATTTTTTTTAATTCCTTGAAAATTTTTTTACTTAACAGATTCCACAAAAATATCGATTAATAAAATGATAAAAAAACTTATGTCCGTTTTTTATGTTCTTATTGGTACATTTTCTACATAACCTACTTAGTATTGGATGTATAATAATTTAAAAAAGTAAAGATTATCTTTTTTACTCCTCTCTATACACTGATGTTTTCTAGAAGGGATTTTTTACCAAAGAACTTTCACGCGAACTCTTAGGACTCTTCGATGCTCTTCAGTACTCACACGAACTCTCCACTTGAAAGAGTTTGCATGAGTGCTTGATAGTGAACGCAAGTTTTGATGAGTATGCATATTTCGCAGCGCGTACGAAAAATAGAACTCCTGGATGATGAGTATGCGTACATAATAAAAAATAAGTTAAGTTGTTCGTGAACTACTAGTTTTGATATTGAAAATCTTACGAAAATCATATAATGATTTAAACAATTATCTTACAGCATTTAAGAATATTTTTAGTAGACATTTTTCATGTCTTCCATAAATTTTTTGGTCTAGTTCTGTTTGTGTCAGTGGTGTCTAGTGTCTTTAGAGCATAGTAACATTAATAGGCTTAGTAGCCAATTATTAAATTGAAAATGATGGATGCTATGCATCACTCCACAATCTTAAAAAGTGTTTATTGCCACATAAAGTTAAAATAACCAGTATACATGAAGACTTCTCCTTTCAGTTTCACTTTTCAAGGTACAAAAGTGCCAAATTTAAATTTCAAGCCACACTTCTTAAGGGGGCTCCTTTACAAAAGTCACCATATCTAACAAGATCAATTTTTCCACTTTATGTTTCATTAAAAATAGCATCATAGTTTTTAGACACATCTGTTTGCTGAAAAACAAAACTTGATTTTTTTTATATTTGATCTCGTCTAAAAATCTCCGTACAAAAATAGGAAAATTAATTTTTTCACCATTTTCGAGGTCGCTCTTTTTTATGGCGCAGTTAACATTTTTCTAATATCCCGATTTTTAACATATATTTGAAAAGTATAATGAAAAAACACAAGTTTTCCTCTTTTTTTCTAGATTTTTTGTATTTCTCGAATACTTTATTAATTTTCCAATAGTAAAGTATGGGAATAGGGTCTGAGAAAAGAATTTCTCGCAGTTAGTTCAGAATTCGATATGGTTTTTGTAAGTTTCACTTGTAAAAATAGTTTTTCTATAAAAATTATGGCGTAAAATTGAAACTCTATAAAAAATATTATTAAATTACATTATACGAAAAAATTTATTAAGAGATAAAAGTATTGTATATTATTTATGTATGATTACTTTTTTAAGACATATAACAGTATCATGATTCATGTATAAAGCAATTTTTTTTCGAAATTAGTATTATTATACTATTGGGAAATAATATAGAGTATTCGAAGAAGGCGCAAAATTCAGAAAAAAGAGGGAAATTAGTGTTTTTTAATTTTATTTTGCAAAAATATAGTAAAAAACGGGATATTAGGAAAATGTAAGCTGTATCATTGAAAAGAGCAATCTTGAAAATGGTCAAAAAGATATTTTTCCTGTTTTTTGTACGTACATTTTCACGTTAATTAATTAGTCCGAAAGATGAAAATACGTCCGGATTTAGCGAAAACCGATATTATTTTACTTTTAACGCTAGAAAAATGTGCTAACACCTGAATCACGTGCTCTTTAAACTTTTTTCATTATTTAGGTTACCAACAATGAAAAAAAATTATTTATGAGCTGTAACTTGAAATTTTAATTTCGCAAAATGAAAGAATTCCTCATACATAACAAACATTCTCGCTTTAGTCGAATCCAAGGCCACGACCCTAGTAACAATATAATGAATTCTCTTTGAGATATCTATAGTCAAAAGGGTATCGGGGACGTACGGGAACAGGGCCCCATTTTTAAAGTGAAAACTTCTTTAGGAGAGTTGGGCAATTTTGGATGGGGAAGAGCTCTCGGTTTCGCGTCAGATAGCTCTCATTAAAAAGCAAGGCGATCCCTGCAGAGAGTCGTGTGTAAGCGCGAGAGAATGAAGTGTAGGCGAAGGGGAGCCCGCTCTGTATTGGCCGGCGGTAGAGAAGGAGAAAGTAGCTTGGTGGCACAGCGGAGTGCGGCGGGATATGATAGTATGAGTATTCACATGGCCTAAGTACTATCTCCTTGTCTAACGGCAGTCACTGTGCACTTGCGCAGTGAGCATAGTGCACATTTGAATTTCGAATCACATCGCATATGTGTGGGTTGATAGTGTACGTAACTATCGAGTCAGATACTCAGGCACCGAGCTACCGAAGTAACTTGTAACTATGTGTAACTACGTACAATATTGGTGTATAGCTTTTTGCATGTGTCAATGTGTATTCCGTAAACTGTATACAGTGCATATTACTACAGTATTACTGTGTAAGCGTATAGTGTATATCCAATAGTATCAATTACCCATGCAACTTTAACTGCGTATAGTTTATTTTTATTTTTATTATAGTCCTTTACATCCGGCTCCTATAAAGGGCTCCTACTCTGGGCACTAACCCCAACGGAAATTGCAAGTAGGCGATCAGTAGGGCCTACTTAGGCTGCCTCTCTTGCCAACTGAGGTCCTATGTTGGCAGCGTCAGGTGGCGTTTGGTAGGCCCTTAGTAGGCTGCCTCCATTGACGTAACATAACCACCTTTCAATCGGTAAATATAGATATGTACATATGAGAATACACATTGTATTATAATTAAACAAGTCATGCTTCATTTCAAACGAATCATATTTAATTTCTTCATGAAAATTTTTCATCACGGCATTGTTGATCACGTGTAGTTACAAAAATCTAACCCTAAGATAAATAGAAATTTTACATAAATGAAGATATAAATGTCACCTTAAAAATATCTCTCATTCACAATTGATATCAAGTTTACAATATGAACATGTGATTCGTGAGTTAATTCTGATGAACTATTAAATAATCACTAAGGAATTAATACAAATTACATGCTCATACTGCAGTTTACTTTTTTTTCATACAAAAATATATTAATTCAATTAAATGATAGATGAACTTGATTTGACGGTGAACATCTAAATGACAGTGTACAAGCTGTTAAATGGTAAATTTCATAATCTTAGTACGGTTTTTAAATAGTTTTCATTGAAATTTTTTGAAGCACCAATTATTATTTTTAATTCGGTACTTTGAAAAACTTTGTTTAGTTGACAACAAATTTAATGTCGATTAATTTTGTCAGTCTCATATATGTATAAACTCATTAATCATTTGTATAGGACTCAATGAAAGATACTTGTAACTTGTGTATCTGTGTGTAATTTTACGCTACAGTTTACACTGCAACTGTAGCTGATATAACTGTATATACTATTCAAGAAGTAAGATAAAGGTAGGTTATGTAGGCTGCTTAATGAGTACCTCACGCTAGCCAACTGAGCTACGGCGCACTCTTTAACTGCGTATAATTGCACACGTGCTCGGCGATTTGTGGTGTATATATACATGACTAGTGAGTCACTATAAGCTGTATTACTGTACACATTTGCATATATATATATAATTATTTGCAATTAACTGTCGTCACGTCATCACTCTTCGTTATTAATTAAATTATGCTTGGTAATATCTTAAATTATACTTACATTATTTTAAGTTATAAAGGTATAATTTAATATTTAATTGCGAATTTAAATACCTTACTCTCTTCCTTAAACAAATTTATTAGTGGTGATTAACAATTATTCTACAAATTATTTAATATCCTTCTCAGAAAACTCAATTATTTATAAAAAAATCGAAGTAACACTTTCTATTACGTAAGTATTTAGGGTTCCTGCTGAAAAATCAATTTGATTATTTATAAATTACATGTCAAGGACTCCAAATGAATTTACTAAGAAATGATAATAAGCCTACATTGGACGTAAATTGTTTAGTGAATTTTTTTTACTACTCAGTATCTGTTGCAGTAAAATTTAAAACGAATATTTTCGTGACAAATCCCATCATTTTCAGAATTTTCAGCTTAAGGAACACCTGTATTATAGTGTAATAAACTTTATAATTTATTTTTCAAAACGTGTATAATGAAGAGATATGCATGTTAACATATGTATTATTACGACCCACATAGTTACATAAATGCCATAATTTTAGATTACTTATTTCAAAAAAAGTAAATGGTTTGGATAGCTACTGATTTATTTCAAAACTTAAGTAAAAAATATAATTCATAGTTCTAAGTTTTCATTTCTGTCGGCAGTTCCATGACTGTCTGCTGGTTTTTTTTTTTTTTTTTTTTTTCGTATTTTTGAATCAAAAAATTTTTTCTACAGTCATTCTCAAGGCTATTTTGGGTTAGTAATTTAATTATTTTTTATATTTGATAAAGTGGATTTCTTACAAAATTTTTTTTATACATCTTTTCGAATTTTTCAAATATAATTTCTACTTGCTCTGTCACGTTATCTAGTGATAGCACATTTCATCAACCACTTCTCTGATACATTCTGCATTCGCTCCATCTTTTTTATGGTAGGCATTGTTCCGGTGTTCTGGTCATCATTTTTAGCATTGCTGCTACATTTTTTACCTGCTTTGCGTATAGTTGATTTTGTGTTGCTTGTGTCAGAAGATGTTTTATTTTTAGTTTTTTCCGTGTGATTGAAAATGTCGCTTTACATTGTATAAATTTCAGTTTCCAGTATTAATTTATTTAGAGAATTATCAAAATCTTTTTTTAATGTTGTGATGTGCGGATAACTTGGACAAGTAATGCGTGCTACAACATCTTTTGTATTTGTGCCTTTAAGTACAATAGCGTCATTACCCCATATTTGCTTAAGTTCGGGGAAAAATGGGTCTGTATTTTTTTTGCTCATCAATTGCGACTGAGTCTTAGATTTTTCTTGAGACGTATCAGACGAAATGGAATTATCTGCTGCAATTGTACTGCTGTCTAACCTTCTTTCATTCAAAGAAGGCATTTCTAGTTTCTTGAAGCGTTTAAGTATTACTGAATCCCAAACAGTTTCAAGAATGAGTTTAATTAAAAAAACCTCTCCAAGAGTCCATTCAAATGTTCCCTGATCCTGTTTTCTACACAGTAAAGTTCCGTAATAGTCTGCCATATTTGAATCATCAGGAATACTGTTTTTATAATCTGCAGATCGAACAAGATCTTTTACTTCATTAAAATTAAATCCTCTTTCCTTTATTAAGCAGAAAACTGCATAATTATCTATTTCTGCATATTTGAAAATATTGTTTATATCATTGTGTATCAGATAGCTAATTTTGTTTTCGAGGGTTATCCAAAAATTGAAGCGGTACTGGTCTTGAAGATCCATGTTTTCTTATTTTTCAGATTAAATTTACACTACGCTATTTTGCGTAGAATAGTTTTTCTAAATTCGATTTAATCATGAATCATAATATTTCGTAGAAGTATAATGAATTCAAATCTTAAGATGCAATCACAATATTTTTATAGATCTGCATGGGTGGCAAAAATACCAGTGCATACACTGATATAAAATCTTAATTTTTATACTCGTATTTTTTACTGCAAATTAATTTTAAAGAGATAATAAATTTTCCAAAACTAGAGTTTTAGGTACTAAAAAATAAAAATTACCAAATAAAATTATTTTTTAACTATATTTATTAGCTTTCACTGACACTCATTTATGGGCATTATTATTTACTTACGTATGTTGATTTAATATACTCAAAATATGTTTTAACCGTTCTTAAATTACCCACTTCTGTCAATTTTATGCCTTAACGTTGTTATCTTTGCAGAACACAAGCTCTTACTATAGCGTCTTTTATTCCATTCGTGATAGTACCTCCGTCCGCTTCGTTAAGTTTTTATTTACGTTGTATCACCTTACGATTTTTATTTACGTATAAAACTGAAATAATAATGGGAACATGTACGGAGGTACGTGTTAAACAAAAACTCTACTGTTTTATGTGTAGCCGTATACAGTTCGACGAATTCGTACATTTAATCTTTTAAGAGGTTAGGTTAAACCGAGTTTTATACTAATTCAGATACGTAAATTAATTGTTTGGAAGAGTTAGCACTCATTTTCATATGTGCAATAAGCTAAGTAAAATATCTAATACTGCCCCAAACATTGTTAATAGGTACCACAGAATCTATATGGAACTGTAATACGCCACACAGTGGACTATTTTCCGGAGTTTTACTCAAAACCTAATATCTCGGGAACGAAAACAGATAAAAGGTTTTTTTTTTAAATTCTTTGGTTTGTAATACAGAATTAAGGAAAAATATCGAAAAGGTAAAGAAATTACAACATAACCTAAAAATTTTACTTGAACCTTAAAATTTTAAATATCTTGAAAACAAAAACAGATAGAAGGTTAATTTTTTTAGTAATTCTTTGTTGTTGTGTATGGAATTTAGCAGAAATATTAATTAGGCCAAGAAATACAAAGCTAATGATTTCTTGAGGTTTTGTGCATAAGCACATGATCAGTAAGAGCTAATTTAGGAGTGAGAATAAAAACTCCAAAGTCAGGTGTTAGTTTGAGCAACGTTTTGTTGGTCTTAACGCCAACCTCATCAGGCTCAGTCTATATCGTTAAGACGATCGTTACAGACTGTAACTGACAGACCTGTGCTTATGCACAAAACCTCAAGAAATCATGGAAACAATTGGGAGCAGAACGGCACGTTCAACAAACACCATAATACAAAGCTAACCTATAAATTTAACCTAACCTTGAATTTTGAATTATCTGGAGACCTCACCCAGTGTCAAAGTTAGTTTCTTTTGTATTTACTTTTCTTTTCAAAAACAAAATCAGAAAAGATAACTTATTACGCTGATAAATGGAAACCTAACCTACAAATTTTCCTCAGCCTCCAATTTTTTGATATCTTGATAAAGAAAACAAATCGAAGGTTGATTTTTTTAGTAATTCTTTGTTGTTGTGTATATAATTCAGCAGAAATATTAATTAGGCCAAGAAATACAAAGCTAACCTATAAATTTAACCTAACCTTGAATTTTAAATTATCTGGAGACCTCACTCAGTGTCAAAGTAAGTTTCCTTTGTATTTACTTTTCTTTTTAAAAACAAAATCAGAAAAGATAACTTATTACGCTGATTAATGAAAACCTAACCTACAAATTTTTCTCAGCCTCAAATTTTTGGATATCTTGATAACGAAAATAGATCGAAGGTTGACTTTTTAGAAATTCTTTGTTGTTGTGTACAGAATTCAGCAGAAATATTAATTAGGCCAAGAAATACAAACCTAACCTATAAATTTAACCTAACCTTGAATTTTGAATTATCTGGAGACCTCACCCAGTGTCAAAGTTAGTTTCTTTTGTATTTACTTATCTTTTCAAAAACAAAATCAGAAAAGATAACTTATTACGCTGATAAATGGAAACCTAAACTACAAATTTTCCTCAGCCTCAAATTTTTAAATATCGTGCAAAAGAAAACACATAGAAGATTGATTATTTTTTTAATACTTTCGTTTTGTAAACAGAATCGAAAAAAATTATTAATTAGGCCAAAAAATGTAATCCTAACCAACGAATGTTACATAACCTATCATCTTGAAATTTCTCAAAAACGTTGAGACGTACAAGTTGAATTTTTTTGTATTGCCTTCGGAAACAGTTTGGAATAATGATAATGAATATTTAACTAACTTTTAAGAACTTTGGCAACATCAAAATTTTTGGTTTTTCATTTTGGGTTTTAGGGTTGAAGATGGCCATTTAAAAATTTTTTTAGTATTTAACAGTATATATCTCAAAAACTGTCGATTATACAGAAATTTTGCAGACTTTTTTGATTCTAAATCAACCAAAAATCCTAAAAAAAAAATGTTTTGGAGAATTTTGAACAACTCATTTAATTTGGTTAAACAAAATTGTTCAAACAATTATCGACTACTTTTTAGGCCTGGCAACATGCAAATTTGATGTCGGGAGATCATTGTGCACTTTTTATGCAAAAAAAGGAACTACAAATATTTTTTGCGAAACGAAGGCAATACAAGAAAATTCAACTTTAACGTGCCAACGTTTTCAAGATATTTCAAGATGATAGGTTAAGTAACATTCGTTGGTTAGGCTTACATTTCTTGGTCTAATTAATATTTTTTTTCGATTCTGTTTACAAAACGAAAGTATTAAAAAAATAATCAATCTTCTATGTGTTTTCTTTTGCAAGATATTTAAAAATTTGAGGCTGTGGAAAATTTGTAGTTTAGGTTTCCATTTATCAGCGTAATAACTTATCTTTTCTGATTTTGTTTTTGAAAAGAAAAGTAAATACAAAAGAAACTAACTTTGACACTGGGTGAGGTCTCCAGATAATTCAAAATTCAAGGTTAGGTTAAATTTATAGGTTAGGTTTGTATTTCTTGGCCTAATTAATATTTCTGCTGAATTCTGTACACAACAACAAAGAATTACTAAAAAGTCAACCTTCGATCTATTTTCGTTATCAAGATATCCAAAAATTTGAGGCTGAGAAAAATTTGTAGGTTATGTTATAATTTCTTTACCTTTTCGATATTTTTCCTTAATTCTGTATCAAAAACCAAAGAATTAAAAAAAAATGAACCTTTCATCTGCTTTCGTTCTCGAGATATTAGGTTTTGAGTAAAACTCTGGAAAATAGTCCACTGTGCGCCATTGGGTTTTACAACTGTTCTCGAAGCTAATTTCGTCAGTTTGAAATACAACTCAGCAGTATATTATTTGTTACTTTGAGTTTAACAAAACATAAGTTTGTTGAAACGTTCTACGTGAAAAACCTCCTACTCAGTACTTTCATCAGAGTCAGTAAGTAATAATCACGTATCTTAAGCCTAATCTACCTTGTGTTATCTAAGATTGTTGTTTTACGTCATGAATTTAAGATGACAAGATGCGTAGCGTATATAGTTATTCACTGTATAAATAATAGTTTATTACGATAAATTAGTAAACTAATAGTGTCGTAGTCTCAAATATGGTTTCTTTAAAATTCGCACAGACTCGTATCTTACAACAACAAATTCTGAACAATAGCATTTATATTATTTTCAGGAAAGCTTGTATTGAGTAAATACGTAATAGAAAAAGTAAACTGACTAATATCGAGACGAATATATTAAAAATGTATATTTACTTCAATTATTAAATAAGTTTGAGCAGTCTTTATTAAATAATTGATTTTTTTTTTTGGAATTGTAAGACAATGGTTTTTAAAATATTATAATATTACTTAATCATAACTTGAAACGAAGAATGTCACGGGACTGATACCTTTAATTTGTTGTGTGATTCATAATAATGTTTTTAGAAATTAAATAAAATTTATAGATTGAATGAAAATACGAAAACTTTTACCATGATATTTATAATGAAGTAGATAAATGGAATTTGGTATTCAAATATAATAATGAAAGTACATCAAAGAAACAACCCAAATTCAGTTCTATTAAACTACTCATTAGATCGTTGGAAGTAAGTTCTTCACAGGAATCTAAAGAACATTATAGGTATGAGAGCTGTCTATATTTTTATTCTTGGTAGGCGTACCGTATGTGATACTCTTTTATCAAACTTAGCATAGCCTTCTGCGAGTACATTAAATCGTTACATTGGTGATCTGGTTAGACCAATATCTGAAGGAGAATGTTGTGTTTAAGAGTTCAAAGAGTTTTTAACGAAAAAAAAATTGCCCCATGTTGTCTGAATAAGTGAGGACGCTATTCGAATAATATCAAAAGTACAGTATAATTCACGCATAAATGAGCTATTAGGCTTTGTGCAGCCTTTAGATAAAAATAGCGGATTTCAAAAAGCACACTTTTGTAAATAAACAAGTTTTGAAACGATGAAAAATATTTTCAAAATTACAAAGTGTCATCTTATTTATATTGTTACATGGTTCAGCCTTTGCAAGAAAATGCACCTAGTTTTTGCCTCAGTACGTTTGGTACTGACAGTTCTTTTACTGCTGAGGATACTCTTAAAAGATTGAATCCCTTAGTTATGATGCTAGAACGCGAAAATATAGTAGTCTTAGGATTTTCAGGCGACTGTAATTCTCGATTAGTTAAAGCCATGAAAATAAAAAGTCAATTAGATCACAGTAATACTGATGCAGGTATTAATTTAGAAGGTTTTCATGCGTCTATTGTACCACCTCAGATTTGTATTCAAGATCCTGTTCACCTAGCAGTAAAATTGAAAACAAGATGATTTAAGATTCCTACAAGTGTACCAATAGGGAATTTTATAGTATCATCGTCACATTTAAGAGTAATATTAGAAAATTTTTCAAAAGATAAGCATTTGCTAACGGAAAAAAGTTTATACGGCAAAGATAAAATGAATTTTAAATCTGTGATTATAATTTCAAACAAAAAAGTAATTAATTAAAAACAACGTCCAATGGTGGTACTGTCAAATTTTGAATTTATAAAAAAACAAAACGACGTTTCGGCCGTTTGGACAACGTCCCGGCCCTCATCAGGTACAAAAATCTATGAGTAATAAAATTCTTTGCAATACAAATTTAAGTAAAATATAATAAACGCAAATTAAGTTACATGTATAACATACCTCTGACTCTTACGAAAGGGATGTAAAATCGTAATGTAGTCAGAGTTTCAAGCTAAGTTGCTTTTATACCCTGCACATACACAAATGACATAGTACACGCACGTAATACAATCGAATAAGAATCGCAAGCAGTTCCTTGAGACGCACATAAACAGTTCATGTTTTCTTAATACTATGAATGAAAGGGGTCCTCGAATCATGTATATAAAGTTAGTCACCTTTCTTAATTGACATAACGAGAGACCTATAACAATCTTTCAATTTTTCTGTATCTTGTTGTCTGTTAATATTATTATTAAAGTAATGTATATTTAGCATTTCGGAAAAAAGGCGCTTTTTGTAATTTTGTTCTATGTCTAAAATTTTAATATTATCAAAATTAAAATTATGTGTGAATTCAATGCTGTGTTGTGATAGTACCGATGTATTCTTTTTTCTATCACAACACAGCATTGAATTCACACATAATTTTAATTTTGATAATATTAAAATTTTAGACATAGAACAAAATTACAAAAAGCGCCTTTTTTCCGAAATGCTAAATATACATTACTTTAATAATAATATTAACAGACAACAAGATACAGAAAAATTGAAAGATTGTTATAGGTCTCTCGTTATGTCAATTAAGAAAGGTGACTAACTTTATATACATGATTCGAGGACCCCTTTCATTCATAGTATTAAGAAAACATGAACTGTTTATGTGCGTCTCAAGGAACTGCTTGCGATTCTTATTCGATTGTATTACGTGCGTGTACTATGTCATTTGTGTATGTGCAGGGTATAAAAGCAACTTAGCTTGAAACTCTGACTACATTACGATTTTACATCCCTTTCGTAAGAGTCAGAGGTATGTTATACATGTAACTTAATTTGCGTTTATTATATTTTACTTAAATTTGTATTGCAAAGAATTTTATTACTCATAGATTTTTGTACCTGATGAGGGCCGGGACGTTGTCCAAACGGCCGAAACGTCGTTTTGTTTTTTTATAAATTCAAAATTTGACAGTACCACCATTGGACGTTGTTTTTAATTATTTACCAACTGTCATTGGACGTTTTATTTGAAAAAAGTAATTAATTTATTAAAAACGAAGTGCCGGGTAGTGAGGCTACTCGACAGTATTTGAAAATTATAAATTTTATTATACATTCATTTTTATCAACTGACCTAAATATACTGGTTGAAATGTATTGTTTGTGGTTGAGTGTCTTTTTTATCAGGTTTTGGAGGAAGTAGCTTTCTCGTAATGTAAATTACTCTGACATCAATAATTTTCTGTCACTGAGTACGTACACGTGTTTAGAGACGAATGCTCACAGTATGTATAGTGTTGTAATTACAACAATTGAAAATGAAAATTTTATTACCACGGCAATTTAGTAGCCAACCTTGTGAAGTACTTTTTAAAACCTTAAGATCTCTAAGTATCGTTTTTTGTACACCAATAAACTGCAGTGTACTGGAAGCTATTCAGAAAACTCAACCAATAACATTTATTTCTAATGTAATGGCTCATAATTTTGGGAATAAAAATATAAATTATCCTAAAAATACAATTTTGAATGCACCATTCAAAAAACTACATACAAATGACTTATACTTGGACCTGGATTTGAAGCACATGATATTTTTAAACAAGAAATCGGCTGAGCAACCGTCAGAGACATCATCAACAAAGCTAAATCAGATGCTTGAAAATATTGAACAACTTGGACTTACAAATTTAAATATAAATGATGCCAACGAGTTGTCTATGAAGTCAGTTGATATCGATGAAAACAGTTTAATTGACGAAACCGTTGATTGTACTGATAAATGTAGGGAAAAAGTGTAGAAGAAAACTTTGAAGAGTACTTAGAGGAGTATGAAAATATCAGATTTTTTTGGTTATGTTAATTTAAAGGATTATTCTACTCAACATAAAAACATAACAGAAAATGATTCTAGGTTAAAAATAAAAGAGTGAGATGGTAGGATGAAAACCATTAAAAAATCATCAGTTCATTACTTATTAAATCAAGACATAGAAAAATTAAGCAACGATCGATTGCTTCGCGTCCAAAGTTGCAAAATATTACGCGTCCGACACCAAAATATTACGATCATGAAAAAATATTTAAAGTCTGCACTCTGGACACTGTACTTGTTTTAGACTGGTCTTTGAAACTGAAAGTACTGAAAAATGTTTATTAGGTGTTGTTCTCGTATTGTCTATATGAATCAAGTTAGTTGGGAAAAAATTGAGTATTCTAAAACATTCGCAAAAGTGCTCGTTAATGATGAGACTGCAGAAGATAATAAAAAACAAGTTGGATATTGTGCAACTAGTTCTCTATAAATAAAAGAAATGAATCTCTAAAATTGATCGAATTATCAGTACATGGCTATCATTCAATTGAAAAGTATAAAATTACTATCCCAGCGCCACTGAAAAAATGGTACATTTTCCGCCCTCAGGTGGTTTGGAAGGCTGGTACTTCCTCGGGCAAAAAAGCAGTTTTCCGATACTCGTTTAAAAAGTCTCCTTTACGAACCTCGTTACGGACCTCGCCTTCGGCTCGGGCCGCAAACCTCTCGGTTCGCAAACAAAGACTTTTCAAACTCGTAGGAAAACTACTATTTCGGCCCTCGGGTGGTTTTGGGAGGCTGGTACTTCCTCGGGCGAAAAAGCAATTTTCCGGAACTCGTTCGGAAGGTCTCCTTTACGAACCTCGTTACGTCCCTCGCCTTTGGCTCGGGCCGCAAACGTCTCGGTTCGCAAACAGAGACTTTTCAAACTCGTAGGAAAACTACCATTACGTCACTAGGGCACAAAGTACAAATATGAGCGCCCGACGGGCGCGCTTGTTGTAGATTGGTGTCCGAGTCACGTATAATTTTTTTCTTACTAAGGGCGCAAAGTACAATTTTGCACCCGTGGGCACACTTTGCACCCAGTAAATTACTTTGGGCCCTAAGGCAGAAAAGTATTTTGGGCCCGGAGGGCGCAAAAAACTTTTCTGCATGGCCCAAAGTGATTACAAGAGCGCAAAGTGTGATCCGAGGGCGCAAAGCGGCAGTTGCACTTTGTGCCCATGGTAAGAAAATAGTAGTTTTCGTCGGATGAGTGCCATCGTCTCTGGGGCTATTTTGCGGCCCAAGGGACCTGCGAAGCAGGGCCCAAGGGACGTAAGGTAGCCACGGAGCGATGGCGCTTATGTGGCGAATGCTATTTTTCCTACCAAGGGCACACCAGGCTCTCAAAAACGCCCAAGGTAGGAAAAAACTTATCATACGTAAATAATGATGTTTATAAAAACATTCGCAAATTTGTATAAACAAATCGTATTTGTTGAGAAATTAGTATTTGTAATTACAAATGATTCAAATTACAAGTATTCTAAGAAATTTTCTATTATACTTTGTAATAAAAATGGTTTCAAAGTATTTTTATCGTCATGATATTTATTAAGCACATATTTTCATATGTAAACATCTATATTAATAGTACTAATAAAACATACTGAGTAGGTATATTATTTTTATTTTATGTTTAGACGCAATTCAATAAATAAAATATTGCCTTCTATCTTTCATATCTACTTTAAATCGTGTGAGTTTGCTTTCATGCTGTGGTTTTTTAACAATAAATAATACAAGTTATCTCTACTGCTATAATTGATTTTTATATTTCTAAATAAACCAAATATGCAAATTTCTAAATATCCAATATTAGATGTTTTAAAACATTTTATTTAAAAAACCTAAATTATGTACGTGAATATGTAACACCGAGGTTAACACAAATACTTGCGATTGATATTAAGATTCTTGATAATCTTTATTGCTTTATAACAATTAATTTCTTGAAAATGAATTATAACGGTTTAACAGAATTTAAAATTACGGAACGTCTTTTGATTTGTGAGTACTCGATAAGAACTTCCTGTACTGCTTGCAAACTCATGCGTACTCTTCCGTACTGCAAAGAACTCAATCGAACTCTGTAAAGCCCAGCACTCGTTTGAACTCATTGTACTCCTCGCGAACTTATGTATACTTATGCGTACTTATCGTGTAAGTGGTTTGGTGAAAAGCCTCTCGGTTTTATACGTAAATGAATAGTTATAGTAAACGTCGATTATTTAACGCCGTTTCATAGTTTAGCTTTTTAAAAAATACATTCACAAAAATTTACCCAATCGACTACTAAAAATAATTCCTCAATACTAACTGTCAGGGTTTTTTTTTGTAGTATTACATTTATAACAGAATTCATTACAATCAACAATAATTGAATGATTATAACAAAAAATTAATGATTAGTAAAAGTACTTACAAGTTTCTTGCGATCTTCAACACTTTGCAAAAATTGTTCAGAACCAACTTTGCTAATTTGAGAATTTTGAAGCCAAGGTTGTATACTTTGATACTGAGAATAGAAGTTATTCATATCCGGCACTAGGTCTTTAATAACATACATGTGTGGTAACGGATATATTTTGGTCACTTTGTTTAGATTAGAATCAATTGTACTGAAAGAGTTTAAAGGATTACAACGAAAGCTACAAGTATTTATTATAAGCTATTAAATAAATGAATTTAAAAATTACCTGATACAAGCTAATGTATTAGTCCCATTAATGTTCATTGCACAAGATCCACAAATACCTTCACGGCATGAACGACGAAAAGTTATAGTTGGATCAAGTTCGTTTTTAATTTTTATTAAGGCATCCAGCACCATAGGACCGCAACTAGACAAAATGATTAGATTAAGTGTTAGACATATTATTAACAACATTTTTTAACAATCACCTGTTTAGATCAACACGATAATCTTTCATACACGGAGATTTTTCTGGTTCATCGGGATTCCACCGATAAATAGACAATGTCTTGAATCTATTTGATTTATTTAAATTTGATACTGTAGACTTAGAGCGTGCCTAAAAACAGTTAATAATGTATATTATATCAGCTAAATATCCTATACTACACAGTTGTGTCATATAAGCTTCTAATTAATACAAAAATCCATTAGGCAAAACTCATGGAAACTTAACATATTCGACAGCTTTTTTTTTAAGAATAATGTAAGAAACAAAATCAAAGAAAAAAATCTTAATAGATAAGATCTTAATTTTAGACTACTGTTGCATGTATATATGTTTTTATGTATAACTTTCAAATATGCAATCAGAGATTAGAAGGCAGATTCCCAGTGCTTGCGGTAGAGAGTATCGCTTGTGTGTGTATGGGCGTGTTACGTGTAACACACATATAGTCGAAGAATATAAAAAATACAAAAATACAGCAGAGAGCCAATCAACACAAAATATACGAACACCCTTGATTATAGTCTTACACTCCTTCATTTTTCTTAATTTCGGTGTTACCTATTTTGTTTTTAAAATTACGTATATATGAAGGTTTAAAAATTTTAAATAAATGATAAAATTAAACGAACAAAGGATTTTCTTGAACAGCGGGGTGGATCAATTTAAGAATTTCCTATGTACATCCTATGGTTTTATTCACTTAAGATTTGTTGAGTCATGCATTCATGTAAATCAAATGAAAGAAATTTTATAAATATATCAGCTATTTGATTTCTAGAGGCGATCCATCTAATTTCTATTCTTTTATGAGCAACACACTCCTTGACATAGTGAGCCTTGATTTCTGGTATACGTCTCAGCTTGCTTTCTCCTCCTGTTTTAGCGCTGGCTTCAGCTGCTTTATTGTTGCACCAGAGAAGCATGGGGCAAAATTTTTTATTTAATACGGAAACCAGAGAGTTTCTTATTTTCATCAGCTCTTTACAAGCTGCACTCATGGCTAAGTACTCAGCTTGACAGTTTCTTCTCTTTCTTCCCTTTATAAATTCAATATTAGGTTCGTAACCGTGGGCGTTCTTCGTGGGTGAGAGTTGTGGAAACCTAATCGCTTCAAGTTTTTTGTGATGTAATTCTCTGAGTCAGTGTAATGGTGTTTTTGTTTCTTTTTTTTTAACTTCTTCTAAATCCGTCATTTCAAACTCTTTTTGTAACTGTCCTTTAACGTCCGTTACTTTATTTACACTTGCCAACCAATAGCATATCATTTATGTACAGAAGCAGAATGAGAAGTTTATCAGTAAATTTCTAAGTAAATAAACAGGGTTCATTTTGAAAGGCTTTTAGTACTATTATGTTTCGTGACCTAGGTAAACTTTTCATACTATTGTTTAGAACTTTTTCCAAGTCGATACACAAACTTTTTCAGTATACATACTTTACGTCCTGTAACTCCGTCTAGCTAACCTAGTTCTTTAGGGATTTCATATGTATGTTTTCTAAAATGGTGCCATGCAAAAAGGCCGACTTAACATCCAATTGACACATTTGTAGATCATGTACGTTAACGACTACAAACGTTAACAACTACGTTTTTCGTAGTTCCCAGACTTAAGTACTGTATTCAATTTAGGGTCTAATGTATCAATCTTTTTGTTGTCTAGCCAAATACCCATGCCCTTATACACAAACTTTCTTAACGATAGTAGATTTCTCATGAGGTCTATCAAAAAAATGACGTCTTCTAACTTAATCCGTTTGTTATAATTTCATCCTACTATATCCCCTCTCCCTCCGTTCTTAAGTATGCTGAAGTGCCTCTATTTGCACATTTTATATTATCTACATCCTTATTTTGAAATGTACTAAAAAATTGTTTTGAATTTTTTAACTGCTTCGTGGCACCCGAGTCTGCAGTAAACTCTGCAACATTTCTAAATTTATTATTAATGGTGACACTTGCGGATGCTGAGAACATAGTTGAGGATCCAACATACATATCAACCTTACCGTTATTGTTTTTATTTTCGTTCTTCTTTCTGGTTCTAACTAGTTTCTGGTCTGTTTTCTCTTCATTTTTACTTTTATTCGCGTCACCTGTTTTCTGCCTTTTGGTATGATTGATGTTAATGTTATCACTTTAATTATTTCGTTTCTTATTCACCTGCGAGTTGAGTCTGGACGCGTTATCTTACGGCTTTTTTGATTGGGACAGTTATTGCTCCAATGCAGGTCAGATTGACGTATTCTCCAGACCTAAAGCACTTTCTTTTCCCTTCCGTCCTCGTGCAATCGTAGAATATATGACTCATTCTGTCACACTTAAAAGATTTGGGGGGTCTGCTCTCAAGATTCGCAGCGCGGCCACAGTTACCGTTAGGAATGCCCTCTTAGCATTCATTGGGCCTCAGCCTTTAAAACATATGATTTTAGTCGATAATGACTTCGTACTTCACATTTATTAATCTAGTCTACATTTAGTAGGTTAAAAACCGAATGTACAACAACATTGTAGAGCGCGTGTCTCTTTTCTTCTTCCGATCAAGGAAAGTATTATTTAGATAATCCTATCCAATTACTTTATCTTCACATTCGTTCTAAAATTAGGAAGCACACTCTCTTTGAGGGTTGAATTTAATGCTATCCAATCTTTTCCTAATTGAGTTTGTGGACTTATTTGATTCACATCCTTTTAATCCTTTTATTTTCTCTAATAACAACACAGAGTTTCTTATGTGAGCTGCTTTCATATGGTATCTTTCATCAATCCTATTAAGAAGCATATCCATTACTTTATATTAATGTTCATCCAGTATTTTATCATCCGGTACATCACTGACTTTTACTGAGTTATAAATTATGTATAAGAGATCACGGGTTCTCAATTGAGAAGTAAAATACTCTAAAAACATTTCAAACTTGATATTTGGAGTTAGCTCGACTTCGTACTTTACTCAAGTTTCTCTTTTTATGAATTCTACTTGCAACTTGTCTCTCTCGGTAGTGCCCAAAAAATATCTCATGCCATGCATATGAAAAGTTTTTTGGAGGGTCTTATCCAAGTTTTCCCTCATAAGTTTACCTAAGTCGACGATAGATGTGGTATGGTTTAAATTTGTTTTGGAGTATATACTAATATTAATTGAACTTGTATTTACTTGCATCTTTTTGACTTCCTCTTCATCAGCCAATAGGTTTTTCAACCGGTTCACTACCGCTACTAACCAGTGGGTTTGACAGTCCGTAAGCACTTTATGTGACCTTTCTATATTCTCTCTCCTTTTAGTTTCATTATAGTTCAAGTTTAAGTCCCTTCTTATATGTTTCATCATGTTGATCTCTCCTTTTCTTATGTTTATCTGTTCCTTTAGTGTGTCTATTCCTGTTGACGTATTAATTTTTGTCAAATCTGTAAGGTTAGTGTTGTTTACCTTTTTTACACTTCATACTTTTGTTTGATTCCGTAAAATAATTTAAAACATCTTATAATTGTATATCTCCCTTTTTATATAAATTATTAGTCACTTACGGAGCCTGTGCAGCTAATAAAACAGATTGATTCACTTACTGAGGGGGGGGGGGCAGGTTACTTTGCCACCATTTGCCGTTTTAATGGTAGAAATCATTTTGAAAAACTGTACTTTGTTTTCACATGACTCAGAATCTAAAAAAACAAATAACGTTAATTCTATCACTTACTGAGCATCTTATACTGATCCGCAGACACACACTGTATCAAATGTGTAAGACACTATATACTGTATCAGTGGTAAACCAGGCATTGATGACAAAAAGGGCTGCATACATCTTACTAATATATAAAGCAAAGTCACTAAAACCGTTGTAATCGCTAACCACGAAAACTACTTAACCAAACTTGCTGAAATTTTGTAAACTGATTTTTAACACTTTCTGTATAGTTTTAGTAGAGTTTTCATCTTATGAAAAATAATAACAATAGCAATAAATAAGCTTCAAGTTTTGTAAAAATACGCTAACTTTTCACTTTAGTTCAGTAGAATCTGCTAGGTAGCGTAGAAATAAAATCAAAGCTACGTGCAATAGAATTAAGCAAGTCTGGTAAGTCTAAATTTTATGCAGCATGATCACCCAGTGGCGACTGTCCTGGTGAAAACAGAGGTAATACCAGGACAGACGTCGCGGTCCGGAGCACCTGCTTAGCAGATTTTCTCGTCTCCACACGCTTCTTCAGTAAAGGTCTCGCACTCTCTTGATCTACGTCGTCTCGATGGATTGGGGAGAGCATAAAATGAAAGAGAAAAAACGAGAGAGAGAGAGAGAGAGAGAGAGAGAGAGAGAAAACATAAAACAAAACAAGAAAATAGAAAAAATTTTCACATGCTTCATAGAGTGAGCAGGCCTATAACCTGTAGTGACTATCAAGGAATTGGGGCGAGGTTTAAATTACCAAGAGACATGTATTTGACTGTTTGAGTTTTTTTTTAACTGTGTTCTTTCTAACTTTATACATAAATGAGGATAAATTAGGAAATATGCGGACGTCCGCATAATTCAACCGTATCATTAACATATGTCTTAAAGCACGTAAGGTCTGCATGAGTCACCTTTTCTAAACACACACACACACACACACACACACACACACACACACACACACACACACACACAAAACTAGCAGCCCTCCGTCTTGGCTTCGCCCAAGACTTACTAAATAGAAGACTGTAGTGTGTTGACATGGAATGTGAAACGTTTTTAGTTAGAAATTTTACATCTATTTCTGACACTTCTCAGAACAAAAATCTTCTTATTAAAAAAATTTTGATTCGCAATCCATACAGTTTAATTGGTTAAATAACAAACTGTAAAAATAAAGAAAAAATATAATTATGCTGAAATGCACCGTCAGTTCCTTATGCTATAAAATAATCGTTGGCTGTAAAGAGCCGTTGATTTGCAGTTTCTCTCATATAATTTATAAAAAGGGCTACTTTTTTAAGCTGTTAAGATTTTAAACTCCCAAAAAATATATATTATATAAAAAATTTTTTTTCTCTTATCCCACAACTATATTACCAGAACGACAAAGTTTTGGAGCTTAATCTTTACAATTTTTATTGCCACAAAAATACAAGTACATTTTCTACTTACCAAAAAATCTGAATTTAGATCTTTAAACATTTAAGAGATTACTGTGAGGGTACAATGAAAAGCTAATCTCTCACGTAATGGTTTCTTTATTTGTCGATTTTAAAGCTGCCGTTCCAATCTCGATGAATTTTCTGCGTCAGTTTCTTGACGCCTTAAATTGTATTTATTAAATACATTTCAAGTTTTTCTTCCAATTCACCATCTTGCGACTTTTGGCATGCTTAAGACTTTTGTGACCCCTCAAGAATGTTTTCAGTCAACTTTGTTAAGTTCTAATATATTTGTGGGCAAGGTAGTTCGACGTCTGATTACCCTAAAAAAGACTAGTGAGCTTCTTAAGTGAACTTTTTCTTGACTGAAGTTTATAGCAATTGTGACTGCCTAAATACCTTAGGGTGATCTTCTCTGGACTGCTGTTGAAGCCCCAGGCTGATCAGAACAAAAATTCCAACGTCCGAAGCTTCGGAGCTAGTCGTAGTGCTCTTTCCCAACGTCTGCTGGTATAACGTCAAAGACGTCGGTGTCTAAAGCACCTTTTTTTCAGACTCGTGATGCTTGCCAATTGGAAACTGTCCTGTTGGTTCAAGTTTATTTTTCCTTCACAGCTGTTAGGTTAGATCTTGGAGAGGATCGGTGATTCTTGGTTGAATGCTTAGAGTCGAGAGAATAATGTAGGGTCGTCACTGGGGTCCTGAAAAGGGCCAGTGGTGAAATTTCCAGTTATTCCTTATTATTATTCTTGATGATGGAGAGCCAGATGCGGGTAGCTTGACTCTTACCCTCGGAATCTTTGTGTCCGGAGACCTTACATGAGGAAGATACGCCGCTGACCAAAGAGTATTTCGTCTTCAGGTTGATCCCCAGAAAATCAACCGCTTAACGTCGTCAGTCGAGAAAGTGGGCCTGGAGAATACCTTCTCTGTAGGTATGCCGTTGAAACGACCACTGGTAGAAGTTGTGGCTGCCCATACTCTTCAGGGCTGTCTTCCCCGGCCTACATTTGTAGTAAAAAATTTTGTGACGCCACCAGGTGGGATGGTGGAACGGCCACATAACTCTGAAGTGTTGGAGCAGGTTGTGCTCTGGCTAAACACATCTCCTGGTATTTCACTAGAGACGTTATCGGTTAGAATGAATTTTTTATTGGTGGCACTCGTCAATTCTGGTGATTCAGGGTGAAAGTAGACCTAGGTCATTTGCTCATTCGAGAAGAGCGCTGTAGGTAACCGGGATACCCAGCTGCACGACTATCACCTACATTCTCGATGCAGCTTGGTGACGTGCCAGAAGACAACTGCAGGAATTTCCGAGACGCTCCGGCCTATATATTATAACCATATTTATTCAATTCTGTTGCAGGTAGCTTCGATTTTATGTCGACGCCACCGAGTGGATCCTACTGAACTAACGTAAAAAGCTAGCGTATTTTTGCAAAACTTTGAGCTTATTTATTGCTATTGTTATTAAGCTTTTCAAAATAAAATCTGTACTGTAAACATTTAGGAAGCGTCAAGAATAAGTTTGCAAAATTTCAGCAAAATCGGTTCAGTAGTTTTCGCGGTTAGCGATTACAACGGTTTTAGCGACTTTGATTTATGTATTAGTAAGATACACACGGAAAGACGAGTTATTACTAGGGCTGCCTGACAGAGACAGACTGAGTGCGCACAGGCACAGCCAGAGATTAGTAGAGAGATTGCTGACTGCAATGCTACGGCGCGAGTTCACTTTTTGCCACTGTTTCGAGCGCCCCGTCGCGGCCAAGCGGTCGAACCAGGCACACATATTTTTTTTTCAATTTGAGAAGCGTGAAGGGGATATACCGAGTGTGTGCCTACAGATTCGCGTGGAAATGAGCACGTAGGCACATACTTTGAAGACGCGTGGAAAGGGTATACTGAATATAGGCCTACGGAAAGAGGAGTGGTGCATGGAAATGCCGACTACAGCTATATAACTATATACCCGCGTATATCATAGCGAAAGAAAGCGACGAGTCTTTCTCGCTATAAGTATACTAACTTATTAAGTGAGGTCTTAGAAGTTAAGGGACAATAGAAAAAAAAAAAGATTTCACTTCTAATATTTATAAAATAAAAACCCTATTCTTTCATTTAACAATTCTCTATAACATATGAAAGCTTAAGAGAGGCTAGCCATATTATTTTTCGAAAATTAAATCATACAAATAAATGCTTACGCAATCGGAAGCTCAGACTTACAAGGCATTTATTTTTTAGTTCTTCTTATACGTTGGATTTTCGTTTAGTACTGCGTATCGAAGTACGTTGAAAAAATGTTTAGCTTGAAATATTTTTTGAGGTTGAAAGTATGGGTATAAGCACCTTAAAGATAAATTATTATTTTTACTTATTATAATCGCTATGAGCTGTAGGCCAAGCTCCGGAGGGTATCAATAAACATATGTGACTTTAAGTTGTTTAAGGTCCGAAGTTTGAATAGTTGAGATGGCTAGGGCTTATGCCTTCGACGGCATATTTTGGCGATTTGGGGTTCAATTCTGATTGCCATTAGATTTTTTTTTTTTAATGTAATTTAGTATTCTATTTTAATTACTTATTGCAACTTTCATTTCAATTTATGAATATTGTCAACATTTTTTTTTTTAAGAACGTTAAAAAAATTTTATTTTTAATACTGTGTCACGTACATAAAATCCTACCCAACAAATGACTATTAAATAATTTATTACGTTAATAGTTATAGCTGGCAAGGCTAATTCATAATTGTAAAGGTAATAATTTAAATGATAGTAAAACTGATAACTAACTAAATACTTGGTAGATCATATAAATCTTTATGTGCATATTCGTATGCTTGCATGTGTGTGATTTCAGACTCTTTGACCGATGTCAATGATTCAGGACTCAGGAGGATTACTTTTTCTTATTGTTACGATGGCTTGGGAAAAACAATCGTCATAGCTTTTTAAGGTTGTCATACCTCTTGACGATTTCTTGATTTTTTTAAGCAGATTGTTGTATTATTCAGGTGAAAAAAATATTTTTATACATATTTTAGTTTTACTTAGGGAACATACAAACAATTACATTTTTTTAAATCTCTCCATACGTTACACAGTTTCATTTTGAACTATAAAAAAATTTTCTTTCTTTTGATTCATGCATTCCAGATTAGTATTTCAATAAGATTGATAGAACGATTCCCTAATTTGTAATTTTAATTAAATTCTTAACAAGATCTTATTTCATACAGTACGAAAAAACCACATTTTCTATTTTCGCACACTCCATAAGAGTTTTTTTTATAGGATAATTTTATTTTAATGTGATGAATATTATGATTTCATTGACAGGTTTTACACATCTGAGCTTGTAATTTATATATGTACATTTTAATACTTACTGTAGCTACAAAAAATAAACGTAGTTTGGTTAGTTCTTAAATATCTTATACGATTGTTTCATTACAAAAAACTTTAAATTGCAATAAATAACTACAACTTTTAATTTGCTACTCAACATAATTTAATATTATTCAATAAATTTCTACCTGCAGAGAAAATGCTGAAACATTTAACGATAGCTTTTTAGAGTGTCAGAAAACTAAGTGGATTTTTGAAGATTTTGCACTACAAATTTGTTTATTCAAAGTAAGGCCCGCTTTTTATTCATTATTTAGGATGTGGTTCGATTTTTTTTTTAGTCTTACAATTTCTTGAATTGCTAAATAATATCGGTGGGTCAGCGCAAGAAATAGTCTTTTCAGAGTAGAAGACATGAAAGAGCTTTTTTAAATCGAGAAAAAAAAAGACTTTCTTTGAGTGAATTTTTTTTCCTTCAACTTTTAGTTAGCAATAGAAGTACGTATGTTTATATGCATAAATTAATTAAGCATTGCTTAATAACACTGTGGTCAATGTCTATGTAACATAGGTCACTTACTGGCCACGTTGTTGAATAATTAATACAACATTTATTAATGATAGAAAAGCGTATTATCACATGATACGGAGTATGTACGATCTACTATATCATTACAAATTATTGCTTTATTTATGTGATTATACGCCAGAAAGAACTCCGCTTTTACTCTGTATTTCTCAATAGCTTCCAATGACTTGTTAATCAAAATTTTTAATTTTTTATACAAATTTATATATTAAAAAAAAACATCTAAGCTTATTGTTTCACATAATTTCTTTTATTAGAGGGTATAATGTTACCAAAAAACAAATTCACAGTGCAAAATTTGGAAAGAATTCACACAATTATCTAACACTTTAAATCGCTACCGAGAAACATATTACTGCTTTCTCAGCCATAAAAAAAATCGAAAAAATGTTAAAATAAGCGTTTTAACGTACATATAAATTAAAACGTTAGACTAGTTCAATTTGTTGAGGGAAGCATAGTATTTATTTCATTAAAACAAAATTATTATTAAATGAAAAAAAAATAAAAGATCTAAAAACTTTATGGAAAGAAAAAAAATAAAAATGAAGCTTAGGAATCATTTGTTTGGTATTATAAAATTATGAATGAGCCTTGCTATCGTTAAATGTTTCAGTATTTTCTCTGCAGGTAGAAATTAATTCAACAATAGTAAATTATGTTGAGTAGCAAATTAAAAGTTGTAGTTATTTATTGCAATTTAAAGTTTTTTGTAATGAAACAATCGTATAAGATATTTAAGAACTAACCAAACTACGTTTATTTTTTGTAGCTACAGTAAGTATTAAAATGTACATATATAAATTACAAGCTCAGATGTGTAAAACCTGTCAATGAAATCATAATATTCATCACATTAAAATAAAATTATCCTATAAAAAAAACTCTTATGGAGTGTGCGAAAATAGAAAATGTGGTTTTTTCGTACTGTATGAAATAAGATCTTGTTAAGAATTTAATTAAAATTACAAATTAGGGAATCGTTCTATCAATCTTATTGAAATACTAATCTTAAATGCATGAATCAAAAGAAAAAAAAATTGTTTTATTGTTCAAAATGAAACTGTATAACGTATGAAGAGATTTAAAAAAATGTAATTGTTTGAATTTTCCCTAAGTAGAACTAAAATATGTATAAGAATATTTTTTTCACCTGAATAATACAACAATCTACTTAAAAAAATCAAGAAATCGTCAAGAGGTATGACAACCTTAAAAAGCTATGACAATTGTTTCTCCTAAGCCATCGTAACAATAAGAAAAAGCAATCCTTCTGAGTCCTGAATCATTGACATCTGTCAAAAAGTCTGAGATCACACACATGCAAGCATATGAATACGCACATGAAGATTTATATGATCTACCAAGTATTTAGTTAGTTATCAATGTTACTATCATTTAAATTATTACCTTTACAATTATGAATTAGCCTTGCCAGCTATAACTATTAACGTAATAAATTATTTAATAGTCATTTGTTGGGTAGGATTTTATGTACGTGACACAGTATTAAAAATAAAATTTTTTTAACGTTCTTAAAAAAAAAAATGTTGACAATATTCATAAATTGAAATGAAAGTTGCAATAAGTAATTAAAATAGAATACTAAATTACATTAAAAAAAAAAAATCTAATGGCAATTAGAATTGAACCCCAAATCGCCAAAATATGCCGTCGAAGGCATAAGCCCTAGCCATCTCAACTATTCAAACTTCGGACCTTAAACAACCTAAAGTCACATATGTTCATTGATACCCTCCGGAGCTTGGCTTACAGCTCATAGCGATTATGATGAGTAAAAATACTAATTTACATTTAAGGTGCTTAGACCCATACTTTCAATCTCAAAAAATATTTCAAGCTAAATATTTTTTCACCGTACTTTGATACGCAGTACTAAACGAAAATCCAACGTATAAGAAGAACTAAAAAATAAATGCCTTGAAAGTCTGAGCTTCCGATTGCGTAAGCATTTATTTGTATGATTTAATTTTCGAAAAATAATATGGCTAGCCTCTCTTAAGCTTTCACATGTTATAGAGAATTGTTAAATGAAAGAATAGGTTTTTTATTTCATAAATATTAGATGTAAAATTTTTTTTTTCTCTATTTTCCCTTAATTTCTAAGACCTTACTTAATAAGTTAGTATACTTATAGCAAGAAAGACTCGTCGCTTTCTTTCGCTATGATATACGCGGGTGTATAGTTGAATAGCTGTAGTCAGCATTTCCATGCACCACTCCTCTTTCCGTAGGCACATATTCAGTATACTCTTTCCACGCGTCTTCAAAGTATGTGCCTACGTACTCATTTCCACACGAATCCGTAGGCACACACTCGGTTTATCCCCTCCACGCTTCTCAAATAAAAAAAAAATATGTGTGCCTGGTTCGACCGCTTGTCCGCGACGGGGCGCTTGAAACAGTGGCAAAAAGTGAACTCGCGCCGTAGCATTGCAGTTAGCAATCTCTCTACTAATCTCTGGCACAGCACATCCAAGCTAGTATCTATATATATTTGTATGGACATGTAGTCAAAGAATATAAAAATACAGATATACGCCAGAGAGCCAATCAACTCGAAATATAGGAACACTCTTGATTATAATCTTACACTTATGGTTTATTATATAAAGTTATAAAATCACTTAAAAAAATTTATATCTAAACATAAAATTAAGAAATAAAGTTTACGCGTTTTAACATTTTTATGAAAGAACAGGAAAGCAGCCTCTTAAAGAAATCAAAAATACGTGTTTTAAGTAATTTCTTATCGCAAAATAATTTTGTACAGGAATTTTAGAGGTCATGGATTACACATTTGTCATCAGATTTTGTAAATTCAAATTGGTGGATCCAATGATGTATGCCGGACGGAAAAGTGAAAAAAGTGTTAATTTCAATGACAAATGGTATGAATACCAATTCATCGTCAGAATTTTGTAACTCCAAATGGCGTAAGCCTAATATAGCCATAAATTCAATATAGTAGACAAAGAAATAGTCCATTAAAAACAAGAGGCTTATGCGTTACATATAACCACTCAGTCTCAAATTTCTTAATCCCTGAACGACTGAAGGCCTGTGAAACTTAAATTGATGATTCCCAAGCAGGGCGAAGACCTCCAATATATAATCATACAGCTGTCAACCCTCAACATCAAAAAGGCATATGACCGATAATATCTCAAACCAATAAACCCAAAACTTTGATAGACTGGAGGCTTCTATATTTCCAACAGGCCGAAGATCTAAGCTGTACATTATCGCAAATCTTTAAATTTCGGACATTTTAAACAGTACAGTAATAAAAGAACTGACATAATTTGTGAATTTGTCATGCCCAATCAATCTATGATATTCTCAAGTATGATATATGATATAACAATCAACATTTTAAAAAATTAACATAACATGACCTCTAAATGTATATTGGATCGCATTAATTGCTTTCGCAGATGCATAATATATCATGTTCCAGAATTTGTAAGTAGTATTATGTTAATAATTTTAGTTAATATACTGAATTTACTCAATATGTGATTTGCAGTAGTAATAATCATAATGAAATGGATGAAGTATCCATACTTGTTTGCAAACATTTGCAAGAGGACTAATTCATGACGTTTCGACAATTACTGTACCCTCGGAAGAAAAAATTGTATTTAGCTCACAAGAGGCACAAAATAACCATCCAACTGAGGCTATCCTACGATCGGCTAAAATAGCCCCAACGGCAATAATGCTTTTATGACGAAAACTGCTGTTTTTTGCCCTGAGCAGAAAAAATAGCGTGTGATACTAATGCGCATCCAGGCGGGGCGATCACTAATCAATAATAGTCCTGTCACGGAAGTGAGCCAGTGACTAAATCTACTCTATTTTTCATTTTGTTTTTTTTATTTCTCCTAGAAGAATCTTAGGATTCTTTCGATACGATAGAATTACTGATAATTTAGCTTTTTTCGATGAGTTGTGATATTTGATGTTACAGATAATTATGGTAATTTTATAAATACATATTAGTAGTAATTGCGATACAGTAGCCCGTCGCAACAAACCTCCAACATCTAGTGAGAGTTTCCGAACGGAGCCGAATACTTACTGTAGAAGAGGTACCCCTCCTCCTACACCTGAACTGGAGAGACTTTTCGGGCAGGCCACCGTACATTATTCCGCCTCAAATTTTCTAACCAATCCGCCACTATGATTGGCTAAACTTTCTTTGTGTACGTGTTTGATTGTATTAATTATTAATAAGCGAGGATACCGGAAGGGCATTCGGACTTTTTACTTTTGTTTTACATTTTAAGTTTTTATGAGGAAAAGGAGTAAGTTTACAGTTAAATAAAAACAAAATGAACAAATTTATTTTAATCATTTCTATAAATTATCGTTATCATTCAAATCACTTACAATATTTTTTTACAACGTTCGGTGTGAAGTAATAAATTTGTGCTTGATGCACAATTCCAATCAACGCAATGCACAATAAATGTGGAAATGTGGAAATGATTAAACGTAAAATTTTTTTAAATAAACTTTGATAATACTTCTTTGCAGCTATCTCGTTTTCACTTTGTCGTCTTATTTCTTCAATCTCGATGGATCTATCTTTATAGCTCATCGTAAACTTCAAGGACCAGTTCGACCCGTAAATTTTGATGTCTTGCAAGTTACTGTCACCTATCGTAAAGTATTTTTTAACGTCGGAGAAGGTTAATTGAAACTTGCTCCAACTAGAAGCTGTCAAAGAAATCTCTTAAAAATCCACGCCCAACAGACGAACTATAGTTTCTCAATTGTTGTCCAACAGTTTTTCTTATTCAAGCCCAAAAATTTTCTTTTTACCAAATGATTTATTCAATCTATCATCATGAAGCTTGCAAATAATCTGAGAAAGTGATAATTGTTGATGCTGCTTTAAGGTTGAGTTTTTCGCTTCAAGACTCTATTTTTCACAGGCTCCATTTTCTCCCCGTTCCAATGTACTAACTTTTGGATGATTGATCAGAGACTGACAGCTGCTTTTTGTTTAAGCACAAATATATGCTATTCATTATTCGAAAGAGCGGGGTATTGAAGACGCTTGGAGGTGGTAAATCACGTTTGACCTTGTCGAAACTGCACCACTAAGCATTTAAGATGATATTTCTTGAAAAAAAAATATGAGCACGAGAGTATAAAATGCTAACTGTGACTTTTTATCAAAACATTCAGAGATAGGCTTATAAAATGCTGACATTTTTAAATATCAGAATTCATAACAGTTGAAAGCTACATTTTTTGAAATGTGCACATTACAAATTAGAAGCACATAATTACAATGATATAGAGTGAAAAATCAGAGTTAAATTTATTATCAAGGAAATTTTACAACAACGACTTTAAAAGCAATTTACTGGGCATGCACCGCAACCTCATAAATAGTTTATATTTGATAAAGTATAAGTTAACCACAAGTCGCGCTTTTATTCATTCCAGCACCAAGAAATCTATGTAACCGCTGTTGTAGGAAGTGGAATACAGACAAAATTTTTTTTACGGTCTGTCTCGTGCATGGAAATAACTTAGTCTCGCGAAACAAAAAAAAAATTTTCCTATTTATCAACATAATTATATATATATATATAACTAGCTCATCGCAAAATGCAAAAAAACCAGGTGTGGGTCTCGGGATCCCCGACAGATGTGAAACATCAAAGAATACGTGATTAATATCGATAATACTTAATTGTCTATGATGAAAAAGTATCTATTTCTTTTACTCTAAATAATTTCAATTTCATGTTGGAAATACAGTTTATTTATGATAATGCATTGTTATCAGTGAATATTGTAGGTTAGGAAAAAGCAAATGAAAATTATTTTAAAATTTTTCTTATTCATGACCACAAAAACAAAAACAACGAGAAAAAACAATAATACACAGTAAAGAGTATCTAAACTACTTACCGACACTCAGATACATACATATGTGTGACAGTGCGTTTATCTGTACTACTTTCTCTGTCTCTTTTCGGATACCTGTAAGTAGTTGTGCATGTGTGCGAGCTTCGTTGGCTCTTTACTGAAAATGGGTTAACATGCAGAAATTGAGTAAACAGGGTTGTAAGATCCCGAACAAACTTTGAATTATGGTGAAATATTCATATTTCAAAATATTTATGTTCACCAAGAAGAAATTTTTAAAAAATGATGAAAAAATAATACTAATTTAAAAATTAATTTATCGTTTTCTACAAGTGCAAAATATTGACAAAAGCAATAAAAAGGGCCTATAGGTACATATGTATGAGTATAATAGAGATGATGATGATACAGAGACAGAGAGAGAGAGAGAGAGAGAGAGAGAAAGCAAGAGAGCGTACGACAGGAACCGATGAATGGCTCTTTCTATCTCACTCTTACAGGTACTGCCAAAATGCATTTTTCATTTTTTTCTCAACATTTTGCGCTTGTCGAAACAACAAAAAAAGTGCTTATTGATAGAAAATTTTTCACCCTACACGCTAGTATTTTTATTTTTTTTTGCATCTTAAACCGTCATCAGATATAAGCAAAACAAACTTTGCGACGAAGTCGCAGCGTCGAGCACGCATACCCAGAGGCATGGCTGTGGTAACTTTTAGGCGATATGTGTGCATGTATGTGTATGCGCTCAGCGCGGCTTCTCACGCCATGGATGGTACGCGCGCCCTCGGTGAGTGGCGCTGACGTGACTCGGGCATGAGAGGTGTGGCTTAATGGTTGGTGGCGGGTAGACGGTTCATGTCGGCGCCTCAACTCTTGAGGGAGTGGAACGGTCTGAAACAGGAGGACCAGACCGGTGGAGGGGCCGGTATGATTTGCCGGTCAAAACCGTATGCCAATAAACATTAAAGGATGACTAAATAAATAAAAGAGGGCGCTATTGTATAACCAGCCATCGTTGATCGACGGTAGGCGATCGATCAAGGATTGTTGGTAGGGGTTTTCCCAGGTATCAAGCAGGAAAAAGTAGCTGAAAACAGGCAGTTGGATTCTTTAGCTATCTTGGATTCTTTTTTTTCGGGGTTACCGCTACAGTTCTTAGGCCAAGACGCCAGTGCCACCTACTCACCCCCCATGTGTGGAGGTGTTTTACCGCACCTATTTCCAACCCTTTTACTGATATTATACCTAATCTATGGGCACAGTGTGAGTATCTTCGGTGAAACACCTTGCCAGTTACGCTGACAGTCTCTGCTCCAATGGTGCATCGGGTCCACTCACCACTTGTAGCCTTACCCTGGAGAGGACTCCAAATTACAGGACGTCCACTCCTTGCTGGTTAAGCCAGCGCTCTCTGCCGAAGCATCGGATCCGGGCTAATTAGCATCCCCGTAGAAGCCCCATGGTTTCGAGACCACTCCTCACCGGTAAGGCCGGCGATTCTTGCCTGAAGCATCGGATCCGCTAATTCCTACAGGTCTACCTCTAGCCCTAAGGCCCTACCCAGGCTGACCAACAGACATTTAGGCAATTAAATACCTTTCTCACTTCTAAAGAAACAATATTGATATAATACGTACAAAAAAAAATTATCGCCACGCAAGATGATACATCGACAGAAGCAGGTAAACAAACAATGACAAGAAAAAAAAACAAACAAAAAAAACATATATGCACACTGGTAAAGGTGAGAAATTGTAACAATAACATACGAACGATATGGGAATAAAACATAGAGCACACAAGATGCACCTGTGGCATTCTCTGACGAAAAATGTAACATGAAAAAATGTATAGTAACAATAGTAATAAAAAGAATAATATAAATACCAACATTAATAGTAATAATAATCATAAAAATAACAATAAGAGAATGAATAGATAGCGTTACTAAAACAAAAACGAGGCGCTTTAACCAACGAAAAATGATACAACACGTGTAAACATGAAAAAAATTAAGCTGTAAGCGTAGAACACGCAGAGTCAAACGGATGAACAAAAAATCGAAAGACAGAGAGGAGTCCGAAAAGAAAATCGATCAGATTTTAGGTAACGCAAACTTACTGCTCGTTATTACTAGATACTGTGATCCTCTAAAGCAATCACATCCGTGGCGTTTAGAGACCACCCTGTCCTTCTTTGAAGATAACCGAAGAGCACCCCACTATCCTCAAAAATTCCACTAAGATCCTTTCCTAGGCACGGACCTAAAGGCGTTTAGAGACCACCCCATCCTTCCTCAAAGATAACCTAAGCGCACCCCACTATCCTCAAAAATTTCACTAAGATCCTTTCCTATGTACGAACCTGGAGCAATCGAAAGCAATTTTCGTAACCCGACGGAGGTCCACGGACCGCACACTGAACTTCCTTAGCTGATGATAGTATCCGGGAGAAGATAAAACAAGCAACGTATTGAAAAAAAAAAAAAAAAAAAAAAACCGAACGTAATGGATTACCCAGACGCTAGGGTAGCGTTAGAGAAATAACCAGCAACACTGCCAAAAACAACACCAACAACTTCTGCTGAAATGAACCTACTCAGCACCTCAGGGCGTGCGACAAACCAAAGACCCGGGGAAATGAGAGTGGCGGCAAACCACTATGATAATGCAGCAAAAAAAAAACAAACAAACAAACAAAAACAAACAAAAACAAAAACAAAGAAAAAAGAAAAGGATGGGATGGGTGGTTGAGTAGTCACCCACCCAGGCAAACATAATGGCTACGGCACGCAAAATAAAGCATACGTACAGACGCAGACTCGCAATACAAGCTAGCAAAAAGGTATAAAAGAAAGTGAAAAGTAATAATTGCAGTGAATGGGCGCCAGCGCCGTTGGATCATCGGAATCAATAAGGCTCTATCAGAATTCTATTTTCATACATGACACACAAGAACGCAAGGAAGAGAGCGGGAGAATTTTACGAACAGGAAATGGGACTAGACCACTAAAGCCCATTGCGCCTTTGGCACAAGATTGACAATATTTCTAGACTCGCCTCTATTAAAAATGAAAAAAAAACAATAAATTGGAAAAAAAAATAATAACGACAAAGTACCAAAAAAATAAAGCATGCGGCAACTAGTAAGCGTAGCCGTGGTTGGATAGCGAGGTATAGATATATGTATACTGCATAGCGTATACCACAACATAAAATAGGAAATAGACATCTGTAAAGAGAGTGCCACACTTGCAGCTGAAAATAAACACACGATTCTTGAATGGTATAATGCATAAGGTCGCATCATATTCAAATAAACTACGTTCCAGATATATATATATATATATATATATATATATATATATATATATATATATATGTGTGTGTGTGTGTGCATGAGCATAGATATAGAAGAAAAGAAATGTAAATAGAATGTTAACGAAGACGACACATAGCCATACCGCCAACCACTCTCTTTTCTCGACCCTTACTCTCTCTACTGCGGTTCTTAAAAGATTTCAAAAACAAAAATGTACCCGCGAGAATAGAGTAGGATGTACGAAATAAGAAAACATCACGGTGGCGCGTAATACCAAACATACGAATACGAGGTAGCACAAATAAAAGAAGAGATGTCAGACTGGAAGGATTACTCGTGGACGGCGGTGGAAATATTATTACGAGCAGCTGCAGGATACTTCAGGTTTTAAAAAATGGGGGAGCCCCTTTTACTAATGTGTTATAAATTGCTTACAGGTAACGACCGACGCAACGGACAATGGATGGTAACAGAGACAACATCAAAGAACAACATCGCTCTGCGGCCGATGGATTAACTTAGAACATCAATAGCAATAAGAAAGATATCAAAAATTTTAAAATAAAGAGCAGATAGCTACATTAATGAAATATACTTACAGTTGCATTATTATGTATAAATAATAATAATAATAGTAATAAGAACAATAATAATAGTAAAAATAATAATGATAATAATACTAATAATGATAATGATAATATCAATAATAATAATAATAATAATAATAATCATAATAATAATAATAATAATAATAATAATAATAATAATAATAATAATGACAACAAATTAGGCCAAACACAGTAGATCTTGACCAGCGCATCCTCCACAACAATCATAAAACACCTATCAGTCATATCTATCATATCTATCCAAAACATTTTTTAAGCAACATGTATTGTAAAATATAGGTAGTTTATGATTAACGCAAAAAAAAAGCGGAAAATTTTGTATGTAACAAAAATAACAATGAGAATAGCTATAGCAATGATAAAATTTATAATAAGATGTAACAATAAGATAATAATAACAACACAACTAGAAATAAGTTAGCAGTAAGTCCTTGACTCTCAACATCCTTGACCACCAATAATAACAACACAACTAGAAATAAATTAAACAGTAAGTCCTTGACCCTCGACACCATTGACCACAAAATAAAAAAAATAGTATGAAATTGACAATTATATTATTACATAGGGATTTATTATTATTTAATGCAAAAAAAACTTGTTATCATAATGTATTGTACAGTTCATATGTAAATAGAAATAAGAAAAAAAAAAAAAAAAATATATATGTAAGCTATTATGCACCTTAAGTAAATAAGAGAATTTTGAAACAAAATCATTTTGTATAAGGAAAGTGCGCAATCATAAACAAATATATTTACACACAAAATACAGCGAAATAAAGCAGTAGGAGAAACAGGGACATGGCACTTGAAACCACCCTCTTTCCTCTAACTTAAAGTAATATACAACACAAACAACATAACACGAACACTACTCTATCACAAACATACAAATAAAGAAGGAAATCGCCACCGAGGATGTCGGCGTCACGGCCTCGGACGTGGTACCTACGATATCATATAACTATGCGTGCGTGCGCCCTCGCTGGCCTGGATCCAAAAGGGTAGGGAAATAGAGAAGATTGTTATGGGCAAATGGTTGCTACCCCATGGGTCGTCCAAAATGATCCAGTTCGATCTTATTGCTACGTTTGGGGATGCAAAGGCAATCTCGATATATGCGTATTTTATGATACTGGGGTCGTTGTAATCAGGATCAAAATGAGTATAGTCGGGGTTGTTTAAGAGAAAAAATTCGTCACTATGTAATATTTTTACCAAGGTATCGCAGTTACAACAATTCTTACTTCCCTAATAAGGGATGGTAACTATTAAAGTCTTCTAATAACTAAAATTTACGATGTTCGTTTTTTATTTTAACTTAATTGCTTCTAATTCTTGCTCAGTAAGATTATTTCCCGCAGATGATGACCTATAACATGCCACTGTGCACAACTCACTCCTGACAATGCGAGTGGTGGTGATACTGATTTCCAAACTTGTTAACTTAAGATTCCCGTCGCGCGTGTCTTACACTAGCTTATTCTTCACTAATACCGCGATTCTTCCTCTTCCCTTGTCAGCTTCTCTGTCACTTGAAACCATGTTTTAATGATGATAACAACATCGTATTTTTGTGCATGATCGTGTATCTCAAGCTTGTTTCTTAAACTTCTGCCGTTTTATTGTAAAATTATCAACTCATGACTATTGACTTTATTGTTTCGATTTATTTTTTCTGTGTCATTATTGGTATATTAGGCTGAATTCGATGATTCAATGTTATATTCATAATATATATGTATATTTTTCTAAATTAATTTGCTTGATTTGATGTATAAACATATACTGTTAAAATTGACTATAAAGTCTTTAAAATATAAAATATGTAATCTAACTAAAATTTATTTAACGTAGTTTTGGTATCACCGGATTTCTTTTCCCATGGTTTATTTTTTGCGATTTATCTTCGTCGCAAGGCTTTCTTTGTAGACTGCTGGTTGTTTCTCCGAGCCTGTATTGACTCATATTAATCTTGAACGTTGAATTTCTCGAAATTATTTGCTGATTTTTGTGTCTGACTGTTTTCGAATGATTCTTGAGATTGCGCTACCTGTTGTTGCGGGATAGAGTATTCTTCTGTGTGTTTTTGGCTCTGTTGGCCGGTATAATTTGTTCCTTGACTAAATGTTTCGTCTACTGGAATATTAAACCAGATATAATTTATAATTTTTCTTGGCTCTACTCTTGTATTTTGTTGTGCACTGCCACTTGCTTTGTTGCTCTTTCTATTGGCGATTATCCGATCGATTAGTGTGGCATACTCTTTCAATACCTGGATGTAATACCTGATATTTAGGATAGCGCGTAATGTAGAGAAATTTTCTTCTGTATCTCAGGAAACTTTTGGAATATAGGGTAGAACTACCCTGCTCCTGGTCATTAAAGCACATACAAGCTACTTCTTCTTTGTGCCCCTGATTGCCACATTCTAAACATATCTTTTTTCCTTTGCAAGCCCGAGCTGAGTGCCCAAATCTGAAACACTCAAAGCATTGCATCAGGTTTGACACGTCAAGTTTTACTTTAACTGCGAAACCAAGGACGATTATGCTTGTCGGTAGGGACTGCACCACAAAAGCAACAATAATTGAGCTTATAGGTATCAACTTATTTTCTTTAGAGGTATGATGGGAATTTTTTCAATAGATCCTAGAGCCGTCAATTACTTGTATTTCTTAAAGGATGTTTTCACTAATTTTCTGTGTTGATATATTGATTAAAACATTTCTTATGACTCCTTTTTTTCTTTTTTTGAGCTATGGTACAAAAGCTTTAAGATTATGAGGCCTCAAGAAGGAAGAATTCTTTTCGAGTATGTGGGTGGCATCTTTTATATCTTTGAATAAAATTTCTACATGGAATTTATCTTTTTTCTTAATCGCTATGAGCGAATGGTATTTTCTAAAAACGGCGTTTTTTACGGAGAAAGGATTTAGTTCTATATTATCTCTGGTAGTCTTGATTTCCCATACGCTATACAGAGAACGATGAGAGCTATCAAATTTAAAAGGTACCCTTTAAGCTTGCCTATTCACACGTCTACTCTCTTGAGGGTGATTATTGACATCGTGCTTGTTTGTTTCACTTGTTGCGGCAATAGAGTCGGTTGGCTCAGGTACCTTTAAATTCAAATTATATATCGGAGAGCTTCCTTTTGGAGCTTTTTAGATCAATGTCCATGAACTCAACTTCCTTAGGGACCTTTTTTTACCCTAGACAGGCTTCTTTCCTTCGCTATGACAGAAAATTTGTATTAAAACGCCAATTTTAGAGTCACACACACAAGAGCACGTCACCTTTCTAGGTTCAAGCAGTAAGTGTCAGTATATATAATTAGAGGTGCCATCTAGCCACTAAAGTAAACCATGATTTGACGTGACCCACTAATTTTGAGAATATTCTCGTACTTGGCATACACTAAACAGTTAACAGTTGAAGTTAAAGTGTCGGAAAATCGAACGTTAAATTTAACGCTACTGTGTTTAATCAGGTTCCAATAAGAACATTCGTTGGCCGATAAATCTGGTGTTAAATCGAAAGCAAAAGGAAAGTAAGGTAAAATACCCAGTAGGGGAACAATTTAAACTTTAGTACCAAGAGAGGAACAGTTGCAGTAAAATATAAAAGAAAGAAATTAAATTTATGTTTCTTGATGAATCAATAATACTTTTATATTAAGAAAGGTATGAAAATATAATTTAATATTTTAGTTAAGTTTAAGTTATATTTATTTAAGAAAAAAAAAACAATTTTATGGACCCTTTAAAGCAACAAATAACTTAGACTTATTGATGCACAATTTGTTGAAAAAGCCAAAAATAGCTATGCATACTTTTTACTACATTCAAACAAATAACGATGATAAAACTTTTTTTTGCGACCCTGAGCATATTAATTTTGTCATTTTAAAAGTAAAAACTCAGTTGTATAGATTATTTATCAAAAAATAGCTGTTCCCCTTTACCAGCCCATTTAAATTTCACTCCCAATAGAGGAATGATTGAATAACATCGTTTTCCTTATACCTACCGTGTCTCGACAGATGCATGCAGATGTACAGTGAAAACACTTTGTCAAAATTAATTATTTGTTGCTTAAAACGTAAGGATCGATAAGTAAGAGTTAACTTCAAGTCATCTAATATATACATTGATTTTGTTTTTTTATAAGCAGTATGTTTAAACAACGTTATTAAATCAAAAAAATTATAATCTACAAAGGTTAAGTGTTATGCTGTTTGTAAGCAAGAACATTAGCTCATGGATTTCAAAACTTTTCTGAAAGAGGAATCAATGTGCCTTGTATCCGAAATAGAGTAGTAGTAAAAAAATATTTTTATTGCATTAATATGTACGGGGCTATGGCTTCAAAGAAGAAAACAAAAAAACAGAAGAAAAAAAATTGTTAAATGTAGAATTTATCAAGGAGAGAAAAATATGAAAACAAGAAAGTAGCAGAGAAAAATTATTTAAAAAGGATCAGTAAAAGGAAAAGCAAAGAAAAATCACCATATACGCCGGAATTCATCTTGGAAGCTATTAACGCGTTAGCTGAAGGGATGTCGCTGAGTGAAGCTGCTAGGAAGTTTAAAATTCCGAAGACAACTCTATTAAAAAAAGTTAACAATATTACACTTTTGGATTGTAAAAAAGGTCTACCGACTGTGCTAAGTTCGAACAAGGAAGATTATTAAGTCAAGTGGGTGATTTACCATGCGGAAATAGGCTTTTTCGTGACCAAAGCAATGATCCTCGATATCATGCATAAGTTTGTTGTTTCTCAAAACTAAGAAAATCCATTCACAGATGATCGTTTAGGAAAGCATTGGTATCAGAGCTTTTTGAAGAGACATCCTAACTTAAGTGTACGAATAACTCAAGGATTAACAACAACGAGAGCATCAGTTACTCAAGAAGACTTGAAAAATTGGTTTGCTCATGTGATACAACATTCAGAGGAGAACAATTTGTTACATTTGGACTCAAAAAGAACTTTTAATGTCAATGAATCATTATTTTTGATAGTATTGCCAGATACTCAAATAATCGCTGAAAAAAGAGCCAAGTCTGTATAAAAAATTACAAGCAGAAACGAAAAAGCGTGCCTAACGAGTTTGTTTACTGTCTCTGCATCTGGATATTTACTTCCACAAATGATATTATTTGATGTAAAGACTGTGCCCAAGAAAAATGTACTAGAGCAGATACCGAAGGATTGGGCAATAGGAAACACTGATAATGGATGGATGACTTCTGAATACTTTTTCAAATATATAACTGATGTACTCTATCCGTATTTGATAAAAAATCACTATGATTTTCTGGTAATCATGTATGCTGATGGTCAAACTTTACATTGCCATGACTCAAATTGTATTAAGAGAAGCAAATAGAAATGATACGATTGTAGCCAAATGCTACGCATATCCTTCAGCCTTTGGGGGTGAGGTTGTCATTGTTGTTGAAATTAACGGTGAAAATTTTTATGAAGCACTGGATTTTCTACTGAGTCAGTCACAAGGTACACAAAAAAATAATTATTGTTAAAATACTCGTGTATTATTTAAAATTTACTGAAAAAAATTTCCAAAATGAGTGTTAACTTTAAGCACAAATCTCATTAAGTAAAAAAGTAAAGGATAACGTACACGAGAATGCAAAAAACATTTCATATAAAAATGCTCAAAAAATATCAACAAATAATCATACTTTTTACCACGAAATTTTGCCTAATATGAATGATTTCAGTATACTTCCTGGTAAGTTATTATTTATGTATAACGCAAAAACAATTGAAGTTGTTTACTTAAATAAAACATTTTAATTCTAGATTCTGTCGTTGATTTGTCGACAAATAAGAGTAAAAACATAAATAAATAACGATACAGTCATAAACGTACGAGACTTGCCCTCAACTTCGGCTACCTCAAAAACAAACAACGTACCTATCGTTGACAACAATGCAAGTGATTATAAAGTATATTTATGAAAATAATATTTATTTAACATTTGATTGAGGCTCTACTTTACATACATGATTATTGTTACAGTGAAAAGTAATTAAATATATTTGTTGTAGGTTCCAATTTAAAAGAGTTATGTTTGTCATCGAGTGTAAAACAATGCGTTACAGTGCCGGTTTAGCAAAAAGAGTAAGAAATAAAATAAAAAAATTGTTTCTTTTGGGACCGATGTACTCCACACACTTTAAGAAAAAAAAGATGTAAAGATTTTACACAAAAAAAAAACAGATCTTGTTAAACAAGCAAAAAAAAGAAGAAAAAATGAAAATAAGAGAAAAAGAACAATCTAAATAAATGTTTCACTAAACGCAAAAAAAAATTAACAGAGAAAAAAAGAGATTAATAAGCAGATAAAAAAATTAAATTTAAGTCTTAAAAGGGAAAGTGCAGATGAATCGAAAGTAGAAAAACTAACAAATCTACAGATAGAAATAGACGACATCGATGAAGCAATGTTGCAACTAGAAATGGGCGTACTCACTTCTAAAAATAAAACAAGAGAATCTGTAAGATAGGATTGTCGCATGTATTTGCTTTCAGTTTAAGTTAGTTTTATTTTTTGTAGGTATTATTTACTACTACTTTTTATTAAAACTTAATATTTTCTTGTATCATTTGTTAATACATGTAATTTCAACGTACATACGTATAGGTTTTAAATAATAAATAAATGAAACAAATATTTTTATGATTTATGACTTCCATTTTTTATTTTGCGTTTTATTTCTACTAATGCTTATTTACAAACTAACACATAGAAACCAAACGATTTAGCAAATTGTTTACTTTTGATTTGTTCATAATTAATGTTCCTTTTTTGGATCATATGCGTTCCTCTATACAGGCCACTGCAAACTGAATGTTTCCTTACTAGGCCGTTATTCAACTGAATAAAAAATTTAATATTTAATATACGTAATAAACAAATACATATAATTTTTGATTGAATTAATCGAGAATGACCGTGCCTACATTATAAAAAAAAAAATTTCGTAAAAATATTGAGTTAACTGCATTTAAATAAAAGTATCGGCCTTAAGTTTTTGTATCCGTTCCTTTACAGGGTATTTCACCTTAACTGTTAGGATGAGATTTGCGATCAATGGGATTTCCTTCATTGAGGAAGTGAACCTCAGTACCCAAAAACAAGGTATGATAAGCATTTATGTATGAATTATTCGTTTTTAAGTCTGGCTGTAATGATTTGGAAGGGACTTTAACGCCTTCAATGTACAAACGAAGAAAATTTATATTAAAATAAAAAAATTATACGGATTCGTAGAACGATCTGCATTATGAGCTTGATTTTTAACAAAACCGACGATTATTCGCTTGGGTAACTAGTCCAAAATAATATTTTTTAAAGTTTTGCCATGAATACCACTGTGCATCGTCACAGCTTTTACTTCAACACGCGTGAGCGAATGTTTTGCCGTGCTTTTTGACAGAGCTTTAGTATGGGCTAGCTACACTTATAACAGCTTATTTTAAAGAGTCTCAATGAAAGATTTGCTTCCTCAATGCAAACGGAAACCAAGTTCAAAGTGTCTATGAAACAAAATGCATCGTGAGATCTTACTAACCGCGTTCTCCTCTCGACGCCATTGATGAGTAATTTTTCCAGATTATATGCATCGCAATGAAAATGACCAACCAGATTAATCGATTTCTTTGCTGGAAGTAATGTACGTCGATTGACGAGCCTCATGTTGGTATCAGACACATCGTCCATATTTTTAGCCATATCTTCGCACCACAAGGCACTCGTTTAATGAGATGATTTTGGCGCAGGTCCGTAATTTAATAAAGTTTCCAAATACGCTCTGTAAGTGTACGTATTATTAGGAGGTGATACAGGTTTTTGTTTGAAAAATACATCGACTTGATTAAACAACGAATGCATAAAATTATTTATTGGCCCCGCCTTTGAAATTTTAGATGCTACGTCAGCACTCAATTCTTTATCTTCAATGACGGCCAACTTGACACGAAGAATGAGCATCGTGAGGACAAGATCAATGTATTCGTCACCATTACCTGATACGACGAATTCAATCAGTTAATAATTTGTGAGAAATGATATGGGCTTGTATTGAATTCAGTGCGATTCCTCGATATTTGTTTGAGTCAGTGGAGTATCAAACAAAAGAAGCTCAGACTTTAAGCACTCGCACGTGTGACTACATTTTCTAGCGCATTTTCTTATTCTTTTTCTTGTTACTCTTACGACGGCCACGCTTTGACTGCATAGTTCTACGTGACAATCGCAACTAAAATGACTCGTCAAGTCAGTCACTTTTATATCCCGAACCTTTTATAAGTTTGTCAAATTTTTCTTCGGCTTTTCTCTTTAGCGTATGACCAGATTCCATCACGCACGTGCAAAATGTCTCTTTGAAAGGTATATTTCTAATGTTGACATCAGACATAATGTTCATACCTGCATGAACAGCTTCTTTGTCAACAGCTTTGGCACCTCGTTCAAGTGGTAAAACTCGTATAGATACGCCATGAAGAAACGATCCAATACCTCCGTGTTCTCGTCAATAGAAGGACTCTACATTAATGCGTCCAACACCTCATTCACTATTTTCGTGAATTGGGATCAGACTTTCACCACCACCACCACTTTTTACGATAAAGTAGTCTTCGTAGGGATCCATGATTTTCAACCAACTCGTTTAAAGTAAAGCGTTACCATGAGCGCCCTAAAGTGGAATGTTATGGGTCTACCAGTCGGATCTCTAAAATCGATTTTAATGTTATGAAATTAGTTAAATAATAACGGTATATACATAGAAGTAGAAGTGAAGCGTTACCATCAGCGTTCCAAAGTCGAATGGTATGGATTTACCAATCAGATCCCTTATATCGATTTCAATGTTGTGAAATGGGTTAAATAATAATGGTACATACATAGGAGGTAACAAAAATTTATTTTTGATACAGCCGTATGGGTGAGCATGATAGTCCAACGACACGGCTTGCAACAATCGCGACTGAACATCTCCTGCAATGTATGGTTTACAGATGTCACTGTAAATCATGAGCATCGACGGTAGAGCGTTAGCAAGATTTTCTGGATAAACAGATCGAATTACGTCATTTTCCAAGAAAAGACTTCTGACTTTCAAAGCCCAAGATCTTACGTCATTTTTCGGATAATAGTAAGCGATGCACGTATTCACTGCAAGCTGTCTCGGAACTGACTAACTTAGCTACTACCTAACCACTAAAAACTAAAAACCACGTGATCTCGCGTGGTATCGAAACTACTAATTTCTTGTACATCATTTCTTCCACATTTGCGTATAGACCGAGACGTATGCATTAATCAACATAAATCTTGAGTTTTACTTCTGTTTCTTCGCTTTGGTTACTTTTCCGTTCAGCCGACGCCATGCTTTTCTTGTTTCGATGAAGGCACAACTTTAAAAATTTTTTTTTATTTTTCGGCGACGCCGTTGATTCAATACCACTTTTTTCATAAAAACTCTCACCATTTGACGCAGATTTTGGACTCTGATTCAGCCATTTTGATTTATCATCGTCGTCGTCGTCGTCATCGATCAGTAATATTAATACTCTAGAGTTTCCGACACACATTTGTTGGGTGTTTGTCACACAAAGTGCGGCTGCAAACTGATGACGCCTCATCGGTGTACGTTTTTTGCTGTCCCTCAAGGCATCATTTACCAGATTGATAATGTTCTACTGTAGTATGCAAACGCCTACTATGATAACGGAATATTTATTGCTCTACTCAAAGTTACCAGTAGCGCATAATCGTTGTACAATAACTGCAAATTTTTTATGAAACTTTTTCGGTATGCATATTATAACCTCGGTATCCCGTCTTTCCTTCTCTTTACGCTTTTTTTTCGTCCTCATCGACGTTGTGGTCAGAATAATCGTTATCTTGTGTTATCTTGGTGTTTACTGTGATCGCGTCAACACATCGTTTTTTTCACTGTCTAATTTCTCAAGGTGTAACACCACTGTAAAATTTGTTGATTATTCTTTCACTTTTCTCGCTCGTCGGTATGTGGTAAATTAAAGATGTCGTTTATTTCTGCGTTAAGCCAACCAATCGTTGTATCCGGCGTTTGCACAGATTTGGGACCATGATTGGAAAATGTGCTTTGCAACTGGTCCACGTTTTCTTGAGGCAGAAAAATCATTTAGATAATAAAGAGCTCTAAAAATCATGACGTATTTTCGACCAAACGAAGAACGTGACTCTGACGCCATTACAACAATACGATTGAAACTTAGTTTGCCGTGCCACTTCCTTTCATCTGTTTTTTAGCCACGTATACGTACAGATATTCGTCATCTGGGAAATTGCAAGTTCGAAATCAACAATTGTTCAGTGTATTTTGCTTGAGATCTAAGAAAAGGTAACCAAATGATGGCTAAGTAGCGTCGCAATACGTTTCTTGCAAGAACTAAGCATTTTCCGGACACACCTGTCTTGAAAGATATTGTATTTGTGCGCGATCTCGTAAATTTAGAAAAATGACGATGTATTGCGAGTTTAGCGGTGTATCGCACTGGCCTTTACTTGAATGAATTTTTTTTTGCAAGTTAAAGATTACGCTCGAATTGTTATGATGACTGCCTGACAGTAAATGAGTCGATGATACCACCACTACCGGATGATTCGCGCATTAAATCGGCAATAATGACCATTTTTTATCTGTAGTCACCCGCCAAATCACTATTTTGTGGTAATCCCTCGTGGAAATGACCAGACTGCTACTTACCGTAACAAAAAATGGCCAGCTTAAAACGACCATCGCTCATACGGTCAATGTGTGGCAAAAACCGTCTGACAAACATGGGCTTGTCACAACCAGTAGGTTCACTCAGTGCGCACGTCCACGGATGTTGCCATCGAGTACCCATACTGTTAAACTAAACTCTGTCGAAAAGCTGAGCGACCGCGGCTGGGGCCTTCGCACACCGCTCGCGAGACTACGAATGTTTTTGGAAGGCTAGAGCAAAGGCAGCTTGCGCGACCAGTCAGCTCGTTTCATCGAGTCAACCGCTAATTGAGATCTTTCTACGATGGCTGACGCTGCCGCCGCCACTACTCAAACTTACAGCTACGATTACCTCCTGAATAAACTTTCCAGAAAGTTTTGTAACTTCAGTTCCCCGTGTAACAGCTCATGCAGCTACCATTGAACCATTTTTATTTTTCAGAGTTCAAGAATGTTCTGATGTGAAATTTTTTGGAATATGCTTTATGTTTTATCGAACAATGAAGTATAAACATCTATTGCAACGTTTGCGTTGACGTTGATTATAAAACATTCGCCGTAATGTTTTCAAGAATGTGCTGACAGGTGGTAATTAGATACACTTATACAACTAGAATCGCAAAACATTCTCGTTTGCAATTTTCTTTTTTGATTTTTTTAAAAGTTGAACTGGACAATCATTATCATCGATTTTTGGACGAGTTGCTATTATTAAGTTGGATTTACTTAGTTTTAAACCCATCTTATTAGTTAGTTGTTAAAACGTTCAGCGTTGAAAGATAAATGATCGAGCCGAAGGCTACAGTTGTACTTTGGGCGACTGAGCATTTTCTTCAGTATCCACATGAAAAATTCGTGAGTGGCTTTGGAGAGTCAGCACTAAGATGATTCGTGCAAAAAATAAAGTTGATTAGCCACTGCAGCGAAATACTGTGGCCCATAGTAGCAGTCATGACTCTGCTATCTGTGCCTGGTCAAGAGGTAGCACTCTGATTTCTTAAATTAATAAAGTGGCTATAAAAGAAGTATGGTTGAAGTGTCCAAAAGTCACTGATTGGCTCCACAATTTTCGGAGACTAACTAGAAAAATTACAAGCCAAGCAGTGATGTATAAATCTGTGTTTTTCTCTCTACTACTTTCATCACTCATAGAGTCCCCAAAAATAGCATCTTCAGTCATCCTTTCCTTATACACCCTACAATCATCTTACAGTAGCACCTCGTGTCTCTACCTTTCGCTCTCCTAAGTCGTAGGTAGTGAGCGGCAGTACAATGGCTCCTACAAAGGGGTTTGTTGTGACGAGCGTCTATGTTACAATAACTACTCATATTATATACTGTTAAGTCATAAAATATACTATTTAAGTTCTGTTTATTTCAATAATAGTCTAAATATTTTCAAACAAATATGATAAGACTAGTCATCAAACTGCAGCAAATATTTTTATGCTTACATGACAGAACAAACTTAATATTTTTTTAGTATAACTACTATAGATGTAAATAAAATGAATAAGAAATAGAAAGGATAGGATAAAAATGCGAATGATAAAGCTTTGTAACAATCAATTGTCTGCAGTTTTTCATTTTAAAAAAAATTGAATTTTTGTAATAAATCAGTTATGCCTTTGAAGCCAGTCAAATAGGCAACTATTACTTATATTCACCTTTCATTATTTAAAAAAATTATTTGTCTAAACATTTATTTGTTTCTAATTAACAAGCTTTTTTTCATACTAGAAATCTTATCATTAAAAATCAATGTTGTATATTTAATAAATAATTGTACAAGTACATCTTGGTCACGGGAGAATAGGATTGTAACACCAAGCCGAGGGTGAGCCCAAGTAGCGGCGCTATTACATTCCTCAGCCCGTGGAGCGGCGGTGGGGAGCTCTCGTGGGTGTTACGAATGTAATGGTTTGCTTACTACAGTTTCTATTTTCAAGTTCCACTGTCCAAGCACACATGATCTCACGAGGGTATCACCGCCCCGGCTCCTCGAGCGCTCGGGCTTCTCAACGCAACGAGGCCCCGCGCTTGCTCTCTTCACCTACAGACCGGTGTGCGAGTAACACCTGCGGGAGAGCCTGTTTTCTGCTGCTGAGTCGAGACAGTTTTTGAAGCACATCATGCTATTCAATAATTATGTGCTGCCTCTCTACTTTTGCTGCTTAGGATGCAATTCTTCTCGTCCTCGGCTTGGTGAGCCTAGTTTTACATTCAAGACAGTTCCTTTCTTTTTAAATCGAAAATCAGCGTTTTCTAGTTGTATTTAAACATTGATGTTGTTTCTTCCACGCAACTGAACAAAATTAAAGCAATGTAAATCGTATTTCTTTTGGATAAATGTAGTTGAATTCTTTTGTTAAAATTATAGTTGTTTGTTGATTTAAGATACGCATCCGACTTCTTATTTCGTCATTGCTTCCCTTTGGATAACCATTTATACCACAATACTAATCAAATCATAATCCTGCTGACGCTCTCTACTCGAGACTTTCTTCAATAAGTTTCGAGTGAGCTAAGCAGTTCATTAAACACATCTATAATATCAAATGTTTTTCACAACAGAAAGATATCTTGTGGGAGCTGTGTACTTACTGATTGGCAACCGTTATTTGTTATAATACATCCCACATATAATATGCAATTCAAAAAAAATCCGTGCAAAGTTTTTCTTAATGAGAATAGACATATCTCACCTAACTACAATACAAATATTTTATGCAAACATAAAAAAAAAATGAATAATATTTAATAAATTTTATGATTGTGTTTTTCTCCTCTTTCTTTTTGACATGAAATAATTTTAAGTATGATAACTAAAAACCAAGTATGAAGTGCAAATTATTTATTTTAATATATGTCAACGTTTCACTGATCGGCCAACTCAGGATATAGCAACTCGTATAACTTTACATTGGGCGGGTGCTTCCGGGTGCTATTTATAGATAATTATCGGAAAGCAGATATCTCTGCGTTTTTTTAATTGGAGAAATTTTAATAGTGTGCTTGTTCATACAGTTACTTTTGGCTGCTTCTCATGATGAGGCTAATGGCCTCCGTGGTATACACTATGAGGGTTATAACTTTTGTGCGAAAAATCTTGAGAAAACAAGATATTTAATCACACACACCTATATTGTTTTAAAAGACAAAAAAGGCACAAGAGATCATATTCATAAAAAGATTAACTATTCATTGCTGCAGCTAAAGCAAACAGTGCACATTTTTTTCTCGAACTTTTTAGCCCTTTCAACGTTTTCTGTGTAAACTGGTGTATACATGTGACTGTATGTGTCGCGTGTGACTATATATATTGAAAACAACTATTAGATGATCTTATACACAGGCATAGTATGTATTAATTTGTAATTAAGTGCGAGTGTCCAACCAGATGCTAAGATATCTCTTCCTTCTCTAAAACATACACTAAAGTGGATCAGAGAAAACCTTTTTTTTTATTATGTTCCTGAAGCTTTAGGTTAATCATTATTATTTATCTTTCGTATATAATGTGTGAATTTTTTCATATTTCTCACTTAAAATTTGGAGGTCACTATAGTGATATAAATTTATTTCTTGTTGAAATATTTTATTAGAATCAATTTAAAAAATTATTAGAGTTAAAAAAAATGTTTGCGAAAAAGTTTTTTTTTTTGTATTTTTACACTCAACAAAAATATTCTTACTGTCGATCCCAGTATACCCTTAAAGTATGCAAAATTTTTATACATACATTTTTTTACGAGATTATGTGGTTCGATTGTTATCTTATTTTTAACGAACTTGGCAATGATAAAGTTGATGTAATCATTTTTGTTTCTTTGAAGTTAGATGCACTTGTTGTAAAAAGAAATGTCGAGCAAAACCGTCACAATCCGTCAACCATTACACTACCTAACCAACACACGTGCAACAAAAGTGAGCACGAAGCTTTAGGAAAAAAATTTATCCGAAATGCATGTAAAAAAAAAGCAGCGGCAAATCCAAAGATGTCCACAAGAAAGATTTTTGGTGATATTTCGGCCAGTAAAAAGCTATAGTTGTTAAGAGCAGAAAATAATGCTTTTAATTATTGTGTATAATATTAAAACATGAATATTTCTGAATGAAAGTAATTTATATCATAATCAATGAAAAGCAGCAACTACCATAATAGCTTATTGATACATATTTTATAACAATAAGACTTTTCAAATAAAAATTGATTGACACAAATCCTGAAAAAAAACTGATTAACAAAAATACTGCTATTGTCAGTTAAAAATTTTATGGTACTTTTACGGTGAAAATTTATGAAACTTTTTTCTCCGTATACAGTATCTCGGACCGAAAATTTCATGCCTAATTGGCTTTAGGAGTTGCGTATGCAATTTTTTCTCTTTATCATTTAAATTTTAATAAAATTTTTTCTGTACAGAAAACAAGGCAGTAAACTCAGTCTTATCTTACTTTAAAGCAGAGTCACTAATACTAATGTAATCGCTAATCACCAAAACTACTCAACCGATTTTGCTGAAATTTTGCATATCAATTCTTGACACTTTCTAGATGGTTTTAGTGTAGTTTCTATCTTGAAAAAATTAATTAAAAAAGCGATAAATAAGCTTAAAGTTTTGCAAAACACGTTAGCTTTGAGCTTTAGTTCAGTTTAATCCGCTAGGTGATGTCGAAGTAATATCGAAACAACCTGCAATTGAATGAAATAAGTGTGAATATAATAGGCTGGAGCAACGTACTGAATGCACAGTTGTACACCTACAAGTAAGTTGTACAGCATAAAGCATAAAGCTAGGAGTCATACAGCTGGGTCTCCGGCTACCGGATTCTGTTCTCTAATGGACAAGCGACTTACGTCCAACTCTGTCCTGAACCACCATGATTGACGAGTAGCCACCAATACTAAGACGTTCTGAACGCTAACGTCTCCAGCGAAACACCAAAAGATGTCTAGCCAGAGCAGACTCTGCTCTAGCGATTTAGAGTTTTGTGGACATTCTTTTAATGGATCTGCTACTGCTACCACGAAGGTTATATTACAACAGCAAGCCAGGAAGAACAACTTTTTATATTACTTTTACAATATTGTATTTCACTCAAAAATCTGGGGTGGCTATTAGCAAAGAGGACTGGTTAGCGCATTTTAAAAATTTGTTAGGGGCACAAGAAGAGTCAAATACGGGAGGGATAGGGTATAGGACGGAATTCAGGTTAGGAAACGAAACGACAGGAGAGCAGGAACCAAATTTGAAAAATTTAGAAGAAGGCCTAAGCGAGAAGATAACAGGGGATGAAGTATTGCATTCATTAAAGAGAATGAAGAATAACAAAGCGGCAGGGGAGGATGGGATACCAGTAGAGTTTTATGAGGGGCTAACTATGTTTTGGGTTGGTAAATTAGCAGGAATACTTGACGAAATGTTTAGCAAGGCAGAGCTAGGGAAAGGATGGGAGGTGGCGAGAATTTACCCTATTCACAAAGCAGGAGACGAAAACGACGTCAAAAACTATAGAGGGGTCTCTTTATTGGATGTAGGCTACAAGATACTAACGAATATACTGGCGAACAGGCTGAGGAAGTGGTTGGATGCAGAGGGGAAAATAAAAGAAAGTCAGGCAGGCTTCAGAGAAAAAAGAAGTACCAGGGACCACATATTCACCCTGAATAGCCTGATAAATAACAAACTTAAAAATAAAGGAGGTAGATTATACATATGTTTCATGGACTTTAAAACAGCGTTCGACAAAGTGAATAGGAAGATATTAGCAGAAAAAATGGAAAAAGTGGGCATCAAGGGAAATTTTTTGAATATGATACAAGGAATTTACAATAACACGGAAAATGAGATCATTTCGGCAGAGGGAATTTCAGCAAGGTTCAAAATCTGAAAGGGGGGTTGGACAGGGGTGTCCGTTGAGTCCGTGCTTATTCAATATTTATCTGGAAGATCTAGAAGACGAATGGGAAAAGAGAAACGAAGGGGGTACAGTCTTGGGGGGGAAAAAGATTTTCAGCCTGAAGTTTGCGGATAACGTAGCAGTAGTGGCAGACACAAAAGAGGGGTTGCAAAGCATGCTAAATGGTCTGGAAAGGTACAGTAGCAAGACAGAGCTAATGGTGAACACAAAAAAAACGGAAGTCATGGTATGCCGAAGGGGGGGTAAACTAGCGAGGGGAGAGGAGTGGTATTTTGAGAAGGAAAAACTAAGGGTAGTAAATGAGTACAAGTACTTAGGTTTTTGGTTTACAGCAACCAATACATTGAGTCGACATGTAACAAAAAAGGGAAATAAGGTCAAGAAAGTGGTAAATACTGTGTGGGGAATTTGGAAAAAAGCTAACATGGGGAGCTTGAAGGGGAGGTTGTACTTAATGGACTTAATAGTTAAAGCTGGTTGTCTGTACGGAGTGGAAATATGGGGATGGGAAAAATGGGAGCAAATAGAAAAAGTGCAGAGTAAATTTGTAAAGATGGCTTTAGGATTAAGTAGCAATACACCGGCATACATATGGCAGATGGAAAGTAATAGAAGCAACTTAGAAGTAGAAACTATGAAAAGAGCAGGGAGATACTTATTGGACATAGCAAAAATGGGGGAAGAAAGGTGGCCTAGGATTAGTCTAAAAGAGGAATTGAGAAGCGCGGGAAACAGAAATTCGAGTAAACGGTTTAAAGCAATAGAAGCGGCATTGAGAGGGGTTGGGGATGGAAAAGGAATCGGGGGGCTACTTGAGGCAGAGGAAATTGAGAACCTCGGGGAAAGACTCAGCAGAGGGGTAGAAATAAAGATAGACCAGGGGATCCAGGCAAATTGGGCGAAAATTAAAAAGTCAAAATACTGTGACTACTATAAGGAATTAAAGAAAGAACCAAGAGTAGAAAATTACTGGGAGGATAGAGAGATAAACGGAGGGACAAAAGAACAATGGACAAGGCTAAGGTGCGGTAATGTGGGAAGAGCGGGCAATAAAGGATTCAGTGAGGTATTGTGTAGGGGCTGCAAAAAAGAACCGGAAAAACTTGAACACATTTTCACGTGCTTGGGCATAAAGGAAATAATTAGCGAAATTTGGGTGACGGAAGTAGAAAAGTGAGATTTAACTGGATCGAAAGATGAAGTAAGAGCTAAGGTTTTAAATTTACTGAAAGGGGCTTCGATTAGGTGTTTTTGTAAATTTAGTAGAGAATTAGAAAAGAAAGACTAAACAGATCAAGAACCGAGGTACCGGGAAGAAGGAGAGACGCAGGAAGGGGGTATAGATATAGCCTGACGGAAGAATCGAGAAAGAAAGTAGAAGTGGTTAAATGCGCACACGTGGGACTGCCACGGGAAAAAAATCAGGTAAAAAGAAATGTAAATAAAGGGGGGTAAAAGAGATTGCGGGATAGAAGAGGTAGAAAAGTAGGTAAACGAGCGGATAAACGGCGGCGGCTAGAACTCGAAGCGTATAGTATAAGAGACATGGCGAATGCACGGGATTGTCGTGCCAAGGGGACAAATATTTGTAAAAAGAATATGTATATTCTGTACAATGAAAATAAAAATTATTAAACTACATTTATGTCTCCCATCAAAATAAGATGATCAAAAGAAGAATTACAATTTAAAATGGCTGTCTCAACTTCTGACCAGAATCCTGTCTTGGGTGGATTATATACTATGACACAAAGACATTTTGATGGATTAATTTAAATCTCAATAAGCTGAAATTCGAGCCTCTTCATATAAGATCCATTATGCAAATCAGACTGAGCCAGGGGTCTACATTTCGCAAAATTGTGGACATATAGTGCAATACCTCCTCCACCTTTGTGAACTGGTAGCCGGTCACATCGAAAACGAGTGTATTCCTGTACATCCACCAAAGCAGATGGTTTGTCAGGCTTGAGAAACGTCTCACTGATACTGAAGATGTGTGGGTTATAGTCGGAAATTAATTTATGCACATCGATGAAGTGCCTAATTAGAGATTGCACATTTATATGTCCAATTATCAAACTACTCATAACTGTCGGCGAGAGACACTTTACGCTCAATTTTTTCCTTAAAACCATACACTTAGATCTATCAATAGCATTGTGTGAGGTACTAAGTTGTTTAGCTTCTTTACAATCATTACAACATAAAACATTATTAACTTTGCAGTCTCTGAAAGCATGATTTCCCGCACATTGAACACAACAAGTTTTACCCGTACAGTCAGCAGCAACGTGCCCAAATTTTAGACACTTAAAACACTAAAGCAAGGTTATATGATCTGCAAATCTACAGGAGTGCCATCCAATAAATACTCAATTGTTTTCAAACAACTTAGCTCTGTGCTTTGATTTCAGTTGTACTATACATGAACGATACTTCTTATCGTGCGTAGGGTACATATAAAGGACCTTGATCTCTTCTGCATCACAATCTGGTAAGTTTTGTTTAGTAATTGATTCATGAATTTCGTCCTTAGAATAATCCACTGGAACATCATGTATAATAATGCGAAATCTATCTTAATATCATCCTTCACTTCAAGGCCCAATTTCTTAAACTCATTGCAGCAATTCAAAGAGTCTGGAGCAACACCTTCAATAGTAGATTAACAGGCTTTAAAGCTCCAAGTATAGCTTTTTTTGTTTCTAGCGAAGAAGTAAATTTACTTAAGGCATTCTTACATGGACCAAGTACAGTTCTCTTAGCTTGACTAATTGGAATAGATTTATTTTTGTCCAGCAGAACACGTCAAGCTAGCCCTGGCTTAGCCATTTAATAATAAGTGGGCATCATCATGTCGGGTGGACGACCTGCAGAAGATGAATTGAGAGTCGTGACTACATCTTTAATATTCTTACAAGTATTATTAAGTACTTCTGCGCATGATTTAATATCGACACTATCGATAGCTAATTTACTTAAATAGACACTTTCAAGCCTGCTAAATATATCAGTAAATACGTTGATTATATCACGAAGTTCTTTTTTCCTGAGAGTTTCTTTTTCATTCGACAACTGGGCAAGTAGAGTGTCACGGCACGCAGCCATCCTATCATGAAGTACTTCAACATCTTTAGCCATTAGTAAAATTTCAGCTGGGCTTTCAAAATCCTCTTCTTCTGTATCAGATTTCATGATTCACAAATCAAAAATTGTGAGGGCAACAAAGTTCACCATCACCTGACAGTCTAGTGTCAACTGCAACAACACAGCAGTAAAAGTACTCTTAGATTTCAAGGTTATAACTAGCGTAAGTCCCTTTGAAGACGAGCAGATGCTAACTCCTCTGAAGATAATACTCACAGCAGGAGTTGCAAAAAAGAGGCATGCAACAAACCTGAAACAAGCACGCTCGAAGGCACAAAAGAGCAATAAAAGGGTCAAGTAAGCAGATCAAAAAAATGAACAGCCATTTCTCAACTTATGGACAGATAGAATTAGGTTTTTCGCTTCTAGAATAAAAACTAAAGCTTGGACAAAAAAAAATTAAATATAACAAATGTGCGCAATAAAAAAACAAAGAGAATGAGCCCCGGTTGAGCAAAATCAGTCCAGTGGATCGCTCGCAAATCGCAAGAAAACACGTTTTTTTTGCAAATATTGAAAATTCAATAACTGGCCTTCTGGTAGTGATGGAGAGCTAAAATTTGAATATGATGTCAGTTTTATGGTCCTCTAACTACAGTTAAATTTTCAGATGAAAATATTGCAAACTTTTCGCAAACCGTCGACTTTTGCAAAAAGTGACCTTTTTTTAAATCGACTGGGAGGGTATTAAAATTTTCGAAAAACGTTATAATTTCGGTTCCTATGCATTAAGAAGGAGTTGAACTACAAATTTACAAATTTACAGATCGTTTGATAAAGAATAAAGTTGATTAAATAATGTATAAAGTTCCGGTACTTTTTGCTCGCGCGAGTGGAGAGGGCAGCGGCTGTAGCCCAGTCAACCAAGCTCTGAAATCGAAAATTTTTTGGAAAAATTATATTTGATGTCATACTAGATGTTTTTGAGGTCGCTGATTACGGGAAAAATAGTGAAAAAATTGAAAAACGTACTTTTCATTTTCAAAACGGTATTTAAAAATGTTTTTCAGCTCGTATCGCGCAAATGGTAAACTATACGGAAAAAAAAATTAAAACCTTGTGGGACATAGCATCTACCGATTTCGTATGTTGGTTGTCCCTTCTCGCGTGCAAGATTTACAGGTGGTGAGCATGCTATGGAATCGGAGATATATAACGTCAACAACAGACATCATCCTCCTTGCGTCTAGTTGCTCCGCACGGAGGGGACTGGCGACTGCACGACCAGATTTCTCTCGGCTGCTACTCGAGTAACATCGCTGCTTTTATATTATACTATATTCTGTGTTCTGCAGTAAGTGCTTCATCAGTTGTTTAATTTTTATTTTACTTCTGTTGGTGTGACATCAGACATTTATGGATTCCACACTGCGTATGTCCTACAGATCCTACAACTTTTACGTGTATTATTGCTGATATTGTCAATAAAAAATAATGTACTACCTCATATTTTAAAACAAAGAAAAATGATTTTTTTATGTTCCGTTCCGGGGATGTTAATTAAATTAAATTTTTTTCTCAAAATCTTGCACGCGAGAAGGGACAACCAACATACGAAATCGGTAGATGCTATGTCCCACAAGGTTTTAATTTTTTTTTCCGTATAGTTTACCATTTGCGCGATACGAGCTGAAAAACATTTTTAAATACCGTTTTGAAAATGAAAAGTACGTTTTTCAATTTTTTCACTATTTTTCCCGTAATCAGCGACCTCAAAAACATCTAGTATGACATCAAATATAATTTTTCCAAAAAATTTTCGATTTCAGAGCTTGGTTGACTGGGCTACAGCCGCTGCCCTCTCCACTCGCGCGAGCAAAAAGTACCGGAACTTTATACATTATTTAATCAACTTTATTCTTTATCAAACGATCTGTAAATTTGTAAATTTGTAGTTCAACTCCTTCTTAATGCATAGGAACCGAAATTATAACGTTTTTCGAAAATTTTAATACCCTCCCAGTCGATTTAAAAAAAGGTCACTTTTTGCAAAAGTCGACGGTTTGCGAAAAGTTTGCAATATTTTCATCTGAAAATTTAGCTGTAGTTAGAGGACCATAAAACTGACATCATATTCAAATTTTAGCTCTCCATCACTACCAGAAGGCCAGTTATTGAATTTTCAATATTTGCAAAAAAAACGTGTTTTCTTGCGATTTGCGAGCGATCCACTGGACTGATTTTGCTCAACCGGGGCTCATTCTCTTTGTTTTTTTATTGCGCACATTTGTTATATTTAATTTTTTTTTGTCCAAGCTTTAGTTTTTATTCTAGAAGCGAAAAACTGGTTTTTACCATTTTTACCATTTTTTTTGGTACCTTAGCGCCCAATATTCACTTATAAGTTTTATTGCTATTAATTCCTGTCACTTCAATCTATACAAAAAAATTTTTTCCCGTCCAATAGGAATTTTCTGGGCCAGAAAGCTAATTCTATCTGTCTATTAAGCAGAGAGAGAGAGAGAGAGTAAGATAAGATAAGATTTTTCATCACCGACTCATTTAAATTCTTAATTTTAGCGATTTTAAACGTTTTTTTTTTCGACTGCAGTACTATAATGTTTTTTATAACTTTTCTTTCATTGTATTAACAAAAAGTTAAGCAGTACTGTATTGAATGATTTTTTTTTTTTTTAAATAGCTCCATATGACTTTACTCATAGTTGTGTTTTTAGCGTTACTTTTATTTAAAAAATGTAGCACTTGCATTCATCACTTATAAATACTGCAATTAACGATAAATCTCGTTTTGACGAAGTTTGTACAAAAATTTTGAATCAAACAATTTTTCAACGTGATTAACGAAGAACTTTTTTTATTTTTTTTTATTGGCATGGCTATTAAATTATAATGGGATACAAAAAATTATTATATCATTCCAAGCTCTTGATGAATAAATAACAATAATGAAATCAAAGAAATAATGGTTGATTCTTTAATGTCTCAGCCATCAAAAAATTAATGATCCAATTTGGACATAAGTAGTCAAATATCGTTAAAAGGGAGTATAAGATTAAACATATATTATTGGACATTTGAGATTATTTGCTCAATTTTTAAATTCTCATACATTTTTTTGCCAAACGCAAGAGTTTATTATAATGCACTCATTTTACGAATGCATAATTATCACATTTTGTACAATTATCCAATACTTTTGATTCTTGTTTGTTCATACAAACTTAAAATTATAAAATTTACTTCGATCGGAAATAATATATGCATTTTCATACTTATATAACATGAGACGAAAAGTTTTCGCTTAAAACTGATTGTAAATACCGCTACAATTTAAAATTTTTAAGAGTCAGTGCTATAAAATATCAAAAAAGGTAGGGTTTAGGATGGATTTATCTCTGTTGTAGGTACTGTAAGGAAAATTTTCTATCTAGTTAGGTTTCTCTGGACTATAACACCATGGGACCTTCCATAGTTATAGCACATACCTTCTAAAAATTTTGAACTTTGATGCCCCCATAGTATGCAAAGTTTTCATTAACATAGATGATAAATTTCAGAAAAACTTGGGCATATTTCTTCGCTTTATTAGTTTTTCAAGACTTTAAGTACAAAAACTTTATTTACAGTAGAATGTTGTATCATTCAATTTTATGTAATTTCTGAAACATACAGAATTTTGTTAAATGTTGAATTTCAGAAATAATATACCTTTAAAAGCCATAAATTTCAGTGACAACTCGAAAGGCAGATTGATCATACGAAATAGAAAAAATGAAACAAGAGGAACAAGAACATAATAAATAATTGGCAGAGTGTACAGAAAACTCTGAAGATTCTGACTTCGAAGATGATGACGTCAACTTTCCTAATTTTAGAATCAGCAATAATTCGAAAGTATCAAAAAAAAAGTACGTACTATTTCAAATAATTTTTATGTACAAAATTTAGAAAAAACTACTTAAAGGGTAATTTGCACAACAACTTTGTTATCATGTAAGTATTCAGATTTTCTGCAAAAAAAATTTTTTTTTCTCAACTAAAACAAATTTGTAAGCGCTATCGCTCCGTGGCTACATTACGGCCCTTAAAGACGATGGCACTTGTCCAACGATAACTACGATTTTATACCATGGGCACCAAGTGCAACTGCCACTTTGCACCTTCGGATTACACTGCACCCTTGAAAGAAAAGTGATTTACTAGGCGCAAAGTGTGCCTACGGGCACAAAATTGCACTTTGTGCCCTCGGTAAAAAAAAACATCATACGCGACTCGGACAACAACATACAACAACCGCACCCTTTGTGCACTCATGTTTGTACTTTGTGACTTAGTGTCTTAGTGACGTAATGTACCATAAATTTTTTTACTCAATTACTATATGTTGTTATTGAATTGACCATTACCATAATTTTACACACATTTTTTTTCAAAAACAAAGTATTCAAGCACAATCATAATCTCATAATACTAACTTGAAAATTAATAACAGTTTTCGTCGGATAAGTACCATCGTCTACGGAGCTATTTTGCAGCCCGAGGGACCTTTAACGCAGGATCCGAGGAACGTACGATAGCCACGGAGCGATGGTACTTATATGGCGAATCCTATTTTCGTACCAAGGGCACATCAGCCTCTCAAAGACGCCCAAGGTAGGAAAATAATATTAATCTCAATAATAAAATCTTATTCGTATCTCCCTACCAAGCAGTAGAATCTCTGTCTTGGCTTCTATTGCACTTACGATTAAAACTTACCACATCAAGTGTTATTAAATGCATTTTCCACGTGACCTTACTTGTTATTTACATAACTAGTAATTAGCTTAAATTCATAAATTTTTTTTATGTATTACAGTGCTAAATATCTAGTTATGCTCTATATGCCCTGAGAGCACTCAGTATTTGAGAATGGGATAAAAAGAAGGACGAGGTAGGGTAGGGGTGACTAGCACTAACGACTAAGCAAATACTAACAGACAAGTAAACGATTCATAAAGAAACACAAGTTAGGACGTATTAGAACTTACAGATCTATAATACTACAGGTTACTGAAGTCCATACAGAAGAGACCAACCAAATAGAGACTGAAGATTATTTAAGCAGTGATAATCAAAAAAGTAAGATATGTGGAAAATAAATGGAAGACATTGTACTTGATTGAATATTTATGAAACAAAAGTAGTATATTGATTAATATAACTATTAACACGTGGCTAAATTTATTCAAACCACTACGTCTTGCACGTGAGGTATGATCTATTTATGAGGTGCCAGAGCTAAAAGTATTTTTTGAATAATAGGATTCAATTTTTATATTATTCTTTTATTGTATCCAGCTTAATTTTAATATTAATCTTATGTCTATAAATATATTAAATAATCAGTTCACATGGTACAAAACGCTTTTTCAGCATCTTTAAAACTTTTCGTTATTGACTGTATCATAACAACACTAATAGATAAAATATAAAATAGTGTATTCTTAAAAAATCTATGATTTTGGTATTGAATGATCTGTTTCAAAATGTGATGAACAAAATTAAAAGGTGTAAACTGATTTTTTTGAAATTTTGAAACAACTTTTGCCGATTAAAATTGTTAAGAAAGCACTTTAAAGAAAAACTTGCTCTACAAAAAAAGTTCCATTTTGATAAGCTCTACAAAATATTGTAGTTAATACTTTGTTATAGAATTCGAATTTATTTTTGTGACAGTAAATATGAATTAAAAAAAATTTATTGCTGAAAAATTGGTTATCTTGTCTAAAAGTGCTGCACTAAAAATGCTGTCAAAATTTTTTCTACCTATGAAACTTTTTAAATTTGAACCGTCAGCTTAGATATGCAGTCCAAAACTACCAATAGCATTCCAGCCTGTTAGACTGTAAAAAAAAAAGTTCTCTACCTAATGGGACTTTTAATTAAAGAGGAAAAAGAAAAATTAAACTTAACGACGTTGTCTAGTTGTATATTTTTTCGTAGGTGATTACATTACCGATATCTAGAATACAATGGATAAGCATAGCAGTGTGAGCAGAATACTAACCTAATGTGTGATATTTGAAGTGGTTTTTAATGTTTACATCTGTAAAAAGTATCATAACATGGGTTGAAACTTTGACAGAGTACTCCTTAAATAGTTTTTTGTTGGTCCTGTTTTGTTGACATTTATAATTTCCATCGTAGTTTTTAATGCTGATTCGACAGCCGTCCCATAAGAGCCCATGTTAAACATTTTAGTGGATTCAGAATCGTCTGAATATGACTATTTTTAATTTTGACAAAATTCTGTTATTATTTTATATAAGTAGGCAACTTCCTTCAACGAGATAATGATTACTGTTACACGTAACTTGTAGTGTTTCATCTAAAAAATTTAAGGTAGCTTGGGCGTTTGGTGCCGTACCAAGTGAGGGGCCCTTTGAGGTTCTATGGACTATAAAAAATGTTCTTCGTTTATTGTCGTGATGATTGGATATCTAAATAACGTATTCAAATTCTAGAGTTTGACTGGCCTACAAATTAATAAAATATCGATAAAAAAATAATAAAAGCTCATCATTTTCCTCTGCGCTAGCGCACGAGACGATAAATCACTTTTCTCTTAATTTTCTTCAAATCCAAGTGGTTTGTATACAATTTTCATAATTCTAAAAGATTACCTGTAAAAAAAAAGGTATAAGAACAGATTTTATTTCTAGAGGTTTATTATTTACTTTTGGAGTTTTAGTTATTTTAGTGATAAATTCTATTAGACTTCCTGTTCAATTAGTGAGTTTTTGGTAGCAATTTTCTGAAGAATTAAGGGAGTTGGGTCGCTCCCGCAGGGAGGTGAAGGGGACCACGTGTATGTGCATAAGGCACCGTGATAAAGTCTGCTGTACTAACCTAGCCCAAAAACGTCCGCTCTCTCAATTACAGAAAATGCATTTGTATTTAAATTGCTAGTACTCTATATTGTATTAATAATATGCTTCCAAAAAATTACAGAATGTTCTTCAAGGTACCTAGTTTTTTATCGTATAAATCAAGCAGCACGAATAATTTTTGTACGGAAGAGTAAAAATAAGGAAAGAATGGTATAGTCAATCTAATCTTCTTCTGATAAAAGTGTGCTATAAATTTTTGCAATTAGAGATTTTAATGGTATAGCATTAAAGTAAAAAGTCTCAGTAAGGCTTATACCAAGTTTGAAATCATAATTTTGAGTAAAATGGCTTCTAGAAGTGATTTTGTAAAAAGCAATCGTGCCACGTAAAAAGTCGGGCTGACAGCAGTCAGTGTACTCTGTGCCTCCTTGTCTGCCGCATGAATGTAGTATGCAAGCTGAAAACAAATTTGTTTACGTTTGTGTAAATATCTCCATAACTGCAGACACGGTTTTTTTTAAACTTTGCACGTATACAAACGAAAATATCATAAATAACATATCAGTTTTTCAAAACATTCTCATCGATGTGTCAAGAGTAGGAGGTATTTTTCTACAACTTTTTTAATAACTTACATTTAAGCCCATGTTAAAGACGACGAAAAAGAGACAGTTCATGAATTTGTTTCTCAAAATCTGTAGCTGCGATTGTGTTCAAATTTGGTGACCCCTACCTTCAAACACCAGCTGAGATCTCACCTGAGAATTTATGAAAAAAGGTCTCACAGAGACTAGTTATTTTTTACTCTAAAGATTTCCAGTCGTTTGGTACACTAAAGTAGAGAACAAATTTTTTCATATTTTTACTCATTTTACATCAGGACTTAAAGAATTTTTCAAAGATAATCTTTTAAAGAAAAAATTTTTTTTTTCTCACGAATAATGACACCTTTTCCGTTACCTTAATATTATGATAGGATTCAGCAAAACCTATTCATCAGATACGAAGCTATAAGTGACATTTTTGTGGATCTGATACAGAAACCACTACAGAATAGTTAAGTTTTATTTGACAATTACCAATATGAAAGTCACAAAGAAGTGCTTGAGGAGTTAAATATAATAAGCTATAAACAACACTACAATACATTAAGCTGCGCCACATTTTTTATTGAAAATGGCTACGACCACAATACACGCGCTTCTATGTGGATAAGAATGTGCATCATAAAAGGGTTTCACGAGGTATAATACGAAGGTAAAAGAGATATGAGTAGTGTTATAAGAATCTGATCAGGAGAAAATCAAATATACCTGTTTAAATGTAAAATAATCTTTTGCGCAACAATTATTAGTAAGCATGTGTGGGTGTAATATAATTTCCACTCACACACGCGCAAATAATGAATAACCAAAGATTAGTTGGGAGATTGCTGACTGCCATGCTACGGAGTGTGCCCACTTTTTTCCACTGTTTTGAACGCCCCGTCACGGCCAAGCGGCCGAACCAGGCGCACATTTTTTTTTTTTTTTTTTGAGAAGTATGGTAGGGGTATGCGCTTACGAGGAGAGGAATGGATTCGCGTAGAAATGGGCATATAGGCGCCCATTTTGGAGACGCGTGGAAGGGGTATATACCGAATGTGCGCCTTCGAGGAGAGGACTGGAAATGTCGACTATAGCTATATAGCTGAGCGACAGCCGAAGCAAGCGACGACACGAGTTTTTATCTTTTGACTGCAACCGAGTATATATATGCTGTATATTAAACTGACTCTTGCTCTCGCTCTTGCTTCATTAATATGTACCAATATTATTTAATTTAATCGTGGAATCGTGGAATCATAATTACATGCACAGACTTTTGTCTTTTTCTTTTTCTTCCCCGTACTTCTAATACTTATTCTAAAATCCAGTAACGTTTTGAGAAAATATTCAGCTTTTTTTTTTTTTAAGGACGGCAGTTCAGCTATAACCACCAATTTAATACTTCTACTCATCATAACCGCTGTAAACTGTGGGACAAGCTCCGGAGGATATCTATGAACATGTATGACTCCAAAAGGCATATTCTGTGTCCTTTGGATAGCCAAGGTGGTTAAGGCTTATACCGCTTCGCGGATTGTTTTGCAATCTTGGGTTCGATTCCACATCTTGACAGATTTTTTTTTGTTTTTTTTTTTTTAATTATGTAATCAATCATTTTGTTTTCATTTCTTTTACTTAAGTTTCATTTAAAAATATATGTGACGTCAATATTTTTTTTCCGATACGTCAAAATAAATATATTTTTAATACTAATTCTATGAACTAACTTGTTACTTTGATACTTCTTGTTAGCAAGGCCATTCCAGATTTTTAATACTAAAATAACTTTTAAGGATATGAATACAATTAATACATTTTAAAACTCCTATGAAATTATGAGAATTCTATTTACGAAAGAAAAAAGCTGGAGGCAGAAGAAAACTTCTACTTTTATTACAATAATATCAAATATGATTATCACCAGCAAAGTACAACCTACATCTAATTATACGCGAATATTTGTCTATATGAATATATATTATATATTTTTGGCTCATATTTACATTCCTTATTAACACCTTGTGGTTTTTACATTGACATCATACGTACTACACACATATACAAACATTAACGTAGATTCTGTAGTCTTTATCAATAGTGTGGATTTTAGATTGCAGATTCTTACAGAGACTGAATAAAACATTTTTTATTCAATACGTAGTAGTTTCAACCACTTATAACTCGGAGTATGGATTTAAAAAAAAATGTTTTTTGTGTAATTAATAAAACTTTTTGCCTACAATAATATTGTTACTGTAATGTTACAGAAATGGTTACTAAAATCTTTCCACAGCATGTAAATTATACACAGTGGAAAATATAAATTTTTTTTTTTGTTGTTTTTTTTTTCCTCTAGAAACGACTAAGCTTATCCGAACAAGAATAATATTATTTTATCATACAATTATTATAATCTTCGAGTTTAAAAAAAACTCTCAAGTTATGTATCAAAATTGTTTAAAATACTTAAAAGAAAAATACCACTCGCAATTAATTAGCACAAAGCTCCCTGAACATTTGTTTTCTGCCTTTTGATGTAAAAAATGTTGGATGTGGCAGCTATATAAATTTATGATAGCTTAATGTGCAATTTGAATTTTAATTAAAAAATTTTAATTTTAGAACAAAAATTTTTTTTGCTGTAGATATCAAAATTAAGTAGCTTTAAAAATTATGGAATATTAATCTGAACAGCAATGAGGAACAATACGTCAAGATAGATTTTCTATTTTTCAGTTGAAGCTGCGTTTTTTTTTAGCATGCTACCATTGATAAGAGAAATACTTAGCTACATTTCAGAGATTATCTTCACTTTTTATTGGTCTAAATTAGAGTACAATTATTAGCGCCCGTCTACTGCAAATTACTAAATGTTGAAATTTTAATCAGTGGATGTATTTAATTTACAAAATAGAAAACTGTTACGTGGGAAAAACAGTAAAAAAAATTTTATTGGTTCCATATCTTCAATAAGGCCTTTTTAACAAAAGTTTCTTTCTTTCTGATTTTAAGGTGGCAATTTATTAATTTTTATAATGAGCGCTCTATATAATATTTGTAACGAGCACTCCACGTTACCTGGTAATTGGTGCTTGTGTTATTAATTAATGCTTGATAAATTCAATCATTGGCCAGTAAGCACTCCGTGATACCTAGTGATTAACGATAATTTTATAAATTAATGCTCCAGTAATTGATCTATAAAAGAGTAGCTCTTATCAATGGTATCATGCTAAAAAAAACGCAGCTTCAACTGAGAAATAGAAAATCTATCTCGACGTATTGTTCCTCATTGCTGTTCAGATTTATATTCCATAATTTTTAAAGCTACTTAATTTTGAAATCTACATCAAAAAAAAATTTTTGTTCTAAAATTAAAATTTTATAATTAAAATTCAAATTGCACATTAAGCTATCATAAATTTATATAGCTGCCACTTCCAACATTATTTACATCAAAAGGCAGAAAACAAATGTTCAGGGAGCTTTGTGCTAATTAATTGCGAGTGGTATTTTTCTTAATAAGTATTTTAAACAATTTTAATATAGAACTTGAGAGTTTTTTTAAACTCGAAGATTATAGTAATTGTATGATAAAATAATATTATTCTTGTTCGGAAAAGCTTAATCATTTCTAGAGGAAAAAAAAAACAACAAAAAAAAAAATTCATATTTTCCACTGTGTATAACTTAAATGCTGTGGAAAGATTTTAGTAACCATTTCTGTAACATTACAGTAACAATATTATTGTAGGCAAAAATTTTTATTAATTACACAAAATGCAACTTTTTTTAAAATCCATACTCCGAGTTATAAGTGGTTGAAACTACTACATATTGAATAAAAAATGTTTTATTCAGTCTCTGTAAGAATCTGCAATCTAAAATCCACACTATTGATAAAGACTACAGAATCTACGTTAATGTTTGTATATGTGTGTAGTACGTATAATGTCAATGTAATAACCACAAGGTATTAATAAGGAATGTAAATATGAGCCAAAAATATATAATATACATTCATATAGACAAATATTCGCGTACAATTGGATGTAGGTTGTACTTTGCTGGTGATAATCATATTTAATATTATTGTAATAAAAGTAGAAGTTTTCTTCTGCCTCCAGCTTTTTTCTTTCGTAAATAGGATTTTCATAATTTCATAAGAGTTTTAAAATGTATTAATTGTATTCATATTCTTAAAAGTTATTTTAGTATTATAAAATCTGGAATGGCCTTGCTAACAAGAAGTATCAAAGTAACAAGTTAGTTCATAGAATTAGTATTAAAAATATATTTATTTTGACGTATCGGAAAAAAAATATTGACGTCACATATATTTTTAAATGAAACTTAAGTAAAAGAAATGAAAACAAAATGATTGATTACATAATTAAAAAAAAAAAAAAAAAAAAAAATCTGCCAAGATGTGGAATCGAACCCAAGATTGCAAAACAATCCGCGAAGCGGCATAAGCCTTAATCACCTTGGCTATCCAAAGGACAGAGAATATGCCTTTTGAAGTCACACATGTTCATAGATATCCTCCGGAGCTTGTCCCACAGTTTACAGCGGTTATGATGAGTAGAAGTATTAAATTGGTGGTTATAGCTGAACTGCCGTCCTTAAAAAAAAAAAAGCTGAATATTTTCTCAAAACATTACTGGATTTTAGAATAAGTATTAGAAGTACGGGGAAGAAAAAGAAAAAGACAAAAGTCTGTGCATGTAATTATGATTCTACGATTCCACGATTAAATTAAATAAGATTGGTACATATTAATGAAGCAAGAGCGAGAGCAAGAGTCAGTTTAATATACAGCATATGTATACTCGGTTGCAGTCAAAAGATAAAAACTCGTATCGTCGCTTGCTTCGGCTGTCGCTCAGCTAAATAGCTATAGTCGACATTTCCACTCCTCTCCTCGAAGGCGCACATTCGGTATATACTCCTTCCACGCGTCTCCAAAATGGGCGCCTATATGCCCATTTCCACGCGAATCCATTCCTCTCCTCGTAAGCGCATACCCCTACCATGCTTCTCAAATAAAATAAAAAATGTGCGCGTGGTTCGGCCGCTTGGCCGCGACAGGGCGCTCAAAACAGTGGAAAAAAGTGGGCACACTCCGTAGCATGGTAGTCAGCAATCTCCCTACTAATCTCTGGAATAACTCTGCTAAAATAATCGAGTGAAGTTCGATTAATGTTAAATATTAGTGAGCTAAAAATATGTCAGGTATTGTCAAGGAATATTAATCCATTGGAAGTGTTGTAGGGCTTCAAATTATACTTAAATGTAATACATAATTAACAAAACTATTTTTTGTTTATTTTAAAATAAAAGTATTGACTATCTTTTAATATTAATTATAGAAAATTAGTTTTGTAAGACTGTAGTTGTAGCTAACGCCTTCGGTATCTGCTTACTTTCTTATTTACTTCTTTTCTTTTATCTCGTATGTATAGTTAGTTATAAATATAGTATAGTTATAAATTTTCAGTGGCCCTCTTGACCATACACTTTCTATCATCTCAGGTTTTTGGTATACTAAATATAATGTAATTATTCCTTAAACATGAAATATTTTTTAAAGTTTATAAACTGCTAATATTATTTTTTTGTGACTACTTTAATACAATACTCTTGTCCAAGCTCATCATTTTTTATCAATAATATAATAAAATTAGGGAGAAAGAAAAACATAATTTTCTGTATACCCCCACCGAAAGTGCTTCATATCTGCCCTGCTCCAAAACAGATAATCAGCTCTTTTGACGAGGGTATGCAGAAAAATAGTATACGCACCACGTTCGGAGGTTAAGAAATGCCCTAGATTTCACGTTATCCACCCTCGGCTTCGCCTCGAGCGTTTATTCACGTGAAATCAGCGACATTCTTAACCTTGCTCACTAGGTGCGTAATATACTATTTTATTATTTCTTTCGGTTACAATATACAAAAATTATCTAAGCAAGAAAGGTAGAAACGTCATAAGTAATCCACCATTATGTTGTGTCTTGTATGGGATTTTATAAATCACTTACATAGTCATAGTGTACTTAAAAAACTCTTTTACTAGGTACTAGTGCCCGGAGGGCTATGAGAAATATATCACTTGAAATTTTGCGTCAGCTTCCATATTAAGGTAGTAGTCGACCAGAAACACTTTTCTTACGATTTTCCTGAAATTTTGTATATGGCTTAAGATAGCAATTATTCATCATGAGCCAAAATTTGAAGAGGCCGGGCGGTATGGTTTCAAAGATATTAAAGTTTTAACGTTGAACTTTTAACACAGAAGGTATAGGGAAGTGCCAGATTGGGGGTCGATTTGTGAACGAAATTGCTTATATCTCTAAAACGCTTCTTACAATGTTCCCCAAAAAATAGTATGATATAATTCATATTATAAAGCAACTGTAGTTAAACTTTGAAAGGGCTCAGCGACATGGTTTTTTAATACGAGCCTGGCAAAATTGATAGCTTTAGTGCAGCTGCATGAGAAGAAAAAGGACAGTTGTATATTGCGGACCTCATAACCTATGCATATACTACAGTGCAGTATGGCACGCACTGTAGAGCGCTCGACTACTACCTTAAATTCACAAAAATGTCACTTATGTCTTTATATCTGATGAATAGCTATTGCTGAAACCTATGTTAATACTAAGGTAACGGAAAAGGTGCCGTTATTCGTGAGAAAAAAAAACTTTTTCTTCAAAGATTTTTTTTTTGAAAAATTTTTTAAGTCCTGATGTAAAATGAGTGAAAAATATTAAAAAATTTCATCTCTACTTTTATATACCAAGCAACTGGAAATTATTAGAAAGGAAACAATAACTAGTCTCCGTGAGACCTTTTTTCAAAAATTCTCAGGTGAGACCTTAGCTGATGTTTAAAGGTAGGGACTACATCCAAGCAATGTTTCTTTACAACATAAATTTTTTTTTAATCATTTTCGTCTTTAAGTGAATTGCGACCTTACTCCCTGAATTGGTTAACCCTAGTATTTTTTATCGCAAATTACTTAGGCACACTTTATTTACATAATTTCAAAATTTCAGAGATTATTATCATTCCAATAAAAATCGACCAAGCCACCTTAAGGAGGCTTGGGCGTTTGGTGTTGTATCTATTGAGGGGCCCCTGTGGGGTACTTGTCATACAAATGATCCTTGGTAATATTTTTTTTATAATCATTTTGATTATACACATGTGTGAACAAAATGGCAATAATACGCGGAAAAGTCATTGGGAAAATCGATATTAAAAAATTTATTAGTTTTCCCGAGGTACCTTGTGTAAAGATGACGGCCCTGCCACGATAAAGCTGACAACACTGTACTCTCTTGCTCTCATCTGCTATTATATGCCTATACTTGGGTTAGACTTAAATTTTCATGCTTGTATCTTGTATGTTTATGAATGTACAGCGCATGCGCACTTATAGTACCTGAACAAAACAATTCTCATGTTCGATGTTTTCCTCGCTATTTTCTCAAAATTTAACGTGTTGATCTTATTCTTTTTTTTAAATAGTAGATTCTTTATACTTTCAAGTACATGTACCAATTTAATGTGTGGGCCCACAGCTTTTTATTGCGGTACGGTAGTCTATTGAATTTCGAGTTCCGTAAGGTTGCGTGTTAAAATGACGAATTTTCACAAGCGATTTTCTCGAAAATAAATGTGTTGACCTACCTATTTTGTTTTCCTAAAAAAATCTAGCAAACTTTATCTATATAATCTCTGATTTTCAGACCTAGCCAGCATTTAATTCAAAATCGCCCAAGCCTCCTTAATGCAGACATTATTTTGTTGTCCTATATACCAACCAGTGTAAATTTCAATAGACTATAGTGTTGTTTTTGTTTACAAATATTTTGTTTGTAAAATTCTAAATTTAATGAATGTCTCGACTAGGTATGTTCTTCAGCAGTTTAAAAATTTGGGCCAGCTTTAACCACAATGTTATAAATCGTTTTAACATCATAAATAACATGGAATTCATTCATTTCAGTGCTACCTACAAACTTTTTTTTATTTTTGTCCAGTGAGATTGTTTCGAAATTTTTGTCTTTGGAATTTTGATCCACGGAATTTTTCGTCGGAATTTTTGTCTTTGGAATTCGTGTCCATGATCTTAGGGATTCCAAGGTACTTTCACTTGGAAAACCAAATGTTATTGAAAGTGAATTTACAAATGTAATTGCAAAAAAACCGTCCAGAAAGAATCTTATTCTCAATTTAAAACAAATTAATTCGTACTTATTATGTGCCAGATCAAATTGAATTTCCGTGCAAAGGTTTGGCTGAAGGTCTTAAGATTATAAGTCACCTATGCACACCCTTGCGAGGATTTCTTGTTTCACCTGGCCTATTCTACTAGTATCTATATTGGTTGATACAGAATTTGGACACCTCAAAAAATAACAGTAGTTAGTAACATTTTAGAAATCAATCTTTCACTACACTAGACCCTAGACTTACGATCAAAACATAAACATCGAAATACAGAATTCTTTAAAAAACTGTACTCATTAGTATGTACAAATTAATTTATAACAATTTTTCAAATCCTTGATGTAAACTACAATAAACGAAGACTAAAGAAGCATTTCAGTACTCTAGGTACTTTTTGATGAGAAGTGATATGTGTTCAAAAATATTGTTATCAAGGATTTTGAACTGATTTAATAACATTAAAAAGCTATGAATTATTGGTGTTTGAACTATCACAAGTGCAATCAAATCCAACCAAATGCATGTCGATTTTTAAATTAAAAAATACATTAGATCCTTTGGACTTTTTCTTGGGATATTGCAAACATTTTAATGAATGTAGTGGACACAACAGATCACTTGAGGGATACTTTAATATTTCGTAACAAGAAACTATGTCCAATAGTACGAGTATTTAAACGTGTGTATTTATAAATTTATAACGCAATGGTAGATAGACTTAACTGAACAATTATTACTTAGTTAACAAATGCATGATTAACCGATTTTGTATTTTAACTCATGATTTAAAGAATTCTAGTAAGTTCTTCCCTTATTCGTTAATTTTACGTTTATTGCTACATAAATTTTCGTTTAATTTAAAATTGTGTAACACTCACGGATGTATTCATTTCATGTCTTATATAAAACGCTAATTTACAGTTTAGCCCCTTAATCATTTTATACTAAACAGCGGGTAAACTTTAAGTCAATAACAATATACTTGCACGGAAAACTTCTAGCCAGTTCGTCACTATAAGCTTACGAATTTTTTGGGTGCGTATTAAAAATAATGAGATAACACCATTTTCTTGTCAAGCGTCTGGAGCTGTTCACATAGACATTTTTTGCTTAATTCAATGTGAACGTTCATATTGAAAAGGGGGTTCCACTGTTCCGCTGAACTCAAATTGAGTGAACAGACTGAACAGACCTATGCTGTGTTCTCTGTCTGTCAACGTAGTTGCAACCATAAAAATATATATAGGCTTTGTTGCTTGATGGAAAAAGAGGTATAGGTCTGTTCAGTCTGTTCACTCAATTTGAGTTTAGCGGAACAGTGGAACACCCTTTTCAATATGAACGTTCACATTGAATTAAGCAAAAAATGTCTATGTGAACAGCTCCTCTGAAAGCTAATACTATAATAGACCAAGGCTGAGGCCCAAGGGTAGTAAAAAATCTAAACCAGCCACATCTCTTCCTCTTACGTAGAAAAACGGTAAAAGTGTAGTTAAAAACACCCTTTGAGAAGTTAGCTACAGTTTCCGCAGTGTTACCAACACAACGTAGCGCAGGAAATTCAAAATTGTAAACGTGGTAAATTTGAATTTCTTTGTGGGAATAAAAATTATTTGCGCCCTCGCGACCTTCGCTCGCTCGGTCGCGCTGAAAAAAAATAAACAAATCCTATTACGTATCGACAGAACAAACCAACCGCATATTTAAAAAATACACTTTTTCAGCAGAAAAATTTAAATTTACCGCATTCATAATTCTTAACTTCCCACATCACACTATGTTGCCAGCACTGTGACACCTGTAGCTAACTTCTTAAAGGGTGTCTTGAACTGCACATCCGCCAATATCTCTATGAGTCGATGAAAATCGAGTAAATGAACATTAAGAGCGTCTAAAATATAAATGTTTTTTTAAATCTAACTTTAAAATACTAATTATTGACAAATGTGACAACGAAAATGTGATGGTCAACGTTGCAACGTTGCGTTTTATCATTGATTTCAATATTAAACTCAACATTGATCAACGTTGATTCAGCGTTGATTTGAACATTAAATCAATGTTGATTTCAACGATGAATTAGGATTGACACTTTAGATAGGGTAACACATGCTTTTATGGGACAGCTGTAAATTTTTGATTAAAAAGTGTAATGAAAATCACACAGGACAACAAGATTTGAGGTGTAGAGAGAATTAAGTGTGAAAACAATTGTGCAAAGTTTCAACTGTTGTTATCATTGATATTACGGAAATATTTGAGACAGAATAATAAAAATAACCTAAATCAAAAATATGTGGCAACGTTGCATCTACAGCCAGCAGAAGCTAATACTCGGAGCTGTAGTGTCACTTGGCGGTATATTTAAAAACTCAAAGAGTGTGTCTGATTCCACGAAGTACCTACTTTTCGAAACATATCTACCTTTCCAGTGATATTTTTGTTTAGGCATCATAAAAACATAAACACATCACATGTATGTACGTGTATGTAGGTACACGAGACACTAAGCTGAGAACAAAAGCAGACAACTTTGAATGAAGATAATACATACATTAAAAATAATATGCGAGGTTGACAGCCATCGACTTAACGTCGATAACGCAGTTAGCTACTAAGAAGAAAATTAAAGTAGGCAACATCCTTAACAAACCTGCCGCAACCTGAACTACCACATAAAAAACAAAAATTTGTCTCCTCTACTACAATTTGCGGCAAGACGGCAATTTAAGTTCTTCCCAAAAATAAACCTTAGAAAAAACCCACTGCACAAAAACAAAACCATCCACAACGTTCCCAGGTATTTTAGCTCTGTTCAGAAATGATGGTTGGTTAAGTATTAAGTTGGTACCTACTCCCACCCTGGCTTAACTAATTGACCGTCTGTTCGCACATGTAAACAATAGTTAATCAGCTGGTCACGTTTGGGCGCACTTTGAGCTTTGAGCGCTTTCAAGTCCTCTCTTTAACCTTAAAAGCGCTTAAAGTGCGCCAAAACGTGATCAGCTGATCAACTATTGTTTACATGTGCGAACGCACGGTCAGTTAGTTAAGCCAGGGTGGGGGTAGGTACTAACCAAAAAAACTTAACCAACGTATCATTTCTGAACAAAGTCTTTATAGGAAACATGTGACCTTTCAACTTGAATGGAGAAAACTATTGAATTTGATAAAGAGAAAAAATGACTATACTTATCTACCACTAATCTTACTAATATATAAACAAAGTCGCTAAAACCGTTGTAATCGCTAACCGCGAAAACTACTGAACCGATTTTGCTGAAATTTTTCACACTGATTCATGACACTTCCTAGACGGTTTTAGTATAGTTTTAATCTCGAAAAATTGAATAACAATAACAATAAATAGGCTCAAAAATTTGCAAAAATTCGCCAGCTTTTCACTTTAGTTCAGTAGGATCCGCTAGGTGGCGTCGACATAAAATCAAGACTACCTGCAACAGAATTAAATAAGTGTGGTTATAAAACGCCAGAGCATCTCCAACAATACGGCAGTCGTCCCCCGGCAGTTCATCGAGCTGCATAGAGAATGAACATGAAAGTCGTGCAACTGGATATCCCGGTTACGGACGATCTTCTCTGAGGGGGAAGGGACTTAGGTCTCCATTCACCCCGAACCACCAAGATTGACGAGCTGTATATTATATCTATAAATTATAACAATAAACGAAAAAAATTTTAACAGTAAAATTTTTTTGTTTCTTCGTTTATTGTTTAAAAATACTTGAACCCCACACTTTTAGTGTTATTATACGGATAATATCACCTTATCTGGCTGATATACCTTACAAAAAAAAAGATTATTGAACAAATTCTGTTAATTAAAATTCGCTAGAAATTTATGGCTGTAAACAGCTACTTTTTATAGGTGTTATTTGTACATGATTATATCTACTTTGTAGTCAATTATAGTTATTATTGTAGCTGATTACAGCTGTAAATACAGCTATGATTTATAGTTAAAAAAATAGCTAATAATTTTTGACTGAGTCCGTACATAAAGACTTCAAGGGTCAGGATCATAATAAGGAATAGCTGGAAGTTTCACCACTGACGCTTTTTAGGGCCATTATGAGTATTTACGTTCCCTACTTAACCATCAATATCATCGGTTCTTTTAAGGACCATCTAAGTGTAAGCTACCTTGCCAACAAATACATTTTTACTACCATTTCCGGAAGCGATTCGTCGACTGAAAGACTATATTAACTAAAGACGGCCACTATTAAACCAAGTCAGCCATTCACTGGCAGTCGTCACGAGCGGAGTTGTTCTTCGCAAGGCTGGGAACCCCAGTGACCGACGACCCTATAATACCCTCTCGACTCGAAGCATTCAACCAGGAATCACCGATCCATTCCGAGGTCTGCGCTGGGCAAACCTATAACAGCTATGAAGGAAAAAAAACTTGAGCCAACGGGACACTCTCTACCGGGCAAGTATCACTAACCTATCTCCCCATCTAAGATCACCAAAACAACTGAATCTGCAAATAAAAAAGGTGCTTTAGACACCAACGTCTTCGACGTTATACCAGGAGACGTTGAGAAAGATCTTTACAACTAGCTCCAAAGCTTCGGACTTTGTAATTTTTCTCCCGATCAGTCTGGGGCTTCAACAGCAGGCCAGATAAGATCACCCTAAGGTATCCAGGCAGTCACAATTGCTGTTAACTGAAGTCAAGAAAGAGTTTACTAAATAAGATCACCGGACTTTTTTAGGGCCATCGGACTTCGAACTACCTTGCCAACAAATATATTAGAACTTAACAAAGTTGACAGAAAACAGCCTTTAGGGATCACAAAAGTCTTACGCATGCCAAAAGTCGCAAGAGGGTGAATTGGAAGAAAAACTTGAAATGGATCTAATAAATACAATTTTAAGCGTTAAGAAACTGACGTAGAAAATTTATCGAGATCGGAACAGCAGCGGCAAAATCGCGATGAATAAAGAATCCGTTTACGTGAGAGATCAGCTTTTCATTGTACCCTCACAGCAATTTCTGAAATCTTGTAAGATCTTAACTCAGATTTTTAAATAAGTAGAAAATGTATTTGCGTTTTTGTGGCAATAAAAATTGTAGAGTTTAAGGTCCTGGACTTTGTTGCTCTGGTAATTAAGTGAATAATCTGTGAAATAAGAGAAAAAAAATTTTTTTGTAATATATATATTTTAGGAGTTTAAAATCTTAACAGTTTTAAAAAATAGCCCTTATTGTAAATTATACGGGAGAAACTACAAATCAACGGCTTCTTATGGCTAACGATTATTTTACGGCATAAAGAGGGTACAGTACTTTTCAGCATAATTATACTTTTTTTAATTTTAACAGCTTATTATTTGACCAAATAAACTATATGGATTCCGAAAAAATATGTTTTTAATAAGAAGATTTTTATTCTGAGATGTGTCAGGAATATATGTAAAATTTCTAACTGTAAACATTTCACATTACATGTCAACACACTACGGTGTTTCAGTTAGTAAGTCTCGGGCGAAGCCGAGACGGGGGGCCGCTAGTCTTATCTAAAAATGAATTATCTATACTCTTAGATGAGTATTATAAAAAGAGGGGTAGTAAGTTAACATATAGGTGATATTTGCACGATGTTACGTCATGGCTCTTCGACGAAACTTTATAGTGCGCGAGTGTTTGAATGCAGCGTGCAGCACGCGGATAGCAAATGCTTTGTGTTTAGCAGTGTTTGCAATGTGATCTAAATATTTTTAAACAATTATCAGTACGAGTAATGGACGATCAGAAGACTTGATGTTGGTCGGCGGTTTCTCCAGGAAAAAGGAAGAGCTCACAGGGCGAAGTTCTATTTAAACCCTTAATCAAATCGATAATCGGGGGTAGGATCGCAGTAATTAGTCAAGGAGAGGAGGTAAATTTGATTAACTTATTCTTAGAAAAAGGTGAAGCTGTAGGCGTAGGTCAGATGTTGAATTTGGCAGGGGTAGAGTTAGAGAGCGGGAATTGCTGGTGAGCACGAGACCAATCGAGCATGCATTAGAATCGATCTATGGGTGCGGTCGATAGGTGAGAAACACTATATAATATTCGTTACCGGCAGTGGGTAGACGTCACTAGACGTGACACGCTTCCCCTAAGTTTTTACTCGCCGGGCGAGTTCAAGCCTGGTAAAATTGGCTCGCGTTTCACAGATGCATGTTTTACACAATTTAAATATAGCTATAGTTACATTCGCACGAAATATTGTCTTTGCGTAATAGTGTTATTATGTATTATTATGTGAGTTAATACCCACATAGCACTATACATTTTTGAAACGTTTTGAAAACATTTCAGCTGAGGTTTCGAAAACGTTTCTGAGACGTTCCAACAACCTTGAATTGTCCGGGACTGAATTCGAGCGCTGATGGCCCATGTACGTCTTAGCCCAGCTAAAAATTTGTCATAAGTTCTTACATAAGTTCTTATGTAATTTCTTATGAAATTCCTTACATAAGTTAATTCTTATGTAAGTTCTCATATAAGTTCTTTAAATAGAACTTATGTCAGAACTTGTACACGATCTTACATTTGCTTATCAACCGAGAACTTACATAAGATCTTATGTAATTTCTTATGTAAGTTCTTATTTAAGTTCTTATAAGAGTTCGTATATCAGTCGTTCAAACGTATTTAATTACTATCTACATACGTACACGCTGAATTTTAAAATTTTTCCTGTATAAAAGCTGTTAAAATAGCTAATATAAACTAGTAAATACAAAAAAAAGCATTTTTTACCTCCACTGAGGGATTTGAACCTAGTCCGGGGAATCTCTAGACAAGTGTCTTACCCACTTGGCCAGAGTGGATTGGATACATGGAAAAGAATTGACGTCCTCATAAGGTACTTCTAAAGCTGTTGATTTTTTTATTTTGTGGATAACATTTACCAACCTTGGTTACCTCATTGGATAATAAACATTTTATGAATATAAATATAACATTGTTTTGAGTCTGATAATGCGTTTCTCAACAATAAATCTAGTAATTAATTTCACAACTACTTTTCATTCACGGATTTTTTTTAAACTTAACTTATACTTTTTATTCTAAGGGAAAAATAATCTATTTTTAAAAGTGTAATAAATTTATTGTAATTGTTACAACAACAAAGTTAAGGATCAGCTTCTTCTCTTCAATACTTTAATGTTGGTATCGAAAACCAGCGACAAAAATAGTTTCTCACTTATTTAAACATTACTCAAAAAATTATATAAATTCTTAAAATATAAGTTACTACATGAAATAAAGTTTTAAAAAAAAGAATTTGATTTAAATAAGAAGTGGAAAAACACGTTCCTGAACTAGTATCAGAGATTGTAAAAAGCAATAACTTGAGGACTTAATAACGTCGATGTTAGTATCAGATGCACCTTATGAGGACGTCAATTCTTTACCATGTATCGAATCCACTCTGGCCAAGTAGGTAGGACACTTGTCTATTCTCCGGACCAGGTTCAAATCCCCTAAGTGGAGGTAAGAGATGCTTTTTTTTGTGTTTACTAATTTATATTAGCTATTCTAACAGCTTTTATGCAGAAAAAATTTTAAAATTTACCATGTATGTATCTAGGTAGTAATTTAATACGTTTAAACGACTGATACACGAAGTCTTATAAGAACTTACATAAGAAATTACATAAGATATTATGTAAGTTCTCGGTTGATAAGCAAATGTAAGATCGTGTACAAGTTCTGACACAAGTTCTGTTAAAAGAGCTTATATGAGAACTTACCTAAGAACTAACATAAAAAATTACATAAGAAGTTACGGAAGAATTTATGTAAGACCTTATGACAAATTTTCAGCTGGGAGAAACGTTTAAAGGCGTTTCTGGTGGGCTTCAGAGACATTTTTGAAGCGCTCAAGAGGTGCTGCGGCGGATTGTTTTTTAGATGGGTTGGCACGGGAACGTTTATAAAATGTTCCTATAACGTTGCATTATCCACGAAAGAAATTATAAAATCGATACGTAAAATAAATTCTCCGACAAACAACACATCGACGAAGAAAATTTTTTTGACTATAATTTATTATGTATTATTTTCCGAATTTGCTTTACCATGTGCAACCATGTATTGTTATGGAATCTAGTTATGTTTTTTATTTGTACGTAAATCATATATCACCCTTATTTTCTTATTAATAATAATAATTATTATTATTTCATGATTGAATGAGTGTACGATTAAGAACTATAGTACACGTGATTTTAAATAGCAAAAAAGAAGTAATTAGAGAAGAAAAAAAAATTCATAGCTAGTGTCGTTAGAACTAAATAAAAAACAAAATAATTTATACATTTTGAAAGTTTAGAGCAGATTGATAAAAACACGTTAATAATAGCCAACGATGTTAATTAAAAATACGTTGTGAAAAACACAACAATTTTAAAGTTATATAATAGCACAAGGGCTAAAAAATATGGAATTAGAATTGTTTTATGCGTTATTATTGAATTCATCTAAATCGACTTCTTCTTCAGCTACCTCCGAATTTAATCCATGAACTTCTTTCATTCTCCTGCAAAAAATACGTGCCTAAGGTCAATCGTTGAAAAAAAGGTGTTTATAGTTTTAATCGTAGATAATTTTTTTTTTTTTTTATTTGGTTCAAATAAAAATTTGTTAAATTAGATCTCCAAACATGTTCATGACAATAATTTATTGCTTACTTTGACTGAGCTCAGCTGACGTCTTCTATTTGCCTGTTTCAACCGTGCGCACATCGTATCCTTGATTTTTTTAACAATATAAGGATGAATCATGAGCAAACTCAACCGCCAGAAGGCAGCAGGACAAGCTGCGTGTCTCGTCTCTACAGTCCACTGACACAAAATGAACGATATTGTCTTTCCTCATAAGTAGCTTATCTCTTGAAAATTTAACGTGCTCAACCACTAATATTGGTACTGTAGTCTTGGTTCTATCGTCATCGTCAGTTCTCATCCTTTTTCCCGTTGTCCCGGCCTACCCCAGTGGAAATTTGAAAACGTAACAAAATGTTAGAAAAAGTGAACATGTGTAATAATATGCCGTAACTCGCAAGAAAATGTAAGGAACTGTAATAGTCTCGTGGATTTCGGACGTTTCTGACACTTTATTATGTTGTGTTACGTTTTTTTTACATTTTCTTACATTTTAATACGATTTACCACATCCTGTTACACTTATACTTTTTCATAATAGTTACTCAAGTTTTTTTCATTTAAGGCAAAATTTGTTCGAAAATGTAAGGAAATGTGTCTAAAAGTTATCAATGATAATAAAATATAAAAAAATGTAATAAACTGCAAAAAACTGTAAGCTAGCTGTTAACATATTCCAGATGACAACACTTCCTTACAGTTTATTAGAACTTACTACAGTTGCTTTTTTACGAGATTCAAGTGTCTTTTTAGAATTATAATAAAATGTAACGAATCGTAAGACAATGTGTTGGGTTGTAGTTGACTATAATCAAACGTAACAAAACGTAACAAACTGTAACTGTGGTCCGAAATCCAACCAAACTGTACATAACATCACAGAAAGTTACGGTTTGCTACGTTTTTTCACACTAACTTTTTCCGTTGGGTCACGAGTCTTCTTTTCTTGTTCTTTTCTCTTTTACTATTTCTTTTGTTCTTTCTCTCTCTTCAAGGGCGTCCCCCTGCTCTCTAGTTCGCTCGTCAGTGACTTCTCTCTCATGGTTCTCTCTTTGCGAGACACGATTCTCGCTGTTGTCTATATTTTCTTTGTTTCTAACCCCAGAACCCTTTCCTCGCCCTATAGCCTACCCTTCTATTCCCGTCCCAATATACCAGTTGCCCTGGGTAGAGGTCAGGATAGACTCTTGCAGACTGGACTCTGGTTCGATTGTCTGCATTGGAGCCGAGTTCCGCATTACACCCACCGCCCCAATCACCCCAATGCCCCCAATGGGCCAGTTAACCTGGATAGACAGGCTTACAGCACCCATTGGCTCTGATGCAAGGATGATGCTTGACCTGACTCTAGTTCATTGTCCACCTGTGACATTCTGTAATCTGTGTGTGTCTTTAAGTTTTCTACATCAGGTTCTGAAGTCGTCTCGTCGCTCGTCGGTAGGGATGTTGGGATGGGTCTAGTAGAGTTGGAGGAATGGTTCAGAGGGAGAGTCTTAGTCTTACCTACCCGGAATATCTGTTCAATTCTAGTCCTAATGTCATTGGAATCTACGGTTGTGTGAAGAGTGGCCGGATTTCGTGAGAGCGCATCGGCATTTGAATTTACCTTTCCGGCTTTAAAGGTGACATCATAATCATACTCCCGTAATTTAATTTTCCAACGCGCAACCCGCAAAATCGGATCCTTGATGGAATGTAACCGAATAAGGGGTTGGTGATCAGCCACTAAGGTGAACTTTCATCCATATAAATAAGGTTGAAAGTGGGTAACGGCAAAGATTATTGTCAGAGATTAGTAGGGAGATTGCTGACTGCCATGCTACGGAGTGTGCCCACTTTTTTCCAGTGGTTCGAGCGCCCCGCCGCGGCCAAGCGGCCGAACCAGGCGCACATTTTTTTTTTATTTGAGAAGCACGGTAGGGGTATGAGAAGAGTGGATTCGCGTGGAAATGTCCATATAGTGGCATATAGGCGCACATTTTGGAGACGCGTGGAAGGGGTATACCGAATGTGCGCCTACGAGGAGAGGAGTGGAAATATCGGCTATATAGCTGTATATATCTGAACGCACAGCCAAAGCAAGCGACGACACGAGTTTTGCTTTTTTGAGAGTCTTTGGACTCTGCAACTGAGTACATGCTATGTTTATATTTAACTGACTTGCTCTCGCTCTGGCTTCAATGTTATCCATAAATCTTATTTAATTAAATCGTGGAACTAAATGCTCATTAATTATATACACATAATTTTGATTTCAATACATTATGTTTTAACTCTCCCGTACTCTTAAAATTCCCAAATCCATTTATGTTTTCAAAAAATTAACCACTAATTTATTAATTTCACACATCCTAACTTCTGTAAACTGTAGGACAAGCTCCAGAGGGTATCCATGAACATATGTGACTTCGAAAGGATTGCATCCCGTCCTTCGGATAGCTAAGATGGATAAGGCTTATGCCCCTACTTAGATTTTTTTGCACTTAAGGGTTCAAATCCACTTTATGGTAGATATTTTTTTTAATTTTTTTTTTATTCAATGTATCATTTTGTCTTCATTTCTTTTATTTATGTTTCGTTAAAATATATATACGTAGTCACCATTTTTTTTGGATACATCAAAACAAATTAAATTAATATTGATACTTTGATACAAGGCAATTCTATAATTTTATAATACTAAAATAACTTTTAAGGATTTTAATATAATTTGTGTATTTTAAAACTCCTAAGAAATTGTGAACATCCTATTTGCGACAAAAAAAAGCCGCCCGTTTACTGCTATTTACTTTATGTTGAAATTTTAATCAGTAAATGAATTTGATGAACACAATATAAAATAGTTTTGTAAATATTTTAAAATTGTTTGCAAATCTTTAATAAGGTGTGCTACTTTTATTTATTTTTAGACAGCCAGAAGAACAATAATGAATGAAACAGTTCGATGAATAAGTAATGAAATTTATTCGGCAAGATTCTGATGCGAGACTAAACATTTTTTATAATACCGCAGTATTTTGTTAAAAACAAAAAAAAAAGTGAATTACCTTTAAGGGTGATGATTGTAATAAACATATTTTTAGGCTGTAGATTATAAAAGAACTTTAATCATTTATATTGAATGCAGGAAAAGCATCGTAATACTTTTAACAATGATACAAGCGGGTGAGTGCAAGAAAGAGTCTTTTTAGAGTAAAAGTCAAGAAAGAGCCTTTTTAAATTTTTGGGCAGAATAAAGTCCTCTTAAACTAAAAGAAAAAGCCTTTTTATACAGAGGTACACTCGCACTGAGGTGTTGGCGTCGATTGGTATGATTGAGCCCAACGAATCATCGCTCAAGATTTTTCTTCGACATTTTTGAGTTCTTATTTGCTCCTCACCCAGCTCTCGGTTGGTCTCGTACCCCTGTACGAATCCACACATGTATTCTATACTTGAGAGCAAAACGAGGAGTTTAACAAAAAGATATCAATGCCTTTTTAACTAATTTGTTTACTTCTATTTTAAGGTAGTAATGTATACATTTTTATAGATCAATTATATACATACACACATAAATGTAGTACCAACTTAAAATCGGAGAAATAAAAATTAAAGGCTCTTTCTTATATTCAGTTTGAAAAGGCTCTTTTACGCCTATTACTCTGAGAAGACTCTTTATTATGCTAACGTGATAAATTATTTAGAATCAGAAATTGTGAGAACTAACAAAATTTTTTAACTACGAATTTCTATATTAGTAAAAACTGAGTCTGGGTCTATTTCTGCTAGCAAAAACTTCGATTAAGTCACGGGGATGTTGTGATATTTCATTGTTTTAAGAAATGTCTGAAAAAATTTGTATAGGTATGTTTTAGTATCATAAATAACATGTTAAAATTTCAAAAAGCCTAGTTTGACCGTTTTAGAGAAATAAAATCGCGAAGTTGGCCACTTATACACATGCTTTTAGATAGACTTGTCGGAAAATGCACGTTTTTACTCATAACTTTTGAAATTTTCTTAAGAATCTTTTAAAAAATTAATATGTTAGGGTTTATTATAGTTGAAATAAGTATACTAAAATTTTGGAAGCCTAGCTTCACTGTTTTTAAAATATATCAGTTTAAAGTTTAGTTACAACGTTACTAGAATACCTATATAGTGGTACAGTCCGAGGCGAAAGTTAGGTTAATTTGTTGTTTTAACGTTTGTGTTTACTTTCCTGGGCATTTTTCTGTTTCATACACCTAATTTTTAAATTATTTACCTGTTTTGTTAAGAATAATCACAACAAAGACATTTCTAACACGAAAATTCAATTTTGAAATTGACTGTACCACGACAACCCCCTCAAAATAGTATCAACTTACACATTTGTAGTGCAAAATCTTTAAAAAATCTACAGTTTTCTGAAAAAATCGACCAATTATTTATTCTAGTTCTCCATTTTATTCTTAAAATCGTGAAGTATTCAAACTATTATTGTTTATTGTAGTTAAGTGCATACTTCTTTATGATAAATTAATTCAGCTATGATTATCAATAATTAATATGTAGAGCTATGAAAAAGGCATTTTAAAGATTTTAAAGTTAAGCTACTCGTCGTGAGAGTTCTGCGAACTTTTTAATAAAGGCAACCTGTGTCACGTGGTTGAAGATACCAATAATACGACTGTGCTAATATAACTATAAAAAAAAATATTAGCTGCCTTGCGTTGTGTGGCAAGAGGTGTTTTTTGATGGTTTATCTTATCAACTACAAACAATCGAATAAAATAATGCGAATCATTGTGTGTTGCATACGATGTAAAATTAATTGATCGATTGCGATGGTTAAAAGAGCAATGTCAATTGTGAAACTTTAATATTTTGTATAGTTATTCATCTATAACAATATATATAGTGCCACCTTCAAAACAGAGGAAAAAAAATTTTTGTTAACTGTATATGATTTACGCACTGTCAAAAATTTTTGTAACTATTTCTGAAAAATTACAATAACAATTGGTTATAGGTAAAAAGATTAATTGTTTACACAGAATAAAAAATTTTTTTTTAAACCATACTCTGAGTTACAAGTGGTTGAAACTAGTATGTGTTGAATAAAAAAAGCTTCGTTCAGTCTCTGTAAAACTCTTTAATCTAAAATACGCACTATTTTTAAAGACTAAAGAATCTACTTTTATGTTTGTACATATATATATGTAGTACGAATTTTGTCAATGCAACAACCACAAGGTTTTGATAAGGGATGTAAATATAAGCTCAAAATTATAATATATGTACGTAGTTAAATATTCACGTATAATTGGATGTAAGTTAAACTTTACTGGTAATGATCATATTTGAAATAATCGTAGTAAAAGAATGAGTTTTCTTCTGCCTTCGGCTTTTTTTTGTCGTAAATAGGATGTTCACAATTTCTTAGGAGTTTTAAAATACACAAATTATATTAAAATCCTTAAAAGTTATTTTAATATTATAAAATTATAGAATTGCCTTGTATCAAAGTATCAATATTAATTTAATTTGTTTTGATGTATCCAAAAAAAATGGTGACTACATATATATATTTTAACGAAACATAAATAAAAGAAATGAAGACAAAATGATACATTGAATAAAAAAAAAATTAAAAAAAATATCTACCATAAAGTGGATTTGAACCCTTAAGTGCAAAAAAATCTATCTAGGGGCATAAGCCTTATCCATCTCAGCTATCCGAAGGACGGGATGCAATCCTTTCGAAGTCACATATGTTCATGGATACCCTCCGGAGCTTGTCCTACAGTTTACAGAAGTTAGGATGTGTGAAATTAATAAATTAGTGGTTAATTTTTTGAAAACATAAATGGATTTGGGAATTTTAAGAGTACGGGAGAGTTAAAACATAATGTATTGAAATCAAAATTATGTGTATATAATTAATGAGCATTTAGTTCCACGATTTAATTAAATAAGATTTATGGATAACATTGAAGCCAGAGCGAGAGCAAGTCAGTTAAATATATACATAGCATGTACTCAGTTGCAGAGTCCAAAGACTCTCAAAAAAGCAAAACTCGTGTCGTCGCTTGCTTTGGCTGTGCGTTCAGATATATACAGCTATATAGCCGATATTTCCACTCCTCTCCTCGTAGGCGCACATTCGGTATACCCCTTCCACGCGTCTCCAAAATGTGCGCCTATATGCCACTATATGGACATTTCCACGCGAATCCACTCTTCTCATACCCCTACCGTGCTTCTCAAATAAAAAAAAAATGTGCGCCTGGTTCGGCCGCTTGGCCGCGGCGGGGCGCTCGAACCACTGGAAAAAAGTGGGCACACTCCGTAGCATGGCAGTCAGCAATCTCCCTACTAATCTCTGTTATTGTAAGTAATTCCTTTTCAGTAGTGGTATATTTTATTTTAGCGTCGTTTAAGCTCCTAGAAGCGTAAGCTATTGGTAAGTCCTTGCCAATATTTCCTTGACTAAGTATAGCTTCTAAGGCAAAGTCAGAAGCGTCGGTGGTAACTACAAATGGTCAGAAACAATCAGGGTATTGAAGAATGGGCTGGGTACATAAAATTTATTCAAATGTCTCAAATGTTTCTATCTGTGGTTTGGACCATATAAACGAGGTCTCTTTCTTTAATAATGAATTTAGTGGTATGGCTAATTTAGAAAAACCGGAAATGAAACGGCGATAATATCCAATTAATCCTAGAAATTGTTTTATATTTTTCACGTTTTTAGGTATTGGAAAATCGGCCACCACATAAATCTTGTCAGGGTGCGGCCTGGCTCCCTTTTCCAAAATAACATGCCCGAGGTAAGCAACCTCCTTCCTAAGAAACAAACATTTTTCGGGTTTTAAGGTAAGTCCTGCAGTTCGATGCCTTTGCAAACCGCATAAAATTTTATCCATTAGTGCTTGAAAGGTCGCAGGGGCTCCCTTCAGGCACATAGCCATACGCTTAAATTGTAAATGTTGAAACGTAGTGGAAAAAGCGGTTTTCGGCTCGTCTTTTGGATCTATCTGGACCTGGTGAAAGCCGAAAGCCAAATCAAGGGTAGAAAAATACTTAGAACCACCCAATTGATCTAAAATCTCAGTTATATTAGGCAGTGGATATGCAGAAGCAATTGTTTTTTTATTAAGCGAGCGAAAATCGATTACTAATCTCCACCTTTTATTCCCTTGCGAGTCGGCCTTTTTAGGAACAATCCAGACCGGGGAATTAGAAAGAGAGTCTGATTCTTCAATTATATCATTTTCTAGAATATTTTGTATTTGTTTTTAAATCTCGTCTCACAGATGAGGAAGGTGGCGATACTGTTTAGTATTAATCGGTATGTTATCAGTAGTGGAATTTTATGACGTACTAAGGTTGTTTTATTCAATTTATCGCCGGGCAAATGAAACTGGTATGGAAACATAGAAACTAATTGAATAACATGGCTCCACTCCTCCTCATTTAGCTCGACTAAACTCAAATTTCACAGCACTGCGGTTATTCTATCAAATCGCGATTGTTCTCCTAAAGCTCCCTTTATTGATCTAGCAGGGACAATAGTATTATAATATTTTTCTACAGTAACCGGTGGTATAATTAGATTGACATCTTCAGTCGTGCTATTTACAACAAAAAAAGGATCGATCCTACGGTACTTAAAAATTAAACTTGAATATAAAATTATTTCGTTAACAAGTCAGTTTTCTTCTGTACACACTTACTCACTCCGGCTTTGGATATACATTAATATCCGAAAAAAGTCTGCAGACAAGTGGAATTGAACCCAGGTAGCTAGAGCCTGCGTGTGACACAAACACGCTTCACCTACTCGGCTATCGAGGATTCGGAAAATCCCTGACATTAAACGCCAACATTAACTATTCACAAAAACTATGATTCTTTGTTATTTTAATTCCCTCTTATAATTAAAAAATTGTGTCAAAAATCTCTCTGCTCTTCTCGCTTATGGACAACGCTATCTTATAACTTTTTATTACACGCGCACTTATCTCTACATATTATAGCAACGTCGTACGATCTGGATTATGTATTATTGTAAGTACATGATCTTATAATGCAAATTATAAAATAAAGTCTTCGGACGTGTAGTAAAAAAATTATTTCTAACACAAATAAATACCAAATTGAGATTGCAAAAAAAATCGTATAATCATAGCGAGCTTCCATATTTAGGACAAGCTTCGGAGCTTCACCATAAACATGATTAACTTTCGACCTTAAGACTCCCAGTGCTTTCGTAGCACAGGTGGCTCGCACGCGTGTCTGTCGATTCGTTTTTGCATTCTGGGGTTCGAATCTCAGTATGGAAGATGACTTTTTTTTTTGATTCAGTGGTCTTACTGGTTATTCTGTATTTTTTACTCGACAAACTCTTTTGTCATTAATACTTATGCAGATATTTAAATTTAAATTAAATATTAAATACCTTAAAAAATTTTATTTTCACTGTCCAATAAGCTCCAGATTCTGTTTTTGAATCTTATATATACTTCTTCATTTAACTTTTATTCGATTCATATAAATAAGTTTTTTGCTATTTCGAGAAAAAAATAATAAATAGGATGTCGTATAAAATCACGTGTGTGTGTGTCTCGCGCGTTGTTCCCTGCTTATCTACAGTTCAAATCACTACACCATATTTAAAAATTCTGAAAATCAAGCTACTTGCTGTAAAGCTACTCGAGCGCCTTTCAGGCAAGAGGCCGGGCGATAAGTAGGGAACACCACGCGAGACACACACATGCCTTTGCCTTCAAGAAGCTAATAAAAAATTGACCAACGAGTTAAGTTCTTTTTGTGACGCACCTCCTTACCAGCTTCTCAATCTCACGTAACAGGGCATTGAAAAATTATTTATTTTGATGTATTCGACACAAAGAGTTGACAATAACGTACATAAATTCAAATAAAAGTTATACTAAGAAATTAAAACAGAATAATTCATTACTTAAAAAAAAAAAAAAAAAAAAAAAAAAAATGATGGTGACAATGAGGATCGAACCCAGCATTGCAAAATAACCTCTCCATAGGTATAAGCCTTAACCGTCTGAGCTATCGAGACATTGTGTCATGACAGTTTGGAAGTCACATATGTTCATCGACCCCCTCCGGAGCTCGGCCTACAGCTTATGATGAGTAAAATTAATAAATCTTTTTACTTATTTGTGATCGTGAAGTACGTAATTTCATATAATTTTATTTAATTCTTGTTAGAGTGAAAAAAAATTTAAGGTGTGTACTGGAGAAAGGTTGCAGTTACGGTGATGTAATTTCACAGAGTTTTCTTGTGACGATGAAAATTATTATTTAAAGTTTTTGCACGTGTTATCGAAATTATTATCAATACGAACACATACCAAGTTGAGATTGCAAAATGAATATAATAATTCCAACGAGCCCCATCGATGTTTAGGACAAGCTTTGGAGCTATGTTATGTATATAAGTGACTTTTGACTGTAGCTTACACAGCTTCCCCTTAACGCGGATGGCTCGCGTGCAAGTTCGTCGTTTCGTTTTTGCATTCTTGGACTCGACTCTTCGTCCGTGTGATCTTATTTTTTTTTAAATCACTTTGAAGGCCTTATAAATTATTTATTAACTTTTTTACTTGAAGTCTTCTATTACTATTAATTAGGTAGACACGTAAGTAAAAATTAAATATTTGATAAGGTAGTAAAAATTTATTATGGTGCACTACTTAATTGATTTTCGCCTCTTGCTACAAAAAATAAATGAAACTTAAATTAGATATCATTTTGAGACTTTTTTCGTTCGTGCATAAATTTTTTATTGTTTTTTAACACTGCTTTATTTTTTAACAACTGAAACAACACGAAATAAGCTATCACTAAAATTCAAAATAAATCTGAAGAATTATTATTAAGTTATAAGAAAAATTTTTATACGACATCCTATTAATTATTTTTTTCTCGAAGTAGCAAAAAACTTATTTATATGAATAGAATAAAAGTTTAATGAAGAAGTATGTATAAGATACAAAAATACAATCTGGAGCTTATTGGACAATAAAAATAAAATTTGATAAGGTATTTAATTTTTAATTTAAATTTAAATATCTCCATAAATATTAATAATAAAAGAGTTTGTCAAGTGAAAAATACAGAATAACCAGTAAGACCACTGAAACAAAAAAAAAAGTCATCTTCCATACTGAGATTCGAACCCAAGAATGCAAAAACGAAACGGTAGATACGCGTGCGAGCCACCTGTGCTGCGAAAGCACTGAAAGTCTTTAGGTCGAAAGTTAATCATGTTTGTGGTGAAGCTCCGAAGCTTGTCCTAAATATGGAAGCTCGCTATGATTATACGATTTTTTTTGCAATCTCAATTTGGTATTTATTTGTGTTAAAAATAATTTTTGTTACACGTCCGAAGACCTTATTTTATAATTTGCATTATAAGATCATGTACTTACAATAATACATAATCCAGATCGTACGACGTTGCTATAATATGTAGAGATAAGTGCGCGTGTAATAAAAACTTATAAGATAGCGTTGTCCATAAGCGAGAAGAGCAGAGAGATTTTTCACACAATTTTGTAATCATAAGAGGGAATTAAAATAACAAAGAATCATAGCTTTTGTAAATAGTTAATGTAGGCGTTTAATGTTAAGGAATTACCAAATCCTTGATAGCCAAGTGAAGCGTGTTTGTGTCACACGCGGGCTCTAGCTAACTGGGTTCGATTCCACTTGTCTGCAGACTTTTTTCTGATATTAATGTATATCCAAAGCCAGAGTGAGTAAGTGTGTACAGAAGAAAACCGACTTATGAACGAAATAATTTTTTATTCAAGTTTAATTTTTAAGTACCGTGGGATCAAAATGAATACTTTAGGAATACTCTAAGAACACTTCAGGAACACTTTGCGAATAAAAAAACAAGTTCCTTGGTGAATTCATAAAGAATTCTTTATGATTTGTGGTTGCCGTACTACATTATAAGAAAGTAGTGGTTATTTGTTTATTTATGAGTAGTTTGTAGTGTAAATATCCGTCAATGCTGTAACTAATTTATGTGATTTATGTTTACAACATATTAGATAAGTAAAACGATTAGTGTCATTTTATAAATTTATGATTTTTTTAAAGGTACTCTATTATTCGTAGTCATATAATAAAATTATATTCTATACATAGAGATTCTAACATTTGTTACATGTTAAAAAAACATTAGAAAATAAACATGATTCAAAAATTATTTTTTTCTGTTGTTACTGTATAGCAAATTGATAAAAAAGTATGTACCAAAATTTTTTAAACGAATTCCTTAGGGACAGTAAATGAATTCATTACACTTACTAAAGAATGATCAATGTATTCATAATCAACTTTAAATGAATTCTTTTTAATGGTCTTTCAGCAGCTCTCTTCACAAAAGTAATAAAAAGTTTCTTTAAAAGAATTCTTTAAGAATTCTTTGCGAACTCAAGACACATGACATAACCTGATGAGATTATGAATTCATTAAGAATTCATTTAGCTGATATCATGACAACCTGTAGAATTAATTAAAATATTCTGAATTCAAAATGAATTTATTTAGAATAAATAATGCCTGCTGGGATAATAGTTCTCTTTGAAAATTTGCTCATTCGTCTTTTAAATTTAAAATCTCCCGCTCTCTCACATACAAGTAACGATGAAAGTGTATCGGTGAGATGCCATGATAGATAAACCGACAAACCGTTTTAAATACTATACCCATATCTCTAGGTAGGTAATCATAATTTCAAGATTAAGATCTCGTAAAAATTCCTTTTACAATTTAAATAGTATTGTATCTTCGCGAAGCATTAAATTATCAACTGTAATAGTAAAATACATTTTTTTTTGTAAGTACTTCATAAAGGCGATTAAACAAAGATATAGTTATAAGTATACATACGCTATAATTTTAATTTTGTAGAAATTCAAAAGCTTAACTGTATATTTTATGGAAGCCCGTAACTGAAAAAACTGTATTGATACAATGATTATTACTGTTTTTAATGTTTGTATAGTACACACAGCAGGGCTCTAAAAATTATAACTTTGTTTCGACTACAATTAATAATAAATAGTCCTACCTGAAAAGATTGATTGTCACGGCGCTAAAGACTTTCCATTCGTTACGTAATCGGCTGAACTAGTCCAGCCCTTAAATTGTTTATTCTTTAAGTATATGCGCAATCTAATTTAAATTTTTTACTCTAAAAGATTGATTGTCACGTGATACTAAAGCCATTTTATTCGTGATATGATTGGTCGAGACTAACTAAGAGCGGATAAATTTGAAAATGGAATTATGAAAAATGAATATGAATTAGTTTTAATTGTTAAAAACTAAATTTATACTCATGAAAATAAATTTTTGACCACACAACGGGGGTTGGCGCGCGTAGCGCGAAAGGGGCGTAGTTCCTTACTGTAATTAAAATAAAAATTAAAGTTATTTGTGGAGCATGCAGGAAGTCTCCTATTTCTTAAAAAATTTAAAACCCCCTTCCTGACCTATATTCATATGTGCCTTCAAGTTATGCCATTTTAAGTAGATTTAAAGGTATATATATGATATTGTTTTCTCCCTATCTTACTAACATATAAAGCTAAGTCGCTAAATCCGTTGTAATCGCTATCTACGAAATCTACTGAACCGATTTTGCTGAAATTTTGCATACCGATTCTTTACACATCCTAGATGGTTTTAGCATATTTTTTATCTTGAAAGTTTTAATAACAATAGCAATAAATAAGCTCAAAGTTTTGCAAAAATACGCTAGCTTTTCACTTTAGTTCAGTAGGATCCGCTAGGTAGCGTCAACATAAAATCGAGGCTACCTGCAACAGAATTAAATAAGTGTGGTTATAATAGGCCGGAGCATCTCGATAGTTTCTGCAGTCATCTATGAGCAGTTCATCGAGCTGCATTAGGAAAATAGATGATAGCCGTGCAGCTGGGTATCCCAGTTACCAACGACACTCTTCTCCAGTGGGCTAGTGATCTAAGTCTACATCTCCCCTGAATCTTCAGGATTAATGAGTGCCACCAATAAAACATTATTTTAACCGATAACTTCTCTGGTGAAATACCAGGAGACGTATCTAGCCAGAACACAACCTGTTCCAACACTTTCGAGTTGTGTGGCCGTTTCACCATCCCACCTGGTGCCGTCAGAGAATTTTTGACTACAAACGTAAGCCAGGAAAGACAGCCCTAAGGAGCACAGTCAATCACAACGGTGTCCTTATCAGTGATCGTGTCCCCAACGACATACTCACATTTTCCCGACTAACGATGAGCGGTTGATTATCTGGGGATCCCCAGAAGATGATATCCCGAAGACGAGATATTCTTTGGTCAGCGGCGTACCTTCTTCCATCACAGTCTCCGTACATAGAGACTTCGAAGGTAAGAGTCAAGCTACCCACAGCCAGCTCTTCATCATCAGAAATAATAATAAGGAATAGCTGGAAGTTTCACCACTGACCCTTTTAAGGGCCATTATAAGTATTTACGTTCCCTACTTATTTAACTATCAATCTCATCGGTTCTTTTAAGGGCCACCTAAGTTTAAACTACCTTGCCAATAAATACATTTTTACTACCATTTCCGGAAGCGATTCGTCGGCTAAAATACTGTATAAACTAAAGACGGCCACTATTAATACCCTTAAGGGGTCACAAAAGTTTTAAGCATGTCAAAAGTCGTAAGAGGGTGAATTGTAAGAAAAACTTTTAACTTATCTAATAAATACAATTTTAAGCGTCAAGAAACTGACGCAGAAAATTTATCGAGATTGGAACAGTAGCGTCAAAATCGACAAATAAAGAATCCATTACGTGAAAGATCAGATTTTCATTGTACTCTCAAAGTAATACCTGAAATCTTTTAGTTTTTTAAATAAATAGAAAATGTATTTTTATTTTTGTAGCGATAAAAAATGTAGAGATGAAGCTCCAGGACTTCGTTGCACTGGTAATAAAGTTAAATTGTGAGATAAGAGAAAAAAAAATTTTCTTAGTATATATTTTTTGGGAGTTTTAAATTCTCATAGCTTCAAAAAATAGCCCGTTTCGTAAATTATACGAGAGAAACTGCAGATCAACGGCCCCTTATGGCCAACGATTATTTTATGGCATAAGGAACGCACGTTACTTTTCAGCATAGTTATATTTTTTTTTTTAATTTTTACAGCTTATTATTTGACCAAATAAGCTGTATGGATTCCGAATAAATATGTTTTTAATAAGAAAATTTTTTTTCTGAGAAGTATCAGGAATAGATGTAAAATTTCTGACTGAAAACGTTTCACATTACATGTCAACACACTGTGGTGTTTCATTAAGTATGTCTCGGGCGAAGCCGAGACGGGGGGCCGCTAGTAGTATATATTGGTTACTGTCCCGTGCTGACATTAATCTTGTATGAGTTGAAAGTCGTCTCTTTCTTCTGCATCTTCACAGGTTTCAACTGTTGAGACTGGCGACGCACTCAGCGGTTGAATCTCACACATCTGCTCTACGACTGATTTTTCATTATATATGTAATGTAAAGAGAAATTAACAGAACTATTGTATAATATAATGAAATTTATACATTTAAAAAGTGATTCCTTATTAAATTCAGATAAATTTTTTGCCTTATGTTCATCGCTGGCTTCTTTCGTGAGTGATTCGATAATTTTTAAATAGCTAAAATTGAGAAAATCCATAATGTTATCTTCAGTGTCGAAATCAACAATTTTTTCATCCGGTGAATTTTGCACCTCTACATTTCTGGCTTCACCTATAAGCGCATTTTTGTATTCCTAAGAGTAATTTTTATTGTTCATAATAAAAGTGACTATATGTTTACATTTATTAATGTTTTTATACTAGTTACATTGGTTCAAGTGCAAAATTTAGCGACAAACATAAATAACATAATGATTCTTGTAGATGATGAGACAGTAAGTCATGTAAGTTCAAGGAATAAAAGTAAAATATTTTTATGTGTACCTTCTTCTATGAAATTAATCAAGGAGTCATCTTCATATCCTGACAGTTCATTCAAAAACTTTTGGACAGACCATGGATTAGGTGTCATCATTTCTTGCCATACGTCTCTAATTGCATCGTCACGTAGTCTATAGTGACAGCTTTAGGATCCACGGTGACTTTCAGTTTTTTTTTGCGCGTTGTAAATCTTATTTTGCATCTTCTTTGATTTGTATTAAAGTATTTATAAATACAAGAATCGTTAGACTACCTATATAATAATGATTTGAGCATTTTTTTTCTTATATAATGAAGTTTTTGATATAAAACAAAGTTAAATTGATTAGTCATAATTATTAGGTGTAGGTTTATTAAGTTAATAGTTGAAATTATCTACCTTTTTAATTTGATGGATTTAATTTTAAAGTTTAAAATAACCCCATAAAAATTATATTCTAACAAAAATAAAGAAGTAGGCAAGTTTGACGTTTTAAAATTCGATACATCAGCTAAAGCTTTTATAATTTACTGATGAATGATACATGTAAAAATAAGTTGGTAGTCTAACACAGTAGTGAAATCGAAATTAATTAAAGGCAAGTTAGTTTTTGTTTTGGCTTATCATACCATTTTTGTAAAACCAGTAGTATAATGCAGTTTCTTGTGCATGAGGTGGATTAAACTTTGAAAATTTCATTAAAACTAAATAAAAATCGTATGAGCTCCAATTTATTCATCTACATCATCTATTTTTATATTTTATCCAAATCTCGAGTAAATAGTAGTGTGCGGGCGCTGAGGCTGCGTCTACTTCTCAAACTCATCGCGTTTCGCTCCCATGCGACTTGACAAATTAATAAATAACTAGCTATCTTATTCGAAAAAGAAGAGTTGATGTAAAATTTTTACATCTCGAAGAATAGTTCAAGCCCTATCATTGTTTGATTTATTCATAAGGCAAAATACGTAAAATAAGATGTAAGACTTGTAGCGCACCATCTGATTTCTGTTTTTTTTTTTCAATTTCATTACAACTAATCCAGACAAAATCAAATTTAAACGGTTTTCATTCATGTACATTATATAACTTTTTTTCTTTTCACGATAGACATGCTGTGCATAAGCTCATAATAAAAAGAAAGACATTTTTTAAACTATCTGAAATTAATATATTCTTGCCGTATAGTTAATAAAAACTTAACACCTCATATAGTTGAAAAAAAATTTTTTAACAATTAAATTACTAACTATTGAGAACCCCAAAATTCTGATTTTTAAAAATTTTTCAAATTTCATAAGTACCAAGGAACTACGGCAATTAGATAAAAATTGCAAGATACATTTTTTGCTTATAACTTTTCAAAAAAAACGAATAAATTTTTATAATAACTACTAAATAAAAGAAGAGTAATAAATAGATTTCATACATCGTGTGAAATATGACATGTTCTATAACAATGAAGTAAACTTTATTTGTAAGTTATGATGAACTGTTAATACATTTTTTACAAAAGTATATTCTTACGCATTAAATCATATGTCGATGGCTTTGCTTTGATCCAATCATTCAATGTACGATGGTAAGATTCCAAATATTTGTTTGTTCGGTCAACCATATTAAATACCGAAAAGACTTTTGGAGTAACTATAACAATCTATTCATTATGAAAAAAGATCATGTACTTACTTTCTCCTTTTTTTGAGTTGAGTTTGGTTATCCTCAAATTTCGATTTACTCAAGTTTTTAATGATTTCAACACCTTCTGGGATTTTTCCTGATGGTAGCAGTGCTCCCTATCTCAAGTTATGACGTCAATCATAACGTCATTTTGTGACATCGCAAAATACGTCATTCATGACGTCGTGATTGACATCACATTGACGTCAGTATGACATCATTAACGACGGCGCAAAAGACGTAATTCACGACGTCTCAAAAGACGTCATTAACATAGCTTGTTGTATAACAAAGGGCTGTTTAAAAGCATTTGATGGCCTTATAGCTGCTACCATCAGGATGGTACCACCAAAACAGAGGAATTCAAAAAGTTTTTGAATTTAAAAAGTTTTTTCCCTATTTAAGAAAATTTTTGTTAATCAATTTTTTTATGATCAGTAGGTAAACCATGGCGGTTCTGGCACCCCCCCAGCTCCCCCCCTGATGTAGTGGTGGGGGGAGAGGCTCTAGCTATAGCTGTGGGTGGAGAAGAGGCGGTGGAGGAGAGGCGGTGGTGGTGGCTGATCGGGCGGTAGAGGAGAGGCGGTGGTGGGGGCTAATCGGGCGGTGGGAGGAGGGGCACGGGCGGTAGGGGCGGTGGGTGGTGCGGACTACTCGGATGGTAACGTCAGGGGAAGGGGGCCTCTTCCGAATGCTGTGATGTCGGATGATATTGACAGCTCCCTTCCTTTCCGACCGCGAATCAAGCTCCGACGTCATCAGGATGGGTCCGAAAGGTGTAGGTGTGACAAGCCCAACGTACAGCGCGAGAGGAAGATGATCAAGCATGAACGTGTATCAGTGGATGTAGTGGATCGCGTATCCCGTTCAGCTGCGACCAACGTTGGCTTACTCAACGCAGTACCTTGCCAAATAAACGGAGCTATTATTTCTTATCTATACGGATGTGTTAGCCGTGGCCGATGACTTCTCGCTTCTTATTTATAGGCGTATAATGTTCCAGTGTAATATTTTTTTCTTAGCAAGAGCGGGTGCAACGAGTCATACTAGGATACACGTATGTGTAAGCCGTGGCCGATAACTCTTCGCTTCTTATTTAGGCGTATAATGTACCAGCATCATATTTTTTTCTCAAGAGCGGGCGTATCGAGTGATGCGTGTTGCCAGAGAACATGTATACCATTTCATAACCGAAAGCGTATCCCAACATTGCTTAGCTTACTCCTCTTCACCGCAGTACCTCGCCAACGAATAGAGTCAGTTAATACGATAAAGTAATTTTAATCGGCGCAGTAATAAGGAGGCGTGAATGAAAAAAATCGACATAGATTCATGAAGAACTAATTTATTGCATAAGTATTGTGTATCAGGTGTACATTGATTAAAAATATGGTTTTGTCGTTGCTGCTCTTTTAAAATCCATTTTTTTAAAGCTGTAGCATTCTTCACAGCACAATAAGCTGAATCAAATTGGTGATTCATGCATTCGATATCATCCATACTGAATTGTAGCAAGAGTGTTGCTGCCCTGTTGGCTGCGTCTATTTTGACGAAGTCAACTAATTTGTTACTTAAAATTTAGGAGGGATCGTGGCACAAAAAACTACTCAATTTACAAATGATTAATCAAAATCCTCCTAAAAAAAAGACAATTTTGCTGAATTTATCGGAACGGAGGATGGGAATGAACTATAGGTGAAATAAATTCAAAATGCACTGATTATGAGCCAAGAACGAAGATATACTTCGTGGCTCAAGGGAAAAACTCCGAAGAGAAAAACCCAAGAGAAGAAAAATTAATGAAAAATACAAACGAGTGAGGTTAAACAATAAATTAAAGATAAACTTCCTGCAATCAAGAGTATGTACTTGTTTATTGCGTGTAGAAAACGTATACGTGCGCGTCCGCACGTGTCTCGAAAAACGTCGCACGGTCCATGAAGCGGATTTTCGCCGTGCTTTACTCGCAGCACGCAGAGCTTCTCGAAGATGATGCAGATGACAATGATGATAAAAAAGGAAAGCGTGAGGGAAATTAACCCCATAAAGGTGACTCTCAGATACACGTGTGCGTGATGATGATGAGGAAAGATGTAGAAACCAGTAGGACGAATATAATACCCAACTATGCCAGATACTCGAGATCGCAGTTGACAACTGTAGACCGCTTTGTATAGACAGATAGTTCGGAACTGACCCAAATCACCCACCCAAAGTAGTCGCAAGACCCCCCTTCCCTTTTTAATTCTCCTACCCGCTGCAGTCGTCAGGACCCATCAATCCCTTACACCTTATGTGAAAAGCCGGGAAAAGAGAGAGAGAGAATGATGTAAGCAATTAAGAGAGGGGGAGAGACCTATGACCCGAGGACACTTAATGGGAGCAAAGGAGATGGAGATGCAGGTGCATGATAGAGAAGGAGAGAAATGTTTAGCTAATGAGAGTGTAGAGAGAGACTTAATGAGTTGGCGCGAGAGCGATTAATTGTACCAACTGACACAAAAGGAGAAAAAGGATGAAGGTAAGAAAGAAATTGACCGGCGCTTGCATATGTGAATATGTGATGAATTTTGTGTGAACTCGGTGTGTTGCCACCTTCGGCGTGCTGCGAGGTTGATCCTCCATCGCTCACGAGGCGGTCTACGAATTTTTGTCATTTCGACTAAACATGCTCCCCCCGTTGCGAGAGAAGGCGAGCAAATCGAAAACATCATATGTGTAGCGTATTCGAAAAAGTGCTTACTGTGCGAATCGTACGATGGTGTGAGAGTGTAGTGGTGTGTAAGTGTGTTTACAATTCGAGCGATGTTTACACAAATCGGTTTAATATAAGACAGACAACACGATCGAAAATTTAGTCTTCTTCTTGTGACGATGAGATCGGAAGTGGACACAACGATGTGATGTTGCGTTTGAAGCTCCCTTGCTCAGTTTTAACGGTGACGACTCGTACGATGCCATCAGCGCCCGGGTGGATCTCGATGACAACCCCCAGCCGCCATCGCATGCAGGGTTGATTTCTATCGATGAGGAGGACGACGGAATCGATACTGATCTCATGATTGGACTTGCTCCACTTTTGTCGACGTTGAAGTTCGTGCAAATATTCCAGGTGCCATCGCTTCCAAAAATCTTGTCGTGCTCTCGTGGTGAAACGCCATGCTGACAATCGGTTACCTGGAGCACAAGAAAGGTCAGCTTCCGGAAAAAATTCAACGGTCTTCCGATTAATAAATGTGCCGGCGTGATGGCCGCTATATCATTAGGATTATTCGATATACTATGAAGTGGTCTAGAATTAAGAATGGCTTCGATTTCGATAACGAGGGTATTAAGTACTTCAAAGGTTGAGAGTTGTTCGCTGATCACTCGCTTAAGATGGTGTTTAAACGATTTTACTACCGACTCCCAAATCCCACCAAAGTGTGGTGAAAGCGGCGGATTGAAATGTCAGATGATGTTTCTCTGGACTGCGAAATGATCAGCATTGTCACGAAACTGGTCGGAGTTAAACAGAGCAAACATTTCTTGTAATTCATTACTTGCTCCGACAAAATTCGTGCCGTTGTCCGAAAACACGTGTTTGGGAATGCCGCGTTGGCCGCAAAAAACGCTTAAATGCGCCTAAAAATCCTTTGGTGGTTAAATCGCTCACTATTTTGATATGCACTGCTTTCGATGCCATACACACAAACACACAACCATAAACCTTGACGCGATTACGATTCCGCAGTTTCTTCTCTTTGATGTACATCGGCCCAAAAAAATCTATTCCCACGTGAGTAAACGCGCCTGACTCGGTAACGCGTGCTGATGGCAAATTTCCCATTTTACTACGAATCGGATTAGAGCGATAACGCACGCAATCTACGCATTTTCGTACGATTTTTCGAACTTGTTGTTTTCCGTCGAACAACCAAAAACGCTGTCTTATAGTGTGTAATGTAGTTTGGATTCCCGCATGCAAAGTACGATAGTGCGCATCTCGGATTATCAAATCAGATACATGATGGTGCAATGGTAATAAAATTTGATACCTTTGATCGAAGGAAATTTTCGCGTTTTTAAGCGTCCGCCAACTCGTAAAATACCATGCTCATTAACAAATAGATCGAACGCTGCTAACCGTGCACTTTTTACCTTTTTAGATGCAGATACACGCGCAATTTCTTCAGCCAATTGCTCTGCTTGAACTAATTTTAACACCCGACGCTCCACTTCAAGATTTTCTTCAACGCTGATTGATTTCCCTTTGAACTTATTTGAACGACGCATACGAAGACAATACGCAATCACGTTAACTAACTTGGAATATGAGGAAAATCGCGAAAAAATTTCTACCCCTGAATTTACTAAAAGACACGTTTTGCTCTTAAGACCTGGTAATTCACTCGGTGACGTTAACGCCATTCTCGGCCACTCGCTTTCGAATTTTTTCAACCACTCAGGTTCATTCAGCCACATTCGATTTTTTTTAAACTCGGTAGATAATTGACCTCGGGACAGTGCATCAGCCGGATTATCTTTCGTTCGCACGTGCATCCATTCGTGAACGACGTCCAGCGCTTGAATTTTGCTAACTCTGTTTGCTTCGAAAACTTTAAGAGTTTCCGGTGATTTTCTACGCCAATGCAATACGATCGTTGAATCCGACCAGAGTACTACTTTATGAATTTCAAATTCTAGAGATGGACGCATTTCACTGTACAATCTCACGAGGAGCAGGGCACCGCATAGTTCCAGTTGCGGGATCGTTTTCGACTTTACCGGAGCTACTCGCGACTTCGCACATACCAGACGCACAACGCAATTTCCATACCGATCTACTGAACGCAAATAAAAACATGCACCATAACCTAATAGACTCGCATCGCAAAATCCATGTAACTCGATTTTCGTAGGCCTATCGATAAGGATTTTCCGGTCTACTGCAAAATTGCGGATGAGAGACAGCTGGTTCGCAAACTCCACCCATCGCGAATACAACTCCTGCGGTACTGATTCGTCCCAATCACACTTTTGTTTCCAACACTCCTGAATGATTAATTTTGCGTACAGAACTACCGGCCCCAATAAGCCCGGTGGATCAAAAATCTTTGCAATTTCGGAAAGTATATGGCGCTTCGTGATTTTATTCGGAATTGTAATTTCCTTGACGGTATAAATAAACGTATCCGCTCGCGAATCCCAAGTTACCCCGAGTGTTTTCGAAACTGCTTCCGTCTTTACCGCAAAATCACTCTCAAAAATTTTCCGATCTAGCGTATCGAACGCGTATTGATGGTTGGATGCCCATTGTCGAATATTGAATTTTCCGCGCCCCAAGATACCGATAATTTCGTCGCGAAGTATCGCAAGTTCTTCGATCGAATTTGCACCTGTTAACAGGTCATCAACGTATAAGTCGCGTTTCAAAATTTTTGCTGCTCGCGGAAAATCGCGCCCCTCATCGTCCGCCAACTGGTGAAGCGTTCGTATCGCGAGATAGGGAGCAGAGGCGACTCCGAACGTGACCGTGTTTAGCTCGTATACCGCGATCTCTTTCCCATGATTCCAAAAAATACGCTGATATCACCTGTCGTCGGGATGCACTAATACCTGCCGATACATTTTCTCTATGTCTGCGGTTAAGACGAACGCATAAGATCGAAATCGCATCAAATGTTCGAAAAGTTTCGGTTGAATGGTGGGGCCTACAAGTAGTTTTTGATTTAACGAGACGCCTCTGTCAGTTTTCGCGGACGCGTCGAATACTACACGCACCTTTGTCGTATTACTCGACGATTTTACGACCGTACGATGTGGCATGTAGTATCCGTCTGGTGTTTCGTTTTGCAACAACGTCATATGTTCGAGTGCTATGTATTCGTCAAGTACCTTCGTATATTCGCGATTGAGTTCATCGTCTGCTTGCAATTTTCGGCGCATCGCATGAAACCGACGAAGAGCTTGCGCGCGAGAGTTTCCTAAATCCGCTACTTCTTCGTTAAATGGAAGACGCACAATATACCGCCCGGTTTGATCGTGTGTTGTATTTTTTACATAATGCCGCTCGCATAGAGACTCCGGATCTGATACGCCCACTACGTTCTTAACCTCTTCGATTTCCCAAAATTTCGCTAACTGTTCGGTTAAAGCACTTAAGTTACACGTCACTGCTGATTTTTTGAGGTTGTCATTCGCAATACCACCCGCAATCACCCAACCTAATTGTGTTTTTTGCAACGTTAAATCGCTCCCGTTCGAAACGCGTATTTGACCGACTGATAGAAGTGATAACGTGGCTCCGGAGCCGATAAGCATATCTACTGGACTCGGAATATGAAAACGGGGATCGGCAAGTTTCAAATTTGGTGGGATAGCTATTGACGACCGTGGAAAAGGCTCATCGGGTACGAAATCGGCTATTTTAGGGATGGTGAGAAAAGTTAAAGTTTTCGCGAAATCGCTTGTACGTGACCGGAAATTAATCTCGACCTGATACTTTGTAGTCGTTTTTAATGCGTTAATCGCGCCCACGGGGATAGAACACGCATTTAACGGAAGTTTTAATTCACGCGCGAATTTTTCGGTTATAAAATGGGCCGTAGTACATGTGTCAAGAAAAGCGCGTGCTTCGACGAAATTACCCTGCGCATTTTTGACTCGAATAACTGCGCTCATCATTAGCTGTGACTGTGCGGCTCGGGTGGTCGTCTCTAGCTCGCCCACTCCAAGTCACGCGCTTGGTTTCGCATTCTTCGAGTCGCAATGGAGAGACGTGTGATGCCGCTCGCCGCATGTTTTACAGGACCCTGCTTTACAGTGCTCTGAGTGTACTCCTTCGCAATTTTGGCACAATTTTTTCAGTTGAATAACTTTCCATCGCTCTTCGACGCTCAACTTGTTGTATTCCGGGCAAGAGTAGATGCGGTGTACCTCTCCGCAGCTCGAACATTTAAATGCATTCGTATTAGTGACCATCGCAGTCGCCTGTCCCGTGCTCTTCGCCCTTTTCGCAGCTGTCTCGAATTCTCGGTCCTCTTGACGCTTCGCCCCCGTTTCCTGATTCACCCGCCTGATTTCGTCCTCCATCGTAGACAAATGGAAAGTTGTTGTGTGGATGAATTTGAAAAACTGGTCAAGCGTTGGAAGAACATTTAAATCCAACGACTCGTCCCATTTGTGTCTGATGGGGATTGGAATGGCCTGCGAGTGTCGGTTTGTGCAAGCAAGAAATTCAGTGCGAACATCCAATTCGAATTTTGAGAATTTTTAGACACCTAAAGATTCGTTGGGAGACGTGATCACGCGTCGTTAATGAGCGGGAACGCGCGCGCGCGGAAAAGCCAGGCCTAGTAGAGGAGAATCGATAGTCTAACAATAACAAGGGTGGCGGTAAGACGCGCTTGATCTTGCACGCCAAGGGCTGCGGTCGCGTGGTTTTTAAATATCTGGTCGCACGGGATTTTTCAGCATTCTAACCTTTCAATTCCATAACAGTTCATACTATTATTCGGGTAGCATTAACTACAATTGATTCGTCAAAGACACTTAATTCGGTTTTTAGTTATATTTGTTATTATCTTAGTATATTTAATTTCCAGTCCAGTTAATTTCACAAATTAGTTTAATGAATTGATTTCTTCCATAGTTTTTTCGTTTTTTCAATACAATATTTAGAAAATTTAACAAATAGTCAATTTTTTTTTATTTTTTGTAATAAGTTTAATTTTTTTTTTTTTAAGTTTATTTTTTATCAAGTTTTTATTGATTTTTTTCTGTTTTTTCAAGTTTGTATTTTTTTATCAAGTTTTTATCGTTCTGCTCTAAGAATTAGTTCTACCTTTAACAGGGTTACATCCGTTAAGTAAGGATGGCGCAAAATAGAGCCGTCCTTTAAAAATGTGCTGCCCTGAAGGGTCAGCTTACGACAATCGTGAACGCTCTTGAACAAAAAGCGATCGACAAAACCAATGCGATACTGAGACTCGAGCGGTTAAAAACTATTTTCATTACGTATGAAGAGTTGCACTGCGAAGCCTTTGAGGAACTTGCCGAGCCTGATCCGGACGATGAAAATCACATCGCGATCAAGGATATTGGGGACCGATATTATTCACTTGCGGCACGTATCACGTCCATGCCAGGTGGGGCCGTAAACAATCCCATAGACGGCATGCAACCTCTCGGCTCGTCAACTTTTTTCAAGAAGCAAAAGCTTCTGAAACTTCCAGTTGCCGAACTCCCCAAGTTTGACGGTCAGCACGAAAAATGGATCACGATCAAAAACGCGTTCGGAACCATGGTAGACGCGCGTACGAATATCGATGACCTGGTTAAATTTTTCTATTTACAAAACCCATTACAGGGAGAGGCTCTAAACAAAATTTTAATTTTCGACGCGACCGCAGAAAATTAAAAAAATGCGTGAAAGGTTTTCGTTGATTCATATAATCAAAAGATGGTTTTTACATCAAAACATTTAGATGCTCTGATGAATGTTATCATCAAACCGTTAGAGGTTGCCAACGCACAGGCGTTGTCAAGATGAGTCGATGACACACGTCAGCATCTGAATGTTTTGCATTCGTTAGGCATAAAACCAGATAAATCGATGATCGTGCGTTGTTTTTTGGAGCAGGCCATTCCAATCCCCATCAGACACAAATGGGACGAGTCGTTGGATTTAAATGTTCTTCCAACGCTTGACCAGTTTTTCAAATTCATCCACACAACAACTTTCCATTTGTCTACGATGGAGGACGAAATCAGGCGGGTGAATCAGGAAACGGGGGCGAAGCGTCAAGAGGACCGAGAATTCGAGACAGCTGCGAAAAGGGCGAAGAGCACGGGACAGGCGACTGCGATGGTCACTAATACGAATGCATTTAAATGTTCGAGCTGCGGAGAGGTACACCGCATCTACTCTTGCCCGGAATACAACAAGTTGAGCGTCGAAGAGCGATGGAAAGTTATTCAACTGAAAAAATTGTGCCAAAATTGCGAAGGAGTACACTCAGAGCACTGTAAAGCAGGGTCCTGTAAAACATGCGGCGAGCGGCATCACACGTCTCTCCATTGCGACTCGAAGAATGCGAAACCAAGCGCGTGACTTGGAGTGGGCGAGCTAGAGACGACCACCCGAGCCGCACAGTCACAGCTAATGATGAGCGCAGTTATTCGAGTCAAAAATGCGCAGGGTAATTTCGTCGAAGCACGCGCTTTTCTTGACACATGTACTACGGCCCATTTTATAACCGAAAAATTCGCGCGTGAATTAAAACTTCCGTTAAATGCGTGTTCTATCCCCGTGGGCGCGATTAACGCATTAAAAACGACTACAAAGTATCAGGTCGAGATTAATTTCCGGTCACGTACAAGCGATTTCGCGAAAACTTTAACTTTTCTCACCATCCCTAAAATAGCCGATTTCGTACCCGATGAGCCTTTTCCACGGTCGTCAATAGCTATCCCACCAAATTTGAAACTTGCCGATCCCCGTTTTCATATTCCGAGTCCAGTAGATATGCTTATCGGCTCCGGAGCCACGTTATCACTTCTATCAGTCGGTCAAATACGCGTTTCGAACGGGAGCGATTTAACGTTGCAAAAAACACAATTAGGTTGGGTGATTGCGGGTGGTATTGCGAATGACAACCTCAAAAAATCAGCAGTGACGTGTAACTTAAGTGCTTTAACCGAACAGTTAGCGAAATTTTGGGAAATCGAAGAGGTTAAGAACGTAGTGGGCGTATCAGATCCGGAGTCTCTATGCGAGCGGCATTATGTAAAAAATACAACACACGATCAAACCGGGCGGTATATTGTGCGTCTTCCATTTAACGAAGAAGTAGCGGATTTAGGAAACTCTCGCGCGCAAGCTCTTCGTCGGTTTCATGCGATGCGCCGAAAATTGCAAGCAGACGATGAACTCAATCGCGAATATACGAAGGTACTTGACGAATACATAGCACTCGAACATATGACGTTGTTGCAAAACGAAACACCAGACGGATACTACATGCCACATCGTACGGTCGTAAAATCGTCGAGTAATACGACAAAGGTGCGTGTAGTATTCGACGCGTCCGCGAAAACTGACAGAGGCGTCTCGTTAAATCAAAAACTACTTGTAGGCCCCACCATTCAACCGAAACTTTTCGAACATTTGATGCGATTTCGATCTTATGCGTTCGTCTTAACCGCAGACATAGAGAAAATGTATCGGCAGGTATTAGTGCATCCCGACGACAGGTGATATCAGCGTATTTTTTGGAATCATGGGAAAGAGATCGCGGTATACGAGCTAAACACGGTCACGTTCGGAGTCGCCTCTGCTCCCTATCTCGCGATACGAACGCTTCACCAGTTGGCGGACGATGAGGGGCGCGATTTTCCGCGAGCAGCAAAAATTTTGAAACGCGACTTATACGTTGATGACCTGTTAACAGGTGCAAATTCGATCGAAGAACTTGCGATACTTCGCGACGAAATTATCGGTATCTTGGGGCGCGGAAAATTCAATATTCGACAATGGGCATCCAACCATCAATACGCGTTCGATACGCTAGATCGGAAAATTTTTGAGAGTGATTTTGCGGTAAAGACGGAAGCAGTTTCGAAAACACTCGGGGTAACTTGGGATTCGCGAGCGGATACGTTTATTTATACCGTCAAGGAAATTACAATTCCGAATAAAATCACGAAGCGCCATATACTTTCCGAAATTGCAAAGATTTTTGATCCACCGGGCTTATTGGGGCCGGTAGTTCTGTACGCAAAATTAATCATTCAGGAGTGTTGGAAACAAAAGTGTGATTGGGACGAATCAGTACCGCAGGAGTTGTATTCGCGATGGGTGGAGTTTGCGAACCAGCTGTCTCTCATCCGCAATTTTGCAGTAGACCGGAAAATCCTTATCGATAGGCCTACGAAAATCGAGTTACATGGATTTTGCGATGCGAGTCTATTAGGTTATGGTGCATGTTTTTATTTGCGTTCAGTAGATCGGTATGGAAATTGCGTTGTGCGTCTGGTATGTGCGAAGTCGCGAGTAGCTCCGGTAAAGTCGAAAACGATCCCGCAACTGGAACTATGCGGTGCCCTGCTCCTCGTGAGATTGTACAGTGAAATGCGTCCATCTCTAGAATTTGAAATTCATAAAGTAGTACTCTGGTCGGATTCAACGATCGTATTGCATTGGCGTAGAAAATCACCGGAAACTCTTAAAGTTTTCGAAGCAAACAGAGTTAGCAAAATTCAAGCGCTGGACGTCGTTCACGAATGGATGCACGTGCGAACGAAAGATAATCCGGCTGATGCACTGTCCCGAGGTCAATTATCTACCGAGTTTAAAAAAAATCGAATGTGGCTGAATGAACCTGAGTGGTTGAAAAAATTCGAAAGCGAGTGGCCGAGAATGGCGTTAACGTCACCGAGTGAATTACCAGGTCTTAAGAGCAAAACGTGTCTTTTAGTAAATTCAGGGGTAGAAATTTTTTCGCGATTTTCCTCATATTCCAAGTTAGTTAACGTGATTGCGTATTGTCTTCGTATGCGTCGTTCAAATAAGTTCAAAGGGAAATCAATCAGCGTTGAAGAAAATCTTGAAGTGGAGCGTCGGGTGTTAAAATTAGTTCAAGCAGAGCAATTGGCTGAAGAAATTGCGCGTGTATCTGCATCTAAAAAGGTAAAAAGTGCACGGTTAGCAGCGTTCGATCTATTTGTTAATGAGCATGGTATTTTACGAGTTGGCGGACGCTTAAAAACGCGAAAATTTCCTTCGATCAAAGGTATCAAATTTTATTACCATTGCACCATCATGTATCTGATTTGATAATCCGAGATGCGCACTATCGTACTTTGCATGCGGGAATCCAAACTACATTACACACTATAAGACAGCGTTTTTGGTTGTTCGACGGAAAACAACAAGTTCGAAAAATCGTACGAAAATGCGTAGATTGCGTGCGTTATCGCTCTAATCCGATTCGTAGTAAAATGGGAAATTTGCCATCAGCACGCGTTACCGAGTCAGGCGCGTTTACTCACGTGGGAATAGATTTTTTTGGGCCGATGTACATCAAAGAGAAGAAACTGCGGAATCGTAATCGCGTCAAGGTTTATGGTTGTGTGTTTGTGTGTATGGCATCGAAAGCAGTGCATATCAAAATAGTGAGCGATTTAACCACCAAAGGATTTTTAGGCGCATTTAAGCGTTTTTTGCGGCCAACGCGGCATTCCCAAACACGTGTTTTCGGACAACGGCACGAATTTTGTCGGAGCAAGTAATGAATTACAAGAAATGTTTGCTCTGTTTAACTCCGACCAGTTTCGTGACAATGCTGATCATTTCGCAGTCCAGAGAAACATCATCTGACATTTCAATCCGCCGCTTTCACCACACTTTGGTGGGATTTGGGAGTCGGTAGTAAAATCGTTTAAACACCATCTTAAGCGAGTGATCAGCGAACAACTCTCAACCTTTGAAGTACTTAATACCCTCGTTATCGAAATCGAAGCCATTCTTAATTCTAGACCACTTCATAGTATATCGAATAATCCTAATGATATAGCGGCCATCACGCCGGCACATTTATTAATCGGAAGACCGTTGAATTTTTTCCGGAAGCTGACCTTTCTTGTGCTCCAGGTAACCGATTGTCAGCATGGCGTTTCACCACGAGAGCACGACAAGATTTTTGGAAGCGATGGCACCTGGAATATTTGCACGAACTTCAACGTCGACAAAAGTGGAGCAAGTCCAATCATGAGATCGGTATCGATTCCGTCGTCCTCCTCATCGATAGAAATCAACCCTGCATGCGATGGCGGCTGGGGGTTGTCATCGAGATCCACCCGGGCGCTGATGGCATCGTACGAGTCGTCACCGTTAAAACTGAGCAAGGGAGCTTCAAACGCAACATCACATCGTTGTGTCCACTTCCGATCTCATCGTCACAAGAAGAAGACTAAATTTTCGATCGTGTTGTCTGTCTTATATTAAACCGATTTGTGTAAACATCGCTCGAATTGTAAACACACTTACACACCACTACACTCTCACACCATCGTACGATTCGCACAGTAAGCACTTTTTCGAATACGCTACACATATGATGTTTTCGATTTGCTCGCCTTCTCTCGCAACGGGGGGAGCATGTTTAGTCGAAATGACAAAAATTCGTAGACCGCCTCGTGAGCGATGGAGGATCAACCTCGCAGCACGCCGAAGGTGGCAACACACCGAGTTCACACAAAATTCATCACATATTCACATATGCAAGCGCCGGTCAATTTCTTTCTTACCTTCATCCTTTTTCTCCTTTTGTGTCAGTTGGTACAATTAATCGCTCTCGCGCCAACTCATTAAGTCTCTCTCTACACTCTCATTAGCTAAACATTTCTCTCCTTCTCTATCATGCACCTGCATCTCCATCTCCTTTGCTCCCATTAAGTGTCCTCGGGTCATAGGTCTCTCCCCCTCTCTTAATTGCTTACATCATTCTCTCTCTCTCTTTTCCCGGCTTTTCACATAAGGTGTAAGGGATTGATGGGTCCTGACGACTGCAGCGGGTAGGAGAATTAAAAAGGGAAGGGGGGTCTTGCGACTACTTTGGGTGGGTGATTTGGGTCAGTTCCGAACTATCTGTCTATACAAAGCGGTCTACAGTTGTCAACTGCGATCTCGAGTATCTGGCATAGTTGGGTATTATATTCGTCCTACTGGTTTCTACATCTTTCCTCATCATCATCACGCACACGTGTATCTGAGAGTCACCTTTATGGGGTTAATTTCCCTCACGCTTTCCTTTTTTATCATCATTGTCATCTGCATCATCTTCGAGAAGCTCTGCGTGCTGCGAGTAAAGCACGGCGAAAATCCGCTTCATGGACCGTGCGACGTTTTTCGAGACACGTGCGGACGCGCACGTATACGTTTTCTACACGCAATAAACAAGTACATACTCTTGATTGCAGGAAGTTTATCTTTAATTTATTGTTTAACCTCACTCGTTTGTATTTTTCATTAATTTTTCTTCTCTTGGGTTTTTCTCTTCGGAGTTTTTCCCTTGAGCCACGAAGTATATCTTCGTTCTTGGCTCATAATCAGTGCATTTTGAATTTATTTCACCTATAGTTCATTCCCATCCTCCGTTCCGATAAATTCAGCAAAATTGTCTTTTTTTTAGGAGGATTTTGATTAATCATTTGTAAATTGAGTAGTTTTTTGTGCCACGATCCCTCCTAAATTTTAAGTAACAAATTAGTTGACTTCGTCAAAATAGACGCAGCCAACAGGGCAGCAACACTCTTGCTACAATTCAGTATGGATGATATCGAATGCATGAATCACCAATTTGATTCAGCTTATTGTGCTGTGAAGAATGCTACAGCTTTAAAAAAATGGATTTTAAAAGAGCAGCAACGACAAAACCATATTTTTAATCAATGTACACCTGATACACAATACTTATGCAATAAATTAGTTCTTCATGAATCTATGTCGATTTTTTTCATTCACGCCTCCTTATTACTGCGCCGATTAAAATTACTTTATCGTATTAACTGACTCTATTCGTTGGCGAGGTACTGCGGTGAAGAGGAGTAAGCTAAGCAATGTTGGGATACGCTTTCGGTTATGAAATGGTATACATGTTCTCTGGCAACACGCATCACTCGATACGCCCGCTCTTGAGAAAAAAATATGATGCTGGTACATTATACGCCTAAATAAGAAGCGAAGAGTTATCGGCCACGGCTTACACATACGTGTATCCTAGTATGACTCGTTGCACCCGCTCTTGCTAAGAAAAAAATATTACACTGGAACATTATACGCCTATAAATAAGAAGCGAGAAGTCATCGGCCACGGCTAACACATCCGTATAGATAAGAAATAATAGCTCCGTTTATTTGGCAAGGTACTGCGTTGAGTAAGCCAACGTTGGTCGCAGCTGAACGGGATACGCGATCCACTACATCCACTGATACACGTTCATGCTTGATCATCTTCCTCTCGCGCTGTACGTTGGGCTTGTCACACCTACACCTTTCGGACCCATCCTGATGACGTCGGAGCTTGATTCGCGGTCGGAAAGGAAGGGAGCTGTCAATATCATCCGACATCACAGCATTCGGAAGAGGCCCCCTTCCCCTGACGTTACCATCCGAGTAGTCCGCACCACCCACCGCCCCTACCGCCCGTGCCCCTCCTCCCACCGCCCGATTAGCCCCCACCACCGCCTCTCCTCTACCGCCCGATCAGCCACCACCACCGCCTCTCCTCCACCGCCTCTTCTCCACCCACAGCTATAGCTAGAGCCTCTCCCCCCACCACTACATCAGGGGGGGAGCTGGGGGGGTGCCAGAACCGCCATGGTTTACCTACTATGATCTCATGACCATCAAGATTCTTAATCCCATTGTTTTTAACGAATAATCTGTATTCTTTTGATTGTGCTTCTCGTATCAGGGCCTTTGATAAAAAATTTCGTTAATTTCAATTTTTTTAATTTCACAACTTTTAGAAAAATTAATTCCAAGTTAATAATATATATCAACGGTATTATCATTTTTACGTTTTTTCATTCCAATATTATTTGACTCAAGGTAATAGTATGGCAAAAATATTTTTACAATTTCTATTAATATTTTCAGTATAAGGGCAATCCGGAGATATTGAAGTTCACTACCTCGTTAATTATAAAACAATTTGATTATTGGTACAAGAATTTTTTTTCAAGATTTTTTATTTTGAGTAAAAATTTGGCGAGTCTCAGTTGCATACTTTTGATGTCTGGTGAGGGTTAATCTGTAAACTTAAAAGATATATAGTCAACATACCACCGGATTTCAAAAAGCCTGCAGATTTAGCTTTTTAGAATATGTTTCCCAAAATATCGAAAATTGTTATGCTCTTCTACAAGAAATTTGAAGACAATGTACAGAGAAGATAACGTAACTAGCGTCTAACAATAATATGTATATACTGCGTTGTATAATGTTATGTACTATATAAATGGCACTTTTACTACCTTATACAGATAATCTTTAAGAAATGTTTTCGCCCTTGAAAAAAAAAAGATTTCTATTGAGAGCATGACATGTGGCGCCCCAGCTCGTGGCACAATTTAGCAATCTGGAAGGAAGCCAGTGGCATCAAACCCATCGACTCTGTAAATATCTTTAAATATTTAAAAAGGAAGTGGTGTAGGATGGTACATGAAGCGTGAAGTTGTAGTAAATTTAATTATTAGTAAGTGCCTTTTTATCCCATGTAAATCGAAGCAGGCGTTTTCATATTACAACCGTTGAAGAGCCTGCGAGAATATGATGTATGTATATATATATATATATATATATATATATATATATATATATATATATATATGTCCAGTAGACGGGTACAATCCGCCTGATTGCTGTACTTTTTTTTCTGTGCTGATTTTCATTAAAACTTCACTTTTGGCAAACAAACGAAAAATTTCCTCTAATGCATCGGGAATCGCTATTGACTATATTTCAAATTCGTTATAACTGGATCATGGTAAGCACAAAAAATAAAATGTTTTTCTAATCAACTTTATGCCCGCGATAATTTCATTCATTTTTTTGCATTGCTTACCACGTGAAGATGTAAAAAATTTAGTGTTTATTTGATAGCTTATTAAAACCTGAAGTTTTTAAACGCATTATCATTAGTTGGGACGTCCTCGTGAATTTCACAGCTGGTTTTGCACATTTGGTGCAAATTTGAAAAAAAACCCAGTGATCGCGCCATCTTGGAATGACGTCACAAGTGAAAATACCTTATGAGGCTCTTTTACAGTCAAGCTTGAATCAGATGGCGCCAGGGCACGTCGCGGCTGTCATGGCCATCTCACTCACACAACATTACTTTTTAGTAATGTATGTATATAGGAAATTAAAGTGTAATGGTAAAGCGCAATATTTGAAATTTTGAAATGAATAAGGAAGACAAGAAAGAATATTATGGGAGCTTAAAAGTTTCAGAATTGAAAAAGCTTTTAAAAGGGAAAGGAGCAAGAGTCAGTGGAAGAAAAGCAGAACTCGTGGAGGCAAAGTGGTCGAGGCATAAGCCATGACTTGAGAGCGGCAAAAATGTTGGTCTCCCAATTGCTTCGAACCACTTTTTTTTTATCACACTATCAGAAGGAAATTTAAATTTCACTTTCTTATCGCAGGATATTACACTGCACTTTATTTTTCCTACTATCTTTAAACGTAAATGCAAACAAAAATTGTCTGCAAACAACAGCAATCATTTACAAAGGTTATGTCTTCTGCTTTGCTCATCACACAGATAGGCTCACGGACACAATACACAACTGTAAATTTAACGGTGTGTAAGTGCGACGGCCATGACAGCCACGACGTGCTCTAGCGCCATCTGATTCAAGCTTGACTGTAAAAGAGCCTCATACTGCCTTGAGCTGTATGAGTACAACGTTTTAAACTAGATGGCGCCTGGTTAGTTGAGCTATATATATAAATATATAATCCCAGCTAACACATTTTCTCATGATTTCTTGTAGAAGTCTTGTAGTGTTCTAATGTCAATCTGAAAGACATCTTTGTGGAGTTTTTGGGGTAAAATTCCCTAAAGATAACTTTCTGATAGACATTAGAATTCTACAAGACACCTACAAGAAATCTTGATAAAATGTGTTTGTTGGGAAGTTCGGTATTCGCTCCGAGCCGATGCAGAGGTTGCGCTGCCTCTAGCCAAAATCAGGCAAAATTTCTTGCATGTATATATAAACAAACGGCTTAGAGCATATATACATGCGTACAGCTGCTTGTGACTGGCACTTGGCAGGCTAGAGAGAGAACGACGATCCTCTCCTGCTGTCTTATTCAGCCAATCACAAGCAGCTATACGCATATATATATGCTCTAAGCCGTTTGCTTACATGCAAGAAATTTTGCCTGATTTTGGCTAGAGGGGGCGCAACCTCTGTATCGGCTCGGAGCGAATACCTACTTGGAAGTTCCTTAGTTCCTACCCCAAGTAACGTGTATTCTTTCAACACAAAATTTTTTTTGCGTGCATATTCATGAAGATAAACTCAAAAAATTGATTACCATCGTTAATTAATATGGTAACTTATAATACCACATTGAAAGGAAAAATGTTACACAGAAACAACTACGAATTAATTTTTTTTTGTAAAATTTATTGGCCTATAAGAATATACAAAAAAAACAATTCATAAGCAAATATAATGTATGAGTAACTATATCAGTTTCATTGTTAGAATTTCATAAACCATTTTATTTCTAAAATATGGCATATCATCTTGACTAAAATCAAAAGACTTGTTAGCACAAACATACTCAGCAAATATACATGAAAATACACCACAGTCACTACCATTCATTTGTTGCGGAATATTCTTGACACATTCTAAAATCCAATCTGAAAAATTGAATGCTACATGTTTTTTATCAATACTTTCAGCATACAAATATTGTTTTAATGATTGTAAACATTTATAATTTGGAGAACCCATACTATCAAAATATTTAATGGATTTATTTCTAAAATCTACAATTGACATACACCAATGAATTCCCAAATGGATAGGAATAACTAATATATCTTTTGAAAAAATATCTATTTTTCTAGTCCACCTTTTAAGGGATACATGTCCACCAGAAATTAATTTTGGATAAAAAAATGTGTTCATGGCATATACATCTGGATAGTTTTTGTTCTTCCCTCTTTCTATTAAAAGATTCATGTAGAAATTAATAATTTCATCATTAAGCCAATTTAAGCCTGCCAGAGTTTGGATATCTTTTCTAGTTATTTGTAATCCAAAACTTTGCACAAGAATTTCATTTGAGTGTCCAGTTGTCAATGCTCTGTTTATGAGTTCTACCATTTCTGTTGTAAGTTCAAACAACTTTGATTCTTGTATTTCTTCTCTTTCATCAAGAACAATTTTACACAATTTCATAGAACGGTTCAAATGATCTTCAAGAACTGTTTCTCTTATGGACTGATTATGTTTGGCCAACATGCATTTTATTTTTGTTAAGTGTAGCACTTCTTTCTGGCACTGTTTTGTGAGTTCATCATATTTTCTATCGATATGATTAATAAAATCATATTTATACACTTTTTTGGAGGAAATTTCGTCTTTTAGAGTATTAGTTTTGGTAGTTTTCAGTGGTGTCCGAATAAAAGATCTTGAACACATATTTTCTTGTTTTTTAGTGGGTGCTAAAAAACAATTTGGACATTGCATTAGAGAACTACTTGATGTTTCTAGAGAAGTATGATTCTTACAGACGTTGTTTAAATTATTGCGATGGTATGCTAGCCTTGAAGGCACTTGACTCTTGTTTGTACACATGTTTTGGAAAAAATTAGTTTGGTTCATTTCTTGATGTGTACTTCTATCAATATAGTTTGTTTTTGATGGCATAAAATTTAATAACATTTCACCATACTGCTTTTTTTCAGCCAACCTGTGTGTATGGTACAATGTTGACTGGTCTATGGCATTTTCTAGGACTGAATCTTTTTTAATTGTGTATTGATCACTAAATCCGTTAGCTTTTGTTGCAGCTAAAAGCTTGTATTGATTTGTTTGAACAAAATCGGATTTCGTTTCAACTATTACAGATTTTTCGGTAATCTCAGCACCATCAGGAGATTCTGTTATGATCTTAAAACTACGACCGTTGTCATCATAGCGGTTGATTATTAATTGACTTGATTTGAATCTTGAACACGGTTTTTTGATGGACGAATCATTATAAATAAATTCGTGTGATTTCCGTTTTCTGCTTCCTTCATCGGCTTTCCAAAATAACTTTTTTAAATATTCAAAAATCATTTTTAAAAATGATTAAAAATTATAAAAAAAAATTTTTTTTTTCAACTATGAAAGGTTTTTTAAGTACTCTAGAAATCACACGATTCTCAAAGTTATCTTTCGTCAATGAAAAAGTGTCTTAAAACAAATAACACAATATCAAATACCATTAGAAATCATAACTTGTCAAGTACTCCTAGCAGGAAGAATGCTCGTCAAGCTTTAGATTGTAAAGTTGTGAAGAAAATCATCAGTCGACTCACTAACTATGCCGTTAAATATCCTATTGATCAAATCTAAATTATGATCCAAGAATTTTTCACTAATTGTTTGATCTATTCTTTCCATAGAGATATAGGGATTATTCTTTCACGCATAATTTGCGCATAGACATAAATGGCCGCGGCTACATGGCTACGGAAATAGCCAACGGAACGTCACTGCGTCAGAAAAAAGGTTCCCCCACCATCGGTTTAGCAAGCGACGCTTCCGTTTCCGTTATAGACCAGGAGCTGAGACCGAAGGATAATGTTCAAAATTTTAACCAGCCGCAACTTTTATGAAAATGTAGAAACCTTATGATTCGTAGAGGTCCGAAATGTTTCGGTCATGTTTTATTGTGGTAAAGAGTTATGTGGTAATAATGATTCTGCTGGATAATCTTTTTTAATAACCAGCCGCAACTTACACTAATAGATAAAAAATAAAAAGTGATTGTCTAGACGTGCATATATATGTATATAAACGTCTCTGTATTATACTGATTTGCAAACGAAATTGTGCGACTACTGGGCGAAAGTTATGCCAAGTCAGGCCAAGCTGCATACAAGTCAGCGCCGTATTACAAACCTACCAGAGACCAAGTCAGGGACCAAGCTGCGGCCAAGGTGTTTGGCGTGGCAGCCAAGCTTGGGCCCAGTTTTTGACCACTTTTAGACCAAGAGCTGAGATCAGAGAGTGGTCAAAATTTCAACCAGTCGCCACTCTCACCAGAATTCAGGAACCTTTTGATTCGTGGAGATCCGAAATATTTCAGTCATATTTTATAGTGGTGGAGAGTTATGTGACAATTGTAGAAGTGCCATGCCGTATAGTCTTTTTTATTAACCAGCCGCAACTTAAAGTGCAGTCTCATGGTACGAACTAGAGCTCCGCAATAGACTGTTCGCAATAGAAACAGCCAATTAGAGCTATTGCGGACGTTTCTATTTCGGAGAGGCAAAGTTCGCTATGGTCTCATGTGCAGGAAAGACCGATGCGTAACCATTGTCGGCCCGCGAGTGCGAGTGAGAGCCTGAGAGGTTCGAAGTATCTCTTTCTCACTCGCAATCACGGGCGTAAACGAGTTACGGTGACCATAGCGAACTTTGTCTCTCCGAAATAGAATAACATAATCAGCTGATCAACGGTGATTGTTTGTTTTTGTCAGTATGTTTTGGAGCTCAGTGTGAAATGTCTGACATGAAAATTAGTATCCTACAAAGGATCATACTAACTTTGGCAACCATTTATGTACAAAAACTTCTTTTAAAATATAAAAATCTGTCAAAACATACTGAAGCTAGTTGTAATATGTATAACTTTTGGTTTAGTCCCGTTCTCTTAGCAAAGTAAATTATACCTTACATAACCTCAAAGCTTTCTGACAATTGCATGCCAAAATATAAAAACGTTCACAAACCGCAACAGCTCGATCCACTGCAATAGCTTGAACATTTGCAATAGTTCTGATTAGCTGTTTCTATTGCGGACAGTCTATTGCGGAGCTCTGTTTCGTACCATGGGACTGCACCCTTGCACCGATGAATAGAAAATAAAGAGTTGTCAACTATAAGGGCCATTTGCGGCAAGATAAGAATACATCTTGTCCCTAAAAATCTACCTTCAAAAAGTAGACCCCCTGGCCAATATCAATCTCATTCATGATACGCATCTAAGATAATAGATGATGAATTGTAGATAACATCATAGATACGAATATTATCTATATTTTTGGAGGTCGATTTTTAGGTACAAGATGCATTCTAATCTTGCAACAAATGGCACGCCTAGACATAGACGTGACATATATATATATATATATATATATATATATATATATATATATATACTAGTGGGACTCACGCCCCCCTGCGCGCACTGCGCGCCAACCCCCCAACTTCTGAATATTGTGCATCAATACAAAGCAGTATCAATACAAAGTACAATTAGTAGTTACGTAGATGCTAGATATGTAAGTCCAATGGAAGCAGCTTGGAGACTTCAGGAATATCCAATTTGTGGTAGAAGTCATACAGTTGTAAATCTAGCTGTTCATCTTGAAAATAAACAAAAACTCATATTTGAAAAAAATAATATCAAAAATGTAATAAAAAATTATCAAGCACCCCTTACAGCTTAGTTTGAATTAAATAAAGTAGATGATTTTGCAAAATCGCAAAAATATGTTAACATTCCAGAACATTGCATTTTTGACAATAAACTTAAAATTTGGAAAAAAAGGACAGTTACACTGAAAAATATTGCTGTAGGTAGATTAAACATAGTATCTCCAAAAGATCATGAACGCTTTTTTTTTAAAACTTATTTTAAATAAATTACATGGGGCTACATCGTTTGAAGACGTTAAAAAACATAATGGAATAACATATGAAAATTTCAGGGATACTGCAATTGCAATGGGTTTAATAGAACATGATTCTGAAATCGACAATATTTTGAAAGCATCCATAACAATTATGTTTCCATACCAGTTAAGACAATTTTTTGCTTGGTTTTTGATTTCAGAAAACATTTAAGGAGATAAAATATGGAATGAATATAAAAAATATTTTACGGAAGACTTCGATAATGATAATAATAATTGTGATCTTCTACATATTAATCAAATTTTGGTATCGGAAGGTAAATCATGTGAGTCTTTTAGTTTACCGACACCAACCATTAGCAACTATATAAATAATTGCAATATTGAGGAAATATCTTTTAGTAAAAAAATGTTTGATACAATGTACACAAATTTAAGTGAAAATCAAAGAAAAATTTTTAAAACTATTTGTGAACAAGATGAAAAAGTACATTTCATAGATGGTCCTGGTGGATCCGGAAAAACCTACTTATATAAGACACTCATTTATTACTTTATTTCTAGAGGTAAAAATATTTTGTCAATGGCTTAGACAGGCATTGCATCTGTATTACTACCAAAAGATATGACCAGTCATAGAACTTTTCGTTTACCTCTAGACTTAGATAATATTGAAAGTGTATTTTTAGAATTTGAAACTAAAAAAAAAATTAAGGGAAGTTGATTTAATAGTATGGGACGAGGCTTCTGTGATTTCGAAAAAAGCTCTAGAACTCGTTGATAAAACGTTGAGAGACTTGTGTAATACAAAACTTTGTTTTCGTGATAAATTAATAGTATTAGGAGGAGATTTTTGACACATCCTTCCAGTTATAAAAAACGGTAATAAAACTATACTAATAGAAGAAACTATTAAATCATCATTTTTATGGAACTTCTTCAAAATTTTAAGATTACAAAATAATATCCGTTCTAGTAATAACGAATTTTCAAAATTATTGTTAAGAATTGGAGAAGGGGACATAGAAACATTCAACATTCCTAAATCCTGGATAACAGATGATGTCTGTACCAAAATTTTTGGTAATTACAGCAACTGTTTTGACAATAACGTGATACTAACTTCACATAATGAATATGCTTTTTTTTTAAACAATAAGATTTTAAGTAAATTTTATGGGGAAACTGAAACTTATTACAGCATCGATACTGCAACATATAAAGGTGTTGATTTATATAAATTTTTCCGTAGAAATGTTAAACAACATTCGTGAAGGCTTGCCACCTCATGAACTTAAATTAAAAATAGGTACAATAGTAATGTTAATTCGAAATTTGAGTATATCATACGGATTATGTAACGGTACACGATTGCGAATTACTAAATTACTGAAGTATAACGTAGAAAGCGACATAGTAACGGGAGAAAAAATTGGTAATAAAGTTTTCATTCCAAAAATTAAATTAAATACTGAAAATACTTCATCATTACCTTTTATTTTATATAGAAAACAATTCCCATTAGTTGTAGCATTGGCTATGACTATAAATAAGTCTCAAGGTCAAAGTTTTGATAATGTGGGATTATACTTAAAAAAACCTTTATTTTCTCATGGTCAATTATACGTGGCTTTATCAAGATGCAAAAATAAAAATGGAATTTTTGTTCAAGTCGATAGACAAAACAGTTTAGAGATTGAAAATATAGTTTAGAAAGAAATTTTTGAATATAATAATGTGTATCTAGTATTCGTAACATGATTTAATTATTATTTTTTTATGTATAGGTAAAATTCATTAAATTATAATACATATCATAAATGTGTATCGTGTTCATCTATTGTACCAATTTCAGCATTAATTTAAAACAGAATAGAAATGGACGTAAGTCTATCTTCGTGGTTTTAATCAGGCTTTATAAGATGACTCATAAAGTGATGCGAAAATTTCATTGTTTATATTAATGATACTCTAAATTTAACTTAAGTTTATGTACGTAAAAAGAAGAATTATGCATTCAAGGACTATATAAGTGATGATGATATAATAATTATGCCATGAAAAAGTTCGTGGGGGTCGGTGGGAGGGCCGTAGGGGGTAGGTGGGGGATGTGAGATGTTTTGAGAAAAAATACCATACAATACTTCAATGTGATTTGGTAGGAATGTGGTAATAGACTTTAACACATTGACAGGGCTGGCAAAATGCAACGTTACAAAATGCTAACAAAAAAAGTCAGCCCACCAAAAACTTTATGCTTACAAAGAAACCAAGGGATCCAGTAAATTGAAATACAATTAGTTGTATTTAAGTGTAGCTGATTATAGTACTGTGCATTAATCTGTAACTATTTAATTAAATATTAAAACATACATTGTTATTATCCCATGAAGCCATACGTGGTTGAACCCCCTGGCTTTAATAAAAACTTATACTATACTTCAATACTATACATATAATGTTTTGTGGGAGGCGGTGGGGGGCCATGAAAAAATGCGTGGGGGGTCGGTGGGGGGCTGTGGGGGGTTTTGAGAAAAACTACGATATGTCAAAATAAGCAAGAAAATAACGGATTTTTACCTGATTTTGTGGGGGGGGGTTGGTGGGGGGGCAAATGGGGGGCCGTGGAGGGTTGTGTGTAATGCCCCACTGAGTTAACTATATAATATAGGAATATATATAGGAATATATATAGGAATATATATATATATATATATATATATATATATAAGTTTACAAATAGTATTCCATGTGCGCGTGGAGACACACAGAATATGTATACAAACTTGCATGCTTATATATATCCCACATCAATGCAAACAAAAGTGGGCAATTACTGGGCGAAAATCATGCCAAGTCAGGCCAAGCTGCGCCCAAGTCAGTGCCATATTTCAAATCCATACCTGCGGCCAGGCTTGGTTGCTCGATTTGGATCATGCGTTTTTAAGCTCGGCAGCCCCCTTTCAATTTGTACTAAAGTAGAGTGTAATCCGCAATCATCACTAGGAGCCGTACCATATAACTCTTTCCACTTTGCGAACCTATGTTAAAACATAGGCCCGCAAAGCGGAAAGAGTTATATGGTACGGACCCAGCAGTTACAATTGTGAGTCGTGACAACGTTGTGTAACTGCTGGTGGTGATTGCGGATTACACCCGTAGTTACATTGGGTGTAATCGGGTAATCCGCAATCGCCGCCAGCAGTTACATTTGTAAGACATGACAACGTTGCGTGGTTGGGGGCGCTACTGTCGATTTACTAGTAATGTGATCCGCAATCCCGCCAGCAGTAAAGCAGATGACATCGGTCTACTTGCTCTTTTTCGTGACATTTTCTGATTGTAAACAAAGCATATTGTGCTCAACGTAAACAAACACGCAGACCAAAAAAAATAGTTTCAAGTGCCAAAAACAAAAATAGAAATAACAGCTTTACTGCTGGCGGAATTGCGCGGGATCACAGCAAAAATAGAAATAACAGCTTTACTGCTGGCAGGATTGCGCGGGGTCACAGCAAAAAAGTCACGAAAAAGACCAAGTAGACTAACGTCGTCTGCTTTACTGCTGGCGGGATTGCGGATCACATCACCAGTAAATCGACAGTAGCGCTCCCAACCACGCAACGTTGTCACGTCTTACATATGTAACTGCTGGCGGCGATTGCGGATTACACATTGCACCTATTGACTCGTTCCATCAATATGGTTCTTGGTTCTAGGTCCTTGGTCCAGTCCACGGTATATACATCCTTGCAAGGTCTTTTGATTAGAAATACAGTAGTCCCATTCATAGACATAATAAAATAGACCGCTTATGAGCAGCTGCGGCAATGAGACTCGCGTAGAAAGAGAGAGAAGACGAGGGCAGTGAGATTCCCTCTCTCGCATACTTACGGAGTGGGGTAGTGAGGAACGGACAGGAGAACGAAACCGAGGCACTCGACTGATGCATACTCCTGTTTCTACACGCTAATGTGCTCTCAGCAAGATAGATGGGGTAACGCTTTGTTACATCGTTACATCGTGCAGCGTTGATATAGATTTTGCCCACAATATAGAGCCGGATCGTGGATTAAGTAAACAGCTATTTTATATAAAACGAACAAAAATTAGTGTATTATTGTGATTAATACGGATCTTCACAATTCTCTCCGTTAAAGGAGATACCTTGTCTAGAGTTGGATCCAGGTCCAATTGTTGTGATTGAGGGTAAATAACCTCAATTTGGCTCAGACAGACGCTCCTCTAATGGAGGAGGCGTCTAAGGCCTCCTTCATGGAGACCAACGACGATGAAGGAGGCGGAAATCGTCTACCTAATCAGCCCGAGAATGCATAAAAGAAACAACAGACACGCGTGCGAGCCACCTGTGCTACGAAAGCACTGGGAGTCTTAAGGTCGAAAGTTAATCATGTTTATGGTGAAGCTCCGAAGCTTGTCCTAAATATGGAAGCTCGCTATGATTATACGATTTTTTTTGCAATCTCAATTTGGTATTTATTTGTGTTAAAAATAATTTTTATTACACATCCGAAGACTTTATTTCATAATTTGCATTATAAAATCATGTTCTTACGATAATACATAATCCAGATCGTACGACGTTGCTACAATATATAGAGATAAGTGCGCGTGTAATAAAAAGTTATAAGATAGCGTTGTCCATAAGCGAGAAGAGCAGAGAGATTTTTCACACAATTTTTTAATCATAAGAGAGAATTAAAGTAACAAAGAATGTCAAGAAAGTGAGCTTTGAGCAATCAAAGTTCCCGCCTTGCTCACACATGCGCCGCCTTATGGATACATCGGGCACTACAATCACTTGAGCTCTTCGTGGTCGTCTGACGACTTACTCTACTTCTCCGGCAGCCGACCGATACACTCTCTCTTCTTGATCGCCACGTTACCGCAGTTAAATTACTTTCACTGTAACAGCCTAAAGCTGACCTTGCTGTAATACGTTTATTATAATACTTTGTGAGATCAAATCTTTTGTGTTTATCCTTCACGAGTGCCTACCGTCATCTCTGAGCCACCAACTCTGACAAAGAATTATAGCTTTTGTAAATAGTTAATGTAGGCGTTTAATGTTAGGGAATTTCCGAATCCTCGATAGCCGAGTGGTGAAGCGTGTTTGTGTCACACGCGGGCTCCAGCTACCTGGGTTCGATTCCACTTGTCTGCAGACTTTTTTCGGATATTAATGTATATCCAAAGCCGGAGTGAGTAAGTGGGTACAGAAGAAAACCGACTTGTTAACGAAATAAATTTTTATTAAAGTTTATTTTTTAAGTACTGTGGGATCAAAATGAATACTTTAGGAATACTCTCAGAACACTTCAAAAACACTTTGCGAATAAAAAAACAAGTTCCTTGGTGAATTCATAAAGAATTCTTTATGATTTGTGGTTGCCGTACTACATTATAAGAAAGTAGTGGTTATTTGTTTATTGATGAGTAGTTTGTAGTTTAAATATCCGTCAATGCTGTAACTAATTTATGTGATTTATGTTTACAACAAATAAGATAAGTAAAACGATTAGTGCTATTTTATAAATTTATGATTTGTTTAAAAGTACACTATTATTCGTAGTCATATAATATAATTATATTCTAAACATAGAGATTCTAACATTTGTTACATGTTAAAAAAATATTAGAAAATAAATATGATGCAAACATTATTTTTTTCTGTTCTTACAGTATAGCAAATTGATAAAAAGTGTGTACCAAAATTTTTCAAATGAATTCCTTAGGGACAGTAAATAAATTCATTACATTTACTAAAGAATAATCAATGTATTCATGATGAACTTTAAATGAATTCTTTTTAATGGTCTTTCAGCAGCTCTCCCCACAAAAGTAATAAAAAGTTTCTTCAAAAGAATTCTTTAAGAATTCTTTGTGAACTCAATATACATGACATAACCTGATGAGATTATGAATACATTAAGAATTCATTTAGCTCATATCATGACAACCTGTAGAATTCATTAAAATATTCTGAATTAAAAATGAATTCATTTAGAACAAATAATGCCTGCTGGGTCGAGTAGCTTTACAGCAAGTAGCTTGACTTTTAGAATTTTTAAATATGGTGTAGTGATTTAAACAATACATAAGTAGGGAACACCGCGCGAGACACACACATGCCTTTGCATTCAAGAAGCTAATAAATAATTGACCAACTAGTTAAGTTCTTTTTGTGACGCACCTCCTTACCAGCTTCTCAATCTCACGTAACACAGCATAGAAAAATTATTTATTTTGATGTATTCGACACAAAGAGTTGACAATAACGTACATAAATTCAAATAAAAGTTATACTAAGAAATTAAAACAGAATAATTCATTACTTAAAAAAAAAAAAAAAAAAAAATGATGGTGACAATGAGGATAGAACCCAGCATTGCAAAATAACCTCTCCATAGGTATAAGCCTTAACCGTCTGAGCTATCGAGACATTGTGTCATGACAGTTTGGAAGTCACATATGTTCATCGACCCCCTCCGGAGCTCGGCCTACAGCTTATGATGAGTAAAATTAATAAATCTTTTTACTTATCTGTGATCGTGAAGTACGTAATTTCATATAATTTTATTTAATTCTTGTTAGGGTGGAAAAAAATTTAAGGTGTGTACTGGAGAAAGGTGGCAGTTACGGTGATGTAATTTCACAGAGTTTTCTTGTGACGATGAAAATTATTATTTAAAGTTTTTGCACGTGTTATCGAAATTATTATCAATACGAACACATACGAAGTTGAGATTGCAAAATAAATATAATAATTTCAACGAGCCCCATCGATGTTTAGGACAAGCTTTGGAGCTTTGTTATGGATATAAGTGACTTTTGACTGTAGCTTACACAGCTTCCCCTTAACGCAGATGGCTCGCGTGCAAGTTCGTCATTTCGTTTTTGCATTCTTGGACTCGACTCTTCGTCCAAGTGATCTGATTTTTTAAAAATCACTTTGAAGGCCTTATTAATTATTTATTAACTTTTTTACTTGAAGTCTTCTATTACTATTAATTAGGTAGACACGTAAGTAAAAATTAAATATTTGATAAGGTAGTAAAAATTTATTATGGTGCACTACTTAATTGATTTTCGCCTCTTGCTACAAAAAATAAATGAAACTTAAATTTGATAGCATTTTGAGACTTTTTTCGTTCGTGCATGAATTTTTTCATTGTTTTTTAACACTGCTTTATTTTTTAACAACTAAAACGACACGAAATAAGCTATCGCAAAAATTCAAAATAAATCTAAATAATTATTATTAAGTTATAAAAAAAATTTTTATACATCCTATTAATTATTTTTTTTTCGAAGTAGCAAAAAACTTATTTATATGAATCGAATAAAAGTTGAATTAAGAAGTATATATAAGATACAAAAATACAATCTGAAGGTTATTAGACAATGAAAATAAATCTTTTAACGGTATTTAATATTTAATTTAAATTTAAATATCTGCATAAATATTAATGATAAAAGAGTTTGTCGAGTAAAAATTACAGAATAATCAGTAAGACCGCTGAAACAAAAAAAAAAGTCATCTTCCATTCTGAGATTCGAACCCGAGAATGCAAAAACGAATCGACAGACACGCGTGCGAGCCACCTGTGCTACGAAAGCACTGGGAGTCTTAAGGTCGAAAGTTAATCATGTTTATGGTGAAGCTCCGAAGCTTGTCCTAAATATGGAAGCTCGCTATGATTATACGATTTTTTTTGCAATCTCAATTTGGTATTTATTTGTGTTAGAAATAATTTTTTTACTACACGTCCGAAGACTTTATTTTATAATTTGTATTATAAGATCATGTACTTACAATAATACATAATCCAGATCGTACGACGTTGCTATAATATGTAGAGATAAGTGCGCGTGTAATAAAAAGTTATAAGATAGCGTTGTCCATAAGCGAGAAGAGCAGAGAGATTTTTGACACAATTTTTTAATCATAAGAGGGAATTAAAATAACAAAGAATCATAGTTTTTGTGAATAGTTAATGTTGGCGTTTAATGTCAGGGATTTTCCGAATCCTTGATAGCCGAGTAGGTGAAGCGTGTTTGTGTCACACGCAGGCTCTAGCTACCTGGGTTCAATTCCACTTGTCTGCAGACTTTTTTCGGATATTAATGTATATCCAAAGCCGGAGTAAGTAAGTGTGTACAGAAGAAAACCGACTTGTTAACGAAATAATTTTATATTCAAGTTTAATTTTTAAGTACCGTAGGATCAAAATGGGAGATAAAAAAAAATTTTTCTAAATGATTATGAAACACATGTTAGTAACAATGCAATCTCTTGAATCAATTAACCCAGTAATAATTTTTAGGGTGCTTAGGTACGTCTCAAGAAAATACGATGGTCTAGGCTCTGACAATAATTACTACAAAAAAGTTGCATCGTATTTTACAAACTGATATAAATTACTCTTAGCATCGACTGACTATTTAAAATAGACTATCTTCGATCTTTTGTATTGAAACAAGCCGTGACTGTTAAAAAGTAATGAATTTATTATGTAAATGTTAAATTTTAAAACTATTTTAATGTACTTTAATTAACATTTTTTAAGTACTTCTTGATTGAGTAAAAAATAATAACAATTATTATGTTGTTTTTTATAATTACACTCAGTTAAATGTGAGGTTTCAAAAATCTGTATAATCATTTAAAGAACAGATTTGAAATATACATGTAAAAAAAATTTTAAATTTATGTGTAAAAACGGGTTTCGTTTTAGAACGATGGTAAAATTTCCAAGTCACTACAATGGAAATACTTATTGAAAGCATTAACCATCCAAACAAAGTAATGTTCTAAACTTAAAATAACAGGTTCAGAGCCAGCTCTGCGGCAGTAGTCTTCTTAGTTTTTTGTTTAAGCTTGTCAGAGGTATGTTGAAGCCAAGTCTTCACATGATGACTACATTTTTGTTTCGTATACTCTTTTGATGATTTTAGGATTCCATCTGAAATTCAATGTTTTCATTAGTTATAAACTCTTAAATACAGCCAGAAACGAGTCTAGGTACACGAGGGTGCTGATAACGATGTTCTGGTCATCGTCACCTAGAGTTTTTAATTAAAAAATCTTAATTAGACTCTAACAAGAGTCTAGATATACGGGGGTGCCGATGACGATGTCCTAGTGATCGGCACTGAGACCTTTCAGTTATAAATATTTGAATGGACTCATAAACGAGTCCAGGTTTACGAAGGTGCTGATGACGATGTCCTGGTGATCGGCACTGAGAGTTTTCAATTATAATCATCTAAATAGACTCATAAACAAGTTTACCGACCGACCGACTACTTAAAAAAACGCACCCAATGTACATACCTACATACATTAGCCAGTTTCCCACAAAATTTAATTCCACTTGGAATTCCATATGGAATTATGGATTGGAAACTTCAAGAGTCATTCCAGGTGGCATTTTAAGTGGAATTACAAATGACCACTGAAGATACATTTTTTCTTTTTTAAAAATGATTAAAATTGAAATTTCAAGCAGTATAATGGCCACTTTGGATGTTATCATCCATATAGTATAACCAAATCAGAGGGGTTAAAGTATTTGTTCTCAGATTTTGAAAACATAGATTTTTTTTTTTTTAGTTTAAATTTTCTTGAAATGACTTAAACCCCTCTGCTTTGGTATTACTATATGGATGATAACATCTAACAAGACCATTAAACCGCTTGAAATTTGAATTTTAAATATTTTAAAAAAGGAAAAAATGTACCTTTAGTGGTCATTTGAAATTCCACTTTGAACGACACTTGGAGTTTCCAATCCAAAATCCTATGTGGAATTCCAAGTAGAATTCCAAGTGATTTTACAAGTGTAAATACAGATGGAATTACATATGTGATTACAAAATATCAATCAGTAGGGTCTGCCTTTCGGGATCTTTTTCGTCCCTGACGTTGCTAGAGTCCCTTTTCTGCCTAAAGTTTCGGGAATTGGAGCGGCCTCGGCCACTGCCACGGCCACCGCCACGGCCACCTCGATTCCCTCGACTTCCACGGCCCTGCCTTTTAAAATCCCATGAATCAGACTTATTTTGCTCACCACATCTCGGGCTGCATCTCTTGTGAGCTGGGATGTCATGTACGAACGTGCTACACGTGTAGCACTTCCTGAGTCCGGTACCTGCCTTCGGACACTTGTCAGCCATAAGGTCCCAGTCATCACAGTTGAAGCAGCGGAGGCGGTCCTGGGGCCAAGATGCAGTCAAAGCTGCCCTCGTGGGGTGACCTCTAGTGGCTTCTGCTAGGCCTTCTGACTTGACCTTTAACATGTACGACATAAGGTTTTCATATGTCATACCCTTTCCATTTCTGCTTTGCATTTTAAGCGTGAAGTCTGTCACCTGCACGCTAGGTAACGCTCCGATTACGGCAGTATAAAAGGTATCTCGCTTTTCTTCTTCAGAAAAGGGACCAGACGTACTTATAGTCTCATAATTTCTGACCAGTTCCTCAAATTTTGCTATGAATTTGGCAACCGATTCTTTCCCTTTGTAAAATTTAATTTCATGCAATTTTTTACGAATCGTGGCCGTTGTAAAAGGCGTCTCCCCCTTCCTAAGTTCTTTCAGACTTTCCAATATTGCAACCGGATCTTGCAGACAAAAAGTTCCTAAATGATATTTTTCCGTTACTCTACTTAATAAAATATCTCTGACTTTTAATTTGTCTTTTTTGATCATGTCTTCGTTAATAAATTTCCGTATTTTTAATCGAAGGATCAATGACATATAGTAATCCTTTAGACCGGAGTTCAGACTTAAATTTATCGAGGAAAACTTCGAACTTCATATCTCAGACAGATGATAATTGTATATGTGTTGAGTATCATGGCCGAATTTGTGTTTTTGACTGATGGTTGTCGCGAGAAGTTCCGCGCTGCCTTTAGATAAATTTTCATTTTTTGTGTCATTCAAAAACGTTTTAAATTTGTCTTGTAGACTCACCCGTGTTCTGTCGTTGCAAGGAGTTGATGACTGCAGGGGTGCCCCGGTTGACGATTGGGCCTCGGATGACTCGACCCTGTTCACCCGCTCGCCCAACCGGGACAATCTCTGGTCAAAATTGCGCATGACCAGAATTATCTCCTCCCTTGTTCTCTCAACCTCCTGCCTTTCTTCCTCTGCCATCCTTGCCCATTCTTCCTCTGTCTTCCTTGCCTTTTCGTTTGCTTTTTCCTGCCTTTGACTAATCGCGGCCATCATCGAGTCGAACCTAGCCAGCATGATGTTTTCTGAAAATTTTTCATTTTTCTGTTTATCTGCCATATGCAACTTCGTTTTGCTGACGTTCATCCATTTATATTTGTTTTCAATGGTTTGCACTTTCTTTACTTTAAGTTGGGTATTTTCCGGTGTGCGCGACGGGGAAGAGGGGGCTGCTTCGTGTACAGACTCATTTCCGCCTAATTTCTGCCAAAGATTTTCACTGTCTACATTCATCTCATCAAAGTTTCGGACTTCTGACAGTTCGGACTTTTTCTCATCTGAAATTTTAAACACATCAACCGACTTTTCAAATAACCCGGGTTTATCACGAGCAGGTTCCTCGCTTTCCCCGTCTTCCCTGAATAGATTTTCTGGCAACGTCACTTTGCCTCCCTTTTTACAAAGAAATTCAACGATGTATTTGTAATCGTCACCGATCAGGTAATCTAAAACAAAAGACAGACATTGTTTTCAGGGAGTCAACCAGAAATCGACCGAACGCAAGCCGAATCTAGTCAACGTGGCCCGAAGCGTGTTCTCGTGCTCGAACACAAAGCACGATTGCACGCTGGGCACTCACACAGCCGCGCGCAACCGAACACAAGTCTAACGTGACTGTGAGAGTCACACGGAAAATAATTTCATCTACACACCTTTGGCGGGAATATCCCTTTGCCCGACACATGCCACTATTTCCCTTTTATCCACCAACAAGATAGCAGCTTGTTGTCGCCCCTCTGACTTGACTTGGGATGAAATTCCCCGACATACTCTCGACAGAGCATCGATAGTTTGCTCGTCTAAAAGAAAATTTAAACTTTAAAAATATCAGCCTTTTCTGACTAAATCTGAAAACCGCCTTGAATATTTATTGCCTAGAGTTCAATTAATTAAAAGCACCGGGAAAGAACAGATATAATTTTCTACCGACACACGTTCAAACTTTCCCAGTTCAGACATTTATATTGTAACGCGCACGCAACAGTCTTGGCGACAAGAACAAGAGACGCGAGAAAACACGAAAATGAAACATAAACGGCCTCGTAATATATTTTCAGTCAAAAAGCCTCGCGTCAACACGAGAGGGAGAGAGAGAGACCGAACTCTCTCCTCAGCCGTAATCTGTTGTCCCCCTCTCGAACCGCCCCGCTCTTGCATGTGCGTGTCACGCTACCGACGCCACGTGTTTCTTAGAATCCCGCGCATTTCTCGAAATGCACAAGAAATCCTTTTTGTTACCTGACGTCGTAGCGTCCAACCTAGGCATCACTCGAAAGGACAAAGTGTTGACCTACCGCTGATCTCGGTTCCGGCATCCAGAGTTGCTCCCCTATCCTCGACCGGCGTCGACAACGCCTGGTCGACAATGGACTCGGCCTGGTCACCAGGGGTCACGCTCTCGGCCGCTTCCTCGATCGGACCCTCTTGTCCATCCTTTGCTGTCTCAGCCCTTTCCGCCATCCTCCCTTTTGTCACACTCACCCACACAAAAAAATAAAGAAGAGATCACGCGCGGTGATAAGTTGCTTTTTAGAATTAGAAGTTTTGAAAGTTTTAAGACTTTTAAAAGTTCTGTTTTGTTATCTACAATCTATATAGCTATAGCTTTAACGGATAGGGTCTATAGAGTATAGAGGTAATGCGTGTTGTGCTCTCCTACTGTAACTAGTGTACGAACCCTTATTCTTTTTTGTCAATCAGTTGATGGCATCTCAGAAGTGATAAAATAACTTGGCGGGAAATTCAAATGGACTATGTGGGGCATGACGCAGAAACCCAGATAACACTTTTAGGCATAATAAATTAATAAAATAAACCCAAGCTATTCAACCCAAAGACCCGTGGTGACTACTAGCAAATATCTTAAATAATAAATTGTTAAATTTAATAACAAAAGCGCCTTCCACCCCATGACCCGCTGCGCTTACTGGCAAATGTATTAAATAATTAATTGCTAAATTTGATAACAAAAGCGCCTTTCACCCAATGACCCGGGGCGCTTACTGGCAAATGTATTAAATAATTAATTGTTAAATTTATTAACAAAAGCGCCTTTCACCCAATGACCTGGGGCGCTTACTGGCAAACGTATTAAATAATTAATTGTTAAATTTATTAACAAAAGCGCCTTTCACCCAATGACCCGGGGCGCTTACTGGCGAATGTATTGAATAATTAATTAATAAATTTATTAACAAAAGCGCCTTTTACCCAATAACCGGGATGCTTACCGTCAAATATATTAAATAGAAATTTGTAAAATTTAATAACACAGGGTCCTATCACCCGATGACCCGGGGTGCTTACTGGAAAATCTATTAAATAATAAATTGTTAATCAATAATACAATTGTATAAATTTTTTAATATATTAATTACCAAAGTGGCCAGTAAGCGCCTGAGGTCATCAGGTAATAAGCACTTGTGTTTTACAATTTATCATTTAATACATTTGCCAGTAAGTGCCCCAGGTCATTGGGTGAAAGGCGCTTTTGTTATTAAATTTAACAATTTATTATTTGAGATATTAGCTAGTAGTCACCCCGGGTCATTGGGTTGAATAGCTTGGGTTTATTTTATTAATTTATTTTGCATAAAAGTGTTATCTGGGTTTCTGCGTCATGCCCCATATAGTCCATTCGAATTTCCCGCCAAGTTATTCTACCACTTCTGAGATGCCATCAACTGATTGACAAAAAAGATTAAGGGTTCGTACACTAGTTACAGTAGGAGAGCACAACACGCATTACCTCTATACTCTATGGACCCTATGCCTTATCGCTATAGCTTTATAGATTGTAGCAAACAAAACAGAACTTGTAAAGTTTTAAAACTTTTAAAACTTCTAATTCTAAAAAGCAACTTTTATTAACAACCCTGGGCCGGTGATGCGAGTCTGGGGCCCGTAACCTGAAGAGGTGTGAGTAAAGGGGGTGCGCGAAATAAAAACGAGTATATTATAGAAAGACTAAACTTTTTTTTAATTTAAATGCCGACCGACGTAAAATACAACTGACTTGATACAGTTTACAGACTTACTACTGACAAAACTGACAAAGATAATAAAGAGAGCTGACGAGAGGTGTGGAAAGGCACGGTAGCTTACACTGTACTGAGTCAGTACTACTGACTCTAGGGCCCGCAAGTATCACCTTGCCTGTGGCGCTGTCTTACACACTATATATACTACCTATCGAAAAATCGTACATGCCAACAGGTATAGATATACAGAGGGTTTTCGCCTCATGCGCCGTTGCCACATTTATTTTCACTTGTCTGTTTCAGAACACACATAATATATTTCAGAACATGCATTGGCTATATACATTGTGACACAACCCCCGCAAATTTTCTTCAAACAAATCAAAGCCCTAGGGCTCTGACTTGGTGTTTCCCATACGCATAGTAACAGCTACTAAGGTTATGACAATGCAGTATCATACATACATTCATATATTCTGGCGAGGGCCTGATCATAGCCTCGAGTCAGAGTGTGTATACAAGAGGGTGGCCAAAGAAATGACGCCATTTCGGCAGTGTTCGTGGTTGTACTCGGAAATGATGTTTTGGTTAGCTCTAAGGTTGATATCTACCCCCACCTTTACTTAACTAACCGAGCATGTATTCAGGCACTGTATACACCGTTTAGTTAATCAGCTGATTTTGGAGTAAGTTTTGGACGCAGACGATGCAGTGAAAAAGATATTCATTTTCATTATTCCCCTACTGAAAATATTCAGGTGACTTTTCATGTTACTTGTCAGGTGACATGTCAGGTCAAAAGCCGTGCCAATTTACCATATAGAAGTGTCATGTACAATTGTCATGTGGATTTTTATAAGCTAAATTTTCGGCGATTCAAAAATGAGAAAGTGAAACTTGTACTTCTAACTGATTAAAAGCTGTGCAAATAGCTTATATAAATAGTAAAAAAAAAAAGCATCCAGAAAAGGGATTTAAACCTGGTCCGGATCATTGGTAGCCGAGTGTCTTTACCACTTAGCCAGAATGGATTAGACACTTGGGATAGAATTTACGTCCTTATCAGGTACATCTAAGACTAATGTTTATTTCATGATTTCGTGAATAACATTTACTGCCTAAGTTATGTAATTGATAATTAACTTTTTGTAAATGTACATTTTATATTGTTTCGTGTCTCTTAATACGTTCATCAACAGTAAATTTAGTAATTGATCTTACAACTACTTTTCGTTCACGGATTTTACTTAAACTTTACGTATACTTTTGATTCTAAAGGAAAATAGTCTATTTATAAAAGTGTAATGAATTTGTTGTGATTGCTACAATTACAAAGGTGTGGATTATCTGTTCCTTTTTAATACTTTAATGTGCTTATCGAATACAAGCAAAATAAAATTTTTTTCACTCATTTGTACAGTACTCAGATAAATTATACAAATTCCGGCAACGTAAGCGTATACATAAAAAAAGGTTTTTTCGAAAACTATTAGATTCAAACAAAAATTTAGAAATTGTTATCTTAACTAGAATTGGAAATTGTAAAAAGCGTTATCTTATAAATTTCTGTTGGTATTTGATACGCACCTAAAAGAATTAAAGACGAAAATGTAATACACAACTTTGTTGTAGCAGTGATAACAAATTTATAACATTTTTAAAAATAGACTTTTTCCCTCGGAAAGTGAAGTATCTGGAAAGTTTAAGTAAAATCTGTGAACAAAAAGAAGTTGTAAAATCAATTACTAGATTTACTGTTGACGAACGTATTAAGTAACACGAAACAATGTAAAACTTAGATTTACAAAAAGTTAATTATCAATTAGGTAACTAAGGCGGTAAATGTTATTCACGAAATGATAAAATAAACATTAGTTTTAGATGTACCTGATAAGGACGTAGATTCTGTCCCAAGTGTCTATTCCACTCTGGCCCAGTGGTAAAGACATTCGACTACCAATGATCCGGACCAAGTTCAAATCCCTTTACTTGATGCGTTTTTTTACTATTAATATAAACTATTCTCACAGCTTTTAAGCAATTAGAAGTACGAGTTTTACTTTTTCACTTTTGAATCGCCGAAAATCTAGCTTATAAAAATCCACATGACACTTTCACATGACAATCCTACATGACACTTCGATATGGTAAATAGGCACGGCTTTTGACCTGACATGTCACCTGACAAATAACATGACAAGTCACCTGAATATTTTCAGTAGGGTCGTTGTTTGAAATTGAACTTAGTAAGATAGTGGACTGTACAATTTATATCGCACGTCGGATTTGGGGGAGCGTGAAAAGGATGTAAAAAAAAGGACACAATAATAAATGCACAACACACTTTTAAACACTAGCCGTTTATTGTAAAAAAACAATTTCTCTATTTAATTTTATTTTAAGGTGGCTCATCACGATGGTGCCGTATCAAGCAGGGGCACCGGGGGGGCTTTTCTATAAATTATAAATTTACTGAATATAAACCAATAAAAAGACAGTTAGTGGTTTGTGCCATGTCTTATTCATGATTTATGAGCAAAAAAATGCGAAAAAATTCCGTAATTGAAAAAAGTTACTATTGATAGGGTATCGAAAAAGCTGCGTACGTCCCTATCCAAGCAGACGAACTCGCGCGTGTGCCTCAGCTCCAGCACCTGTCAACTTTCTTATACTTGTTTTGTGTGTATTTTTTTACCACTAAATATTAAATTAATGCTTGTAAAAAATGAATGCTAATTTTCAATGGAAGCATTAGTTAGTGATTTTTTACAAACAGAAAACACAGAATCACTTCATAACGCTGTGGAAGATGTGCGAGTTCTCAGAAATTTGTTAGTTAAATTAGGAATAAGTGATGATATTATAAGGGAAAAGTCTCAAAGTATTTCTTATATTTTGAAACAGAAAAACGAAGAAGCAGCTGTTTCTTTGAATAAAGCGTCTTTACTAGAGTACAAAAATAATATTTCGAATGGGATGATGCTGAAAATGGCTAAGGCGCAAGTAAATAAATCTATTTTAAATGAAGTATTTACGAAAAGTGGAGAAAAAGGACTAAGGCTTTTTCTAAGCGAGAATGTTGGAGAAAAGCCACGGGTGACTACTAACACAAAAGTATTAGACAAAATAAGCCAAATATTTGTTTGTAATGAAAAGTAAAGGATATTTTATTTGATTGGAATTTATATTATTTATGGCGTTATTGCTATGTTGTCATCAAATGAACAATTAATATAAAAGTTTTATATTCATCTATTTTTTATTCAACCTATTTATTTAAATTATTGTTATTTAATATTTTTACACAAAGTTTTTGCAATAATATGCGTTCAAAACTGAGCATGGCATTCCAGTTTTAGATGTAAACAATATTTTTACAATTTTTTTGCCCACATTCTTATATATGACATTTGAATCTCCCGGGCTAGCGCCAAGAATCAAAATTGAGGTGATCCTGCGGTTAGAACTTTCAAGACTTTATATCTTTTTGTTTTTACCGGTAATCTTGGACTTTCGCGATTTTGTTAGAAAGAGGATTATTTAAACTACTTGCTCTCAGTTTCTGGAGACTGTGGCCCGACTTTTAGCTTACGAAATCTAACACTTTTGGTGAAAAAATCAGACTGCTTCATAAGACCAATGCTAAAATTTCAAACTTTCAATATGATTATTTTTGATTTTGGCAGGCAACATGCCCTAAAATTTTAACTGTACATCCGTTTAGTCATATTTTAACATAAATTTCAATTTGGGTGCAATGGCTCGACTTTCAAAAATGTGATGAGCCACCTTAACAAGTCATAATGCTTGCTTACTTGCAAGATGAAAAAAGGAAGAACTAATTTATGAGTCAGACGGAGAAATTACGTGTCAACGGAAAATGTGAATCGTTTTTCGTTACAGAAATCTGACATAAAAACGATACATGTGAAAATTATAAACACGAGCGCAAAGCGACTTACCGAAAAGGGCGTTTGAGGCTGACTGACGATAACCGCCCTTCTAATAAACCTCACCTGAGAACTCAGGTGAGATCTCATGTGATTTCTCAGGTGAGATCTCAGGTGAGATCTCAGGTCAGATCTCATGCCAAAACATCAGGTGATATCTCAGGTGATATCTCAGGTGAGATTTTATAAATAATGAGTAGAAGTAATTACTAATTTATTATAAGGTTGTCAACAGATGGTCTGTCTTTTAATTAATTAATTTGCCCATCGGAAATGTATTACTTAATCAAAGAATTTAAGTTTCATAGCCAGTAGTCAATTTTGATCTTATCAAAATAGAAGGTATCAAAGTAATAATAAATAAAGTAGAAACTTAATATTTCAAAATCTACAGCACGTCAAAAAATTATGAAGATTTTGTTATTGATTATTTGATGTAATTTCTATAGTTATAATAATGTTTTTTGTAAAAAATGTCTGTTAATGGATAGTATCACTAGAAATAAATAAGGACTAAATACTTGACTGAATTTTGTATAATTATTTATTCTCTTACAAGCAATTATCAAATAACAAATATTTCAAGGGTCATTTTTTATAACTTATGATTTTTACCAACGCAGTCTTGCTTTTTGCTTAAACACATTAAATAATGATAAATTTTAATCTTTAAGCCATCCTTGTGCATTAATACATAATTAAGTCAAGATTTCAGTTTTTTTCCACTTTTTAAATAATAATAACTTTGTAAATTCTCAGTTGGTCATGCGTCTTGCTCTGCGACTTTCTTTTTCTTTTTCTGTTTTCTTCAAGTCCCTAATTAAAACACTGATGCTTTCAGTCGATTCCACCATGTACTGGAATTTTTTTTTCCCACTAGTGTTGGCATAGTGAGGGCAATCTCTTAGATAATCGTTGAATAAGGCTGAAAAGACATAATTTGTTTTTATTATAAAATTTAATATTATCTACGTGACATACAGTAAATCATAGTTAGAAAAAAAGTTTCCTGCAATTCCTTTGCAAGCCACCCAGCCAAAAATAATCACGCTATTTATTACATGACGTTATCGAATCGTAACAAATCACGTAAATAATTACGTGATGTGCGAAAATCACACTATTTATCACGTAATAACTAATGTGCCATTGTAGATTTTTAGCCAGGCGTGCTTCCAAATATTGGTATAGCATTTATTCTACGTTAAGTTATTTTTAGGACTATCTACCGACTTTAAAAATAGTAGCACTAAAACTTGAGAGCACTTGTGTGGCAGCGATTCAAGAAAACTAATAATATCGTGACGTAATACAAATTGGCAGTTGAAAAATAACGTTTCTTTATCTTATTTAAATAATATTTCATATAAGGCTTCCATAATATTTAACTACTTACACAAATATAACTCGAGCTTATTAGGACAGCATATTTTGATTGATTCACCATTTATTTCGGCTGCTTTTAATTTATCAGGAGTCAAGCACAATTTGACTAATTTTTTCCTTTTCCAAATTATTTGAGCTAAATCTCTTAGGAATTTCGAATGCTTTTTTGTCTGCAAAATATCCCAAGTCACTTTACCGACTTTAACTTTTAATCCCAGGTAAATCTGCAATCCAATTATTGTATTCAAAAATTTGTTAATGATTTATCAAAAACTCGTTTAATACTCGTACCTCATCATTTCCAATAGTAGAATATCTTGCTTGGATGTGTTGATTTTCTGTGAAAATGTTCAATTTATAATTCAACTGTCTATTAAGTTATTAATTAAGTTACAAAAATTTCACAATAGAAAAATTTACCTCGAGCTACTAAAGCATTTCTTTTTTTATACTCACGGTATAAATTGAATTTATACTTCTGCATTATTGGAAAATCTGGATCAATTTCTGTAATGAAAATTATATAAAAGGACTTATTTTGAATGATGTACTGACGAGCGTACCCGGACCCGGGTATGCAAGCATCTCTTTATTTGGAACGTTCTGAATGAAAAAATCGTGATACGCCAGCAATCCCCTCTTTCAATATTATTTTAAATCCGGTTTTAAGAAGGAAACGATTTAATATTGTGCTTTTATTGTATCGTATCTATTTTAACAACATCTTTTTATCAATTTGAAATTAATTTTTCCTGCACCCAAACCACGCAAGAAAGGAGCTAAAGCAAAATTTACGAGATAAAAGTTACTAGATATTCTTACTCAATAATTAAATTAATTATTTACAAGCTTTCTGACATTTAACTACATTAATTTATGTACCTCCGTAATCCGCAAGTGAGGAGGAAACGAATCGTACAGGCAGAGTTGGATTTCAACTTAGTTTAGCACTTAAAACAAAGGTTTTTTACATTTCTGCACCACGCCCATTTTTGATTTTTTATTTTACAAATACCTCAAATACCGCAAATAAACATTTAAGTGGAGGATACATATGCAAGAAAGGAAGAATCGTTTAAGTCCTGAATTGTTGCAAAAGAATAATATTTGATATTTGTAGGCGCCAGCTTATTCACAAGTCTGCGCTCCAAGCGCTTTAAGCGCTCTCGGCTCAGGTAACTCAAAAAATCTGTATTAGTGCCTAATTAACCTTTTATTTGGTGTAAGTTAATGATCTACATATAAGAGGTTAAAATGATTTATATGTGGCTTTTACGGATTTTTGGGGTTACTTGGTTATGAGCACTTGAAGCGCTCGGAGCAAGAACGCGTGTTCGGACTAGGGGTTTGGAGCACTACGAGCGGTCTGAGTCTCGGAATGGAACAAATCTTATGTGTAATGCAGAAGTTAGAGCAGTTTTATTTGCTTCAAGCCCAATAATGAAAATGTTTAAAAATGTTTTCCTCTTAAAGAAATCTTTTTAAATTTGAAGCATTAGCTTGTACTATGAAAAATAAGTTACCCTTTAAATTTGAGCTCGATCCAACAATTATTAATTGAGTTAGTCTATTAACTTGAATACAATCACTTTCTACTCCGATTTTTGCTTTGACCCTTACGGCACTACTATGTATTGATCGTGCTTAAAATAACTGTACGTATACTGAATTAAGGATAATTTTTCCATTTCATAAAAGAAAAAAAAAACAGTATCATTATAAATAACCTTCATAATTGTTGCCATACCATCAGGAGTTGGTTCATCCTCAGATTCCGATTCGATCTCGTTTCTACGACGCAGTTGATTTTCTTCTAATTCACTATCACTATTGTTATCATTTTGTGATGGGCTTCCAACAATTCTTAGAGCATAATTTTGCAAATGATTATTCAATGGGAGATCGTTTCTCAATCGATTGCGTTGTGGTACATCGTGTTGCTGATTATTGCGCAGGTCATTGGGCAGAGAAGAATCATGTGGACGACCGTTTTCTGCCCGATCAGTATTTAATGGACCATCTTGTGGACGATCTTCTCGCAAACTTCTCAGCACAGGAACGTTTTTGGGAAGATGGTTTTGAGAACTAACTTTCCGTAAGGAAGGAATTGCGGGAGTAGATAAACAAGGAAAAGAGCTTCTGTGAGGATAAGGTTTTCTGCGAGAGATGCTAGGAGAAGGGTTTCTTAGAGCAGATACGCTAGGAGAAGGGTTTCTGGGAGGAGATACATTAGGTGAAGGGTTTCTGGGAGGAGATACATTAGGTGAAGGGTTTATGGGAGGAGATACATTAGGAGAAGGGTTTCTGGGAGGTACGTTTGGAGAAGACTTTTCGGAAGGAGGTACGCTAGGAAAAAAATTTCTAGAAGGAGATACGCTAGGAGAAGAATTGCTGGAAGATGATTTGCTAGGAGAAGAGTTTCTGGGAGAGATGGTAGGAGACGAGTTTGTGGAAAATGTTCTTTCTAAGGACAAATCATTGTTATTTTGTGCAGTTTTTGATTCCAATTTTTTTGTAATAGATATATGTCTTTTTTTTAAGATAGGAGATTGGGTTGCAGGTTTAGATAAATTTTGTGGTTTGTATGCAACGACTGAATTTCTGTCAATAGAAACGAAAGGTTCTCTGCGCAATGACGGTTGTATAGAAACTAATGTTTCATGTGACCTTGACGCATTATTTTCTCTTGTACTGACATCATCATCTAAAGTCAACCTTTTTCTAGATTTCAATGCTAGATGTTGTTGAAATTTCTTTACGGTGTTTCCACTATTTACATTTTGGGCGGTCTTGATAAAGTTACTAATCTGTTTCTAAAAAAATTTACGTAAGTCAGTGTATGTTAGGCTGCAGCATGATGCTAAAACATTGCATTGTTAAAAACTTTGCTTACAATCTCATTGTGAAAATTCACTCAGCAATATACATTTTTATAGAGAAAACTTTATAATAAGAAATGACATTGTCTTAAAAAATGTATGATACGTGTGAATTATTGAAATGCATCATTTAGAAAAAAATATCCGTTCATCTACCACTGTCGGTGAGTGTGTGTGTGTGAGAGAGAGAGAGAGAGCGAGTGCGTGTGTCAATTTTTTTTGCCCTCAATCATTAAAACTGATCGAGGAAATTCTGAAATATGACCAATAGGCTTACAAAATTGTATGACTATTAAAAGTTATCCACCTCCAAATTCATAGTTACTTTTGTAGTAATAATGGCAACTGGAAACCTTATTTAATTAATTGGTACGTCTTATAACGTATGCGGGAAATCGCATTACTATTAAAATGTTTCTTCTTGCGCTTGTTAGATATAAACATATTTAAGAAGTCACCAGTACACAAAAGTGTAGTTAATTAAAAAATCACTTCAAGCAAAATTGGATACTACAATTATTTATTAAATTTCATTGCATAAAAACAGACAGTATCAAAAAAAGTTTCCGGCCAAACGGTTGGAGTTCAATCAGCTTGCCTATTCTGGCTATTAAGTATAACTATATATACTTAATAAACATAGAAAGTGACTATACCTATGTACAGTTATACTTGACAGTCGTGGAAGCAAGCTAATCGCATCCCTGCCCTCTGGCGGTCATTCTTTGGATATTCAGTCATTAGTAATCGAAATCATAGCTTTACTTTACTCATTAACAAATCAATCATAATTTTAAAAGATAAATGAATTAATCACCATCAAATAAAGCGATATACAAAATACTAAGCACATTACTTTTCATTATACTATTTTATGGGCATTCAATATTATTTATACTTACAGACTTTAAGCTGCCATCAGTAATTGTATTTAATTCTCCTGAATCACTTGAGGATATAATTTTTGGAAACTTAAATCTTTTTTTTCTTGCTTCAAGACGACCTTTAGCATCTTCTTCTGAGTCTAAAAAAGTATGAAAGCTCTTATAGTGTACTTAAATACATATGAAAACAAAACAAAAAAATATAAGAGTATACACATATAAAGACAGTTTCCAAACTAAAGCAACATACATTAAATTATTAATACACACACATACACACGCGCACACAAACATATGTTTTATACTACAGTGTAGTAAGGATAGTAAGGACTTGAGGGATGCCGCTTCGCATTCACCCAAGAAAAAGAAGTTAATCACAATCGGGTGTCTATATGTTTTGGTGTACGTAGCCATAGGCACCAGGAATAAACACCTGCATACCTTCTGCTTACGTTATCCAGAAAGATAGAGAATGTTTTTATGAATATAATAATAAACATAGGTCGTATTTATAATGAATATACAAACCTCCAAGAGATAAAATGTACGCTCGACCATAGCACAACTTATTGAGTTTTGGACACAATTTTTTACACACACATCGCGATACGAGATATTTTTGGTTTTCAACAAAATCATCACGATTCGACGGAATAAATCTTCTGTTGTCATTTCTATCGTAGTGAATTTTATCTACTTCACATAGTACATCCTTGTACTTGTCGTTGATAAATCTCACATATGCGAATTTAATGGACATTTTTAATAATGTTCTAAATGCTTTATGCGTCTGAGATTGTTCCTTGTAGAGTAATGGTTATGCAATTAATAATAAGAACTTATTATACTTGTATAATGTTTAACTTTGCACTGGCAACTTATGAAAAGATATAAGCTAATTAGGCTTGTACCTGTCTAATGTCTCGTGTACTAAGTTACGAAGTAATACTGTACAGTATGCTGATCTATTAACTATTTTAAGAATCTATTTTATTTTGATGCTTCGCTTTGCTGCTGATAATCCAGATAAAGCCATTCTACGATGGTTCTGCATGCACTGCGCGCTATTCCTGTGCAATCCGGCAAAAAGGCAGTTTCACGTAAAAGGGTCAGGGCAAGGGGTGGGTGCGGGAGGTACAGGTAGGTGGTAGTAGGACGGTACTAAGCAATTTTTTCTTAATAGGTCTGTTTGGTAAGGCAGAGGTTACATGGTAATAGAGATAGCCTGGACAGTTCGTTTAAGCCCAAGAGAGCAAGAGAGATAGGGTAGCATAATGGACTTACTGTCACGGGTTATAAAACTTAAGAAAAGCGCTGTGGCGTTCCGCAGAGTATTTTCACAGTCATGTATTAAGCATTCGGAAAGAATTGGAATGGAATAACAGCAGGATACACGGTGTAAGAAAGACCGGTGGTCCAAAGGACCACCTCTTCTGTGTTACAATTTTGTAGCAGTACCAAGTTCTCCACCAGAGGGATTTGTGTCGAAAAGGTAGTATACATATGTAGAATGTACGCATATATATGTGATATATATAACCTTTTCAACATACATATACTACCTTTTCGACACGAATCCCTATGTCGGCCAGCAGAGGTAATACTAAATAATTGTCACTTGGTCAGACATTGGGTACGTTTTTTTAGAGATCGGTAGGTCAGTATATTTCTCTAGAATGTATATCTGTATACATAGTAAGTATAGGTATACTTTCTTGAGGAATTGGACCAACCGATCGCTAAAAAAACATACCCTATGTGAAGAGGTGGTCCGAAGGACCACCTGTCTTTCATACACCATGGCAGGATCTCATTTCTCAACAGACTCAGGCTGCGGTCCCATGGAGCGTATTTGTAATAGTTTTATCACGCACTACGAGACTGCACCCTTAGATTTCAATTACAAGTGTGTGTCTATGAGTGCGTATGTATGCATGAAAACCTCCATTCTATTGTGTTTGCCCGTATACCTGTGCTCAATGAAAAATAGTTTATTACAATGCTTTTTTAAACATTGTATACAAATACAATTATTAATCTTTTGTTTACATAAAACATTATAACGTTGGGTCAGTAAATTTGAGATACAAGACATTGTACATGTACAAGGTATTTACAATTTTTAAATTAATTATAGGAGGTTATTCGAAACCAGGTATAGAAATATATAACCATTTATATCAAGGCTCATCGAAAGTTTTATTTCATAACATTGTAGTAAGATGGGAGATAAAATACAATACAAAAAATTTTTGCAAGAAGGCGACATTGCTATTCCTAAGCGAACATCTTACCGTCATGGATTGCAAAGGCAGTATCAACCGGATCAAGTAAGCGATGAAATGGTTAGTTATTAAATTATTTTCACACACTTTTCACTCCTGATATAAATGCGTAATTCGTTCTTTAAATGTAAGCTATTAAATATATTAGAATACATAGTGGTGTTAATAAAACACAACTAAACAAAAAAATTAATTTTAAACATTCAAGGTCGAACAAATATTAATTTGAAATACTTGTGCATATTTGACAAAATAGTAATTACTATCGTAAGTCAGTATTTCCAAAAACTGCAAAGGAATGTATTAACAACTAAACAAGTCAATATACAAATAACTGTCTATAATATAAATACAACGTGTATGTAATTAATTGTGAAAAAGCCAATTTTATTAGGCTTAAAAAAGTCTTCCATTAGTTTTAACTTTTAGTCTTGATCTCTATCTTGCCATAAGGGTCAACGTTAGTAAAAAGGGTATGAAGCACGTAAGTAACAAGATAAAGTAAAGTACAAACTTGCCAAATTCATTACTTGTTTGATACCTCGCTGGGACTGAAATGAGTCCAAAAACTTGTGACTAAATGTTTTTTTGTTGAGAGGCTGTCATTCAGCTGAGGCAGTCATTGTTGTGCTCACAAATGCTTTAAAAAGATAGTACTGTCAGCTAAAAATCGATAATGTCATATGACTTATTACGTAACATAGCCCATGATTTTTAACCAATACGTGATCACTTACGTGTTTTTTACGTGATTTAATAATTTCACGCGAAAAATCACGTAAATTTTTTTGCCCGTGCACATAGATGGACACCTTCAAAATCTCTATAAATATTACATTGCAAGTTTATTGTTGTATACTACTAATTATATACTGTACATTTAACGACCTATGGGTGCCTCAAAGGCGAGAAAAAAAATCTCTTAATTACATGGCCTTTTATTGAAAATAGTGGAAATTATGAGGCTACATAAAATAGACGAGTTATCCTCGAGCACAATTTTGAATCAGCGCCCTCATTGAGCAGCTGTTTTGGAATTGCACTCAAAGATAATTGGATAGGTGAATAAAAAGTTTTTGAGAACTATTACTGTGGACATTACCTTTCCCACCCAAACAGATTGGAATGGCACGAAACTACATAACCTTAAAGTAGCTAAGATAGAAAACTCTCACTCGTTCTCCCATTTATACGATATAATACTAACTGATGGAAGATAGAGTTACTTCTTATAAGAAATTAAAAGAGAAAACAAATATTTGTAGTATAAAGTCTAAAATTATCACTTTAATTCATTTCGATATTTGAAAAAGTATGGTTTGCCAGACAAAAAAATTTTTAAAAAAGTTATCCAAAAAAAGTCAAAGTAACATAAAGTTATACGGGAATTAGCTCTGGTTTACACCTTATTTTCTAACAAGTAGATTATAAAAAATCGACTTGTATAATGTTAAACTATAATTTTTGTAATTCATAAACCACATTTAACTTTATTAATTTTTATTGATTATTTTAAGCAGGACTTAGAGATGGCATCAGTGCTGTATTGAGTCACGTCGTAATTTTTAAGAGGCAGGAAAAAATTGCGTTTATATGTTAATTTTTATTGAATTTTGCTTTATTGACATGAAAAATAATTATTTTACAGAGTACAAATAATTATTACATTTTGCTATTGCTAAAATATTATGCCCCCTTTCGACCCTTCACATAGAACGGCATTATGTGCTCTATCTTCCTTCAAGTAAATAAAAATAGAATCTAAAAATTGTATTGCCATTAAAAGGTTAAAAAACTTTATTTTTAAAATAACAATTAAAAATAAATATTAATTGATTGTACTTCCTCATGAAAAATTATATTAACAGGTAGAATCAGACGACTCTATGTCATATTCCGAGATGAGTATGCACTCGCAAAATGAGCCGGAAATGGATCAACATCATGAAGATGAAGTGATGACTGTAGACGTACGTATTATTTTTACAGTAATAAAAAAGCGTAAAGATGGAAATCGACAAAAATAAAATATTTATTTGCTTATCTTAAATATAATGTATAAATTTATTATGAATTATAGGATATTTTTGAAAGGATGTCTTGCATAAGTAATGTAACTAATTTTCACGAGATGTCAGCTACTTCAGAAGAAAGTGCGTCTAACTTTAATGATTCTGATTATATGAATCCTAAAAGTTTGAGTGATTTTGTGAGCAGCGAATATTTTTCCCAAAATATTTCGACGCCCATTAATAAAAATAGAGGAGAAATTTTTTTAATGATTCTCAAATTCTCTGTTTTAAATTGTTTATCGGCAACAGCAATAACTAATTTGTTCAAGATGGTAAATACTATGTTTAAGGTGCCTATTCTTCCTGATTCTCGACATATAATTGACAAAGTCTTAAATCCAAAAAGTGACGAACAATACCACGCTGTTTGCCCCAAATGTTTCGCATATGTTGGTGAGTTTAATGTTGTTTCATCCACAACAGTTTGCAGCGTATGTTATTCAGAAGTTGATACAAAAAATCCAAGTAGCACAAATTTCTTCGTTCTTATCAACCCAACAGAACAAATTGCAGATTCGCTTCAGTTCAACAGCGAATATTACAATTATGTTGTTAGTGAAAGGACACATAATTCTGGTTATCTAGAAGACATCTACGACGGTAAGCAATACCGCAAGTTTGTAAGCTCCTTACCAGTAGCAGATCGACACAGTTACGTCAGTGCAGTCTTTAATACAGATGGCGCGTCGAAATTTAAGTCATCTAGTTATTCCATATGGCCATTGTTCCTGCAAATAAACGAATTGCCAAGACAAAAAAGAGTGACAAATCTGATAACATGCGGACTTTACTTTGGGAAGAAAAAGCCCGAAATGGCTGTGTTTCTAGACAAATTTGTCGATCTTATCAATAATATAACCGAAAAGGGTATCCCTTGTAATATTTTAGGAGAAAAACGCAACTTAAAGTTGCATGTACTTGCTTGCTGTGTTGATTCCGTAGCTCGAGCTCCAATGCAAGGCATTAAACAGTTTAACGGCCGGTATGGATGTAATTGGTGTCTACATCCTGGTAAATATGCTGAAAGGAGCATGAAATATCCGTTTATACACCCTGTACCAGATAATCGCAGTCATGACACAACTGTTAAACTAATGCTCGAAAGCAACAGAGATCATAACTTTGGTATTAAATATCCGTCGCCTCTGATTAACTTGCAATCATTTAACATTATTCTGGGTTTCGTTCCTGACTACTTGCATTGTTGTCTCGAAGGCGTTTCAACTCAATTCGCATCGTACTTTTTTCAAAATGTGAGTGATGATAATATAAAGTTATTAAATGAAATAATGAATGAAATAACAGTTCCTCAGCAAATAGCTCGTTTATGTAGGCCATTAAGCTATATGAAGGATTGGAAAGCTCGAGAATGGGAGAATTTTACCTTATATTACAGCGTGCCATTATTATCATTAATTTTACCCAGAAACAAGCTAAATCACTGGCAGCTATATGTAGAGTCATTGTATATATTGTTAAAAGATAGCATTCACATTGATGAGTTAAATGCTGCTGACAGAATGTTATGCAAATTCGTTTATGACACTGAAAGTATATACGGGATAAAAGCAATGACGTATAACATTCACCAGCTACTACACATTTGCGAAGCAGTTGTTAATTGGGGACCATTGTGGACAATATCAA